>NC_039283.1:9012796-9612796 GCF_003368295.1 Carassius auratus
TAAAACCAGTAGGACTATCGCGCTCAATACTCACTATCTTATTTTGTACAAGAGTCCGAGAGACTCGATGCAAATAATGACTTTAGGACGACAGATTTACCCAGGAAACACAAAATTCTTTATGGAGTGTTATAAGGATGCTACCAATCAACCTTACGGATTCCTTTTGATTGACTTTAAAGCTAAAACACCGGAGCGTTTTCGTCTCAGATCACATTTGTTTTCAGATCAACAGGTGGTGTATGTGCAGAAAAGAAAATGAGTGATAGGCTGTGTAAAAACTTACCTCTTTTAAAACTATTATATAAGGCTTCACCGAGACAACGTCGTGTTATTTTACAGTCAGCGTCAGATCAGCTGATTCTATCCCTGTGTGAGATAGCTCTAAATGTTCTTCACGGCAACATACCTCTAAACACCAACCAGTTCCGGAGGTTAAAAAAGAAAAAAACAGGAGATCAAATACGCTGCTAGTAAAAAGATTAACATCAAAAGTAAAAAGCGGTTGATTAATCAACGAGGCGGTTTTCTTGTACCTCTGTTAAGTGTGGCAATACCATTTATCACTAGTTTAATAACCTCCAGACAACATTAGAAATGGAATATGCCGAAAAACTTTACCTAATCCCTCAGAATCAGATGAATAAATTAAGGACTGCAGGTGCTCGTGAGACCATTCAACAAACTGTGGAGAACGATTTAGACGCGGCTATACGAAGCGTATTGCAGAGGAGCGATTTAGATTCGCATGGGAAGGCTAAACTTTATTCCAGCGTCTTACAGAGGTTTTTAACTATAGTAAAACAAGGTGATTTGGAGAACAGTACTTTAACTCTTTCACTACCGAAAACGGACGCTATTCATCCCGATGAACCTGCTAATACACCTGCTACAGCGCCTGCCACTGCACCGGTTAGTGCACCTGCCACTGCACCTGTTAGTGCATCTGGCGGTGCACCGTCGCATACTGATGATGAAGGCGAGGATCAGCTTGTCAATGAAATCTTAAACAATGTGCCTCAAAGAAGTTTAAAAAACATCAAACTCATTCTGAATAAAATGTCTAATGCCAAACAAGTGTCTTCATGGACAAATTCTGGAGAGTTTGTATATAAAGGGAATGTAATTGTAGGTTCACACATGTTGGATTTGGTTAAAAGTATAACGGCGCCTCACACGTTCCGCGATGAATACAGACCGCGCGGTTGGGATGAATTTCTGGATGCTTTTGCAACTTTAAATATACCATTTTCCACTATCACGAATCCGCAGGTTAAACGCACGGTTGAAACCCTTAAAAGGAAATCGCCTAACCCCACGAAAAAAGGCGGTCGTAAAAAGCACAAGTCAAAGACTATGACACAATCTACTACAGCTGTTGGACAGCTTGTTTAATTCACCCTCGCTCGACACTACTGCCTGGCTATCTTTTTAATTTTTATTTATTTTTGTGTATGTGTAAATATATTTTTGAAATAATTGCGTTGTTATGTATTAAGTTTTTGATGTAAATAAAAAAAAGATAAAAAAGAGGTCTGTCTATACGTTGTCTTTATTTATACAGTACAAACATATTATTGACATTCAAGATTACATACCATTTTTATTTATTAGACATAAAATAATAACACAGTTCTAGACGCACTAAAGGCACCTTTTACAATTTTGTACACAGTTAATACAATTAAATGTATGGCAGAGAGAAGGTTTCATTCTCTTTACAAATCGTGCAACCATATTATCATTTTTAATCAGATCATCATGGTACAGTTTAACAACGTTTTCATAATCATAACCCTTTGACATGTGATACAGAAAAAACACACAATGTTGTCCGCAGGTATCGGATGTGAAGTCTTGAACCTGTTTGTTAGAGTATTGTACACAGATAGAGTTGTTTTTTAAAAAGGTTTGCACAGTCTTTGGAAAACGAGGGTCTTTTGGAGATCCTCCAAAGGTATCAAAAAAGCAACTCAAGCCATCCTCGGCTATGTAAATTGCTAACCAATGCAACCCCGGTTTTGTGGAGGGGTCAGAGTTAAAAATAAGCATAGATGGGGTTTTCTTTACGGTCACTTTGGGTAGATAATCGCTGGGGAGCACTCCTAAAAAACTTGTATTGTGATCAATCTTTTCCATAACAGACGTTAGTTGTACCGTATTCATTTTCCTTCCTTCCTCCTCAGTAATAATCCACTAACACCTGTCTTCGGTTGGATATTTCAACAATTGAATCAAAAATCGCATATACGATAATTGTTATGGATTGTCTGAGAGGTTGTCTGAATCGTGCTTCTAGTCTAATATTACCCGATTTAATTAGTGAAACATGATTCGAACAATCTTCATCAGGGGTCAAATTAAACGCGTAGAGCGTGTATCCGTTTAGAAAATCCTGACGGTCTATTACAAGAGGTTGATTTTTAAGATGTCTTCCGGTAGCCGTCACGAGCTGATAAAAGTCCCTAACGGCTGATCCGCTCTCATATTCCGGTTGAAACGGTTTGGATGGAATTTGGACGCCGTCTTGATATAAAGCCAAAAACTCCAGGTTAAAATGTTTAAAAGCAAATGGGTTTTTATCATACGCCCCTGAAAAGGCTGAATTTTCGGTCATTGCTAAAATGATTGATTTTGGTAGTGTCCCGAGAAAAAGATTTTCTTGATTAGATACGCGAGAACCGGCTGGGATAGAAAAATTCTTCACACACACCCGGTCTATGGGGTATTTAGCAGTAGTGCCTAGAAGCGCCTGAGCATGCCCCAACCGGACGCCTGGTGAAACAGTAACCTTTTTTGACAAAAAGAGATGCTGACACAATATTGAGTCTATATGCAACTGCGTCATCGCGCATTAGACAGAACTCATCTTTAGCTCTTGTCATCCTTATTTTTATATCTACACCGTTCAACATTAATTTTTCTTGAAAGAAAATGTCACTATGAATGGGGGCTAGTAATTCTATCACATTACTAGCGTTGGTAAATGCAGCTCTCTTCATTAACCCCGTATTTTCTCCAGCGGGGTCCGTAGCATCCATGTGACCCGGTGTATCTTTGTAGAACAAACCGGCTGAAAAGACACTTTCGAGTGTATCTGTTCCAAAATTAATCAGAGCTTCAATCAAACATCTGTACGGGGTAGGTACTGGAACTCTGGGTTATCAGACGATCCCCCAGAGACACATCCACCTGTGAGAATATACATGCTCCCGGATAGTTTATTAAACCGACAGGTGATCCATCTGGTATATTAGAACCGTCGGGTCCGGTTATTTTGAGTCTAGTGTATAAAAGAGTGTTATTAAGATCCAAATAATCCTCTCCCGTGCCAGCGATAAAAAATTCTAACGGTGATGAATCGTTTATTGCGGATAGAGGTGGTATTTCGACGTAAGTATTTTTTTCAATGGACGTCTGTGTCATGGGGATCGTAAATAAGTCTAACTCTGATTTAATACACTCCTCGGACATGCGATGGAATAGAGCCATGATTAGAAAATAGTATTCAGAAGTCTTTTGGTACGGACGGTTTTCTTTACACGTTTAGTGCGGGGACGCCTGCTACGTTTTGGGGCAACGCGTTTGTTACTGCGACGTTTAGCTTTCTTCACACGGCCACTCCCCCTACGTAGACGCTCACCCGGTGGTTTAAAAGAACCTCGTGACATCACCATTAACCCGTGGCCATTTTGTCCGTTATTATTATTATTATTGTCGTTATACGATCTTGATAGAGCGCTGGTCACAACATCGCTAGCTATATTTCTAGCAGCAGTTTTTAGATGTGGTTTTACTATACTAAAACCTCTTTTCAACAGAGGTAGTGCCGTCCTAAAAAGAGATTTGAAGATGCCACCTATGCCTGCTCCGTACATAACAGGACCACCTGCGTATCCCGGTAACCCATTACCCGCCTGGTTCCTGTAGTATGTAACATATCGCTCAGGGTCCATAGCCGCGTAATAGTTTTGGTAAAACTAAAAACTTATTTCACCGGTCTGAAGTGAAGTTTAGCCACAACTTTACCATAAGTGAAACGCACGTGTTTGTTCTGATCGTCTTTAACCTCAATGCAGATATCTGTAATATTAGATTTATTCACAGGTACGTAATGCGGCTTGTCGAATCTAACACTGACGCTGTCGTTAGATGTACCGTCTATATGTACAGTTCTCAGTAGCGGCACGTACGAATCACCTACTGATTGATATTCGATCATATCACTGTATATGTACATGCTATAAAACGCACCTCTTATGTCAGCTTGATGCGGTGCGTATGTGACGACAGGTACACCGTCAGAACTATTTTCGGGTGATTGCTTTGTAGTTCCTAGAGACACACCAGAGTTTAATCCTAGAATAATAGCCAACTTCCCATAAAATATCAAAGATGTATTTGTCGGTGCTTTTAGAAATATCCTGTTTTTGATGTGATCATAACCAAGTGTGACTTTTGGTGGAAGGTTGGCGTTGATTTCTCTAACCAGAAATAGTACATCTTCATAATAACCAGGCTTTAACTTATTGCACACTTTAGATACATTTTGTAGATTTTTTTCTTTAATGTAGATAATCACATCACTGTCCTCTTTGTAATGTCTCTCATCATATCCCAGTATATTAGGATCTGTGTTAATAATAAATGCGGCATCCTCCTCATTAAATGTGTACCAGGAAACAGTATAATAAAATTCAATTAAACCGACTTCCCATTGGCCCTTGAGGTTCATACTTCTTGCTAGTCTCGTTTTGTAATTTGAGATACGATTGTCAGGGTAAACATCCATAGATGCATTACAAGGTAGTGTGATATAAAAGCCGCCCTCACTCATGGTGTAGTTTTTCACAAATGCTACTTATGACTCCTCGGGTTGTTATTTTAATGGATTCTGTATGTCCACGATCTCCTTTTCTGGTAACCATGAGGAAAACTTAGCAGGCCAGCCCAACCACTTGACAAGACAAAGCACTTGGCGACCACTCTTTTTTCGATCTAAAATCTTTTCTATTTTAAACGCTTTGTCTTGGTTCACAATGATTTTTTGTAATTCCTTTTCATAAAAGCAACCGTCGATAACATCGCCATCATAATCTTGTAGTCTGTACACTGGAGGGTTTCGTGGTATACGAGCGGCTATAGTGAAATATTCCTCGGTGTAATTCTGTTCATAACCCTTCGAAAATACACCTCTAACTTTTGAAACTCTAACTACATCTCCTATTTTATACTTAAAGATAGGTGTTCCTTTACGTAACTTTCCATACAGATTATTGAACACGTCTGTCTCATTTTCTTTATTAACGTCCAACGGTCGCATTTTAATACTTTTGTGATAACTGGCATTATATCCTTCTATAAGATCTTGTAAGATATTGTAGTAACGCTTTGAATTGATAGCCGTTAGAAACCGCCACATAAATGATTTAAGAGTGCGGTTGAAGCGTTCAACACAAGACGCTTTCACATCACTCGCCGTAGCAAAATGATGTATGTTATACTTTTTCATCAGTTGTTGGAAATGTTTGTTGAAAAATTCTGTACCTTTATCAGTCTGTAATTTTTGAGGTATGCGGTTTTCTTTGAGTATAGAGGCGAATGCTTTCGTCACCTCTGCACCTGTCTTATTCTTCAGCGGACGCACCCATGCATACTTGCTAAAAACATCTATACAAGTCAGTAAAAATTTTATACCGTCGTTTTCTTTCGAAAAAGCAGACATGTCGACAAGATCTGCTTGGAACTGTACATCTTTTCCGTACACTATCACTCTATTCCGTTTGTATTTGATAGGTGCTGTCTTGTGTAATGTATAAGTGTCCTGAGATGATAGCCAATCTGATATTTCTTTATCCTTCAGAGCTACCCCGTATTCCTGTAGTACACCACGTTTTAATCGTTCTTTACCACCCAAAGAACCAGGGTGTGCAGGGTTGTAGTACACTTTTTTCATTAATTCAGACATCTTACCACCACTACTGTTTACACAAAACAATGACAGAGTTATTAGGTCAAAAGCTTTTTATTTGCAATCGTTGCAGAAGACGCATACAATTTCAATTTGATTGGTCCTACATTGTCTAATTATACATCATCTAGATATTGAAGGAATTTCACACACATTAAAACATTTTTCTCTATCATATGTTCAACTAGCATGTCAATAATTTTATATACGTCTATCGGGTCATTTCTTGACAACAACATTACACACACATCGGTTACATAAGTACAAAGACATAAAATGTTACCTATTTTAAGACTTTCTTCACATTC
Organism: Carassius auratus; assembly: GCF_003368295.1. Classification (NCBI taxonomy): domain Eukaryota; kingdom Metazoa; phylum Chordata; class Actinopteri; order Cypriniformes; family Cyprinidae; genus Carassius; species Carassius auratus. Next base: position 9,019,076 of record NC_039283.1, read on the forward strand.
AGGCATAAGTTCAAGAATATTTTTAACAGTCATTTGTGGGTTATACGTGTTTGTGATGCACAGAGTTGTCATAACAAACCACTCCTCCGACATCCCCCTCACAGTTAACATTTGTTTTTTTAATTTCGTTAAACGTTTATTGTCCACATAACATTCACTCTCATCATCTATAATCTTATACAATAAAAAAGTTATTTCACTCTTAATTCTTTGTTTAAATACGAGTTTTTCCAGACAGTTTGTGCTGCAGAGGTTACCCATGTCCCCACGGTTAATCAGAATCAGCAGGTGTACTCTTCTTCCAGCTGTCAACAGCGTCGTATATGGCCTGCTCGCAAGTTTCATCCACAAGTTTCGTCCGGAGTTCTGCCAGACCTTCCACTATGTACATCTCATCTCTGAGCTCACACAGAACGCCGTCGACTACCCCCTGAATTCTTTGCTGATGCGGTGTTAAACCAAACAGTTTCAAGGTTTGTGCCAGAATGAGTTTCAGATCAGGTTTACACAATTTATGCGTGAGTTGTTCAAAACATCCTAGAAAATAGTACGCAGGTGCCTCATAGAGACATGAATGTTGTGTTTGCGAAGGATGATCGACCTGACAGCCGTAACAATCTTTCTTCAGCTGCTTGTCAACCAGATGTTCCAGAATTATGGCAACCACAGCTTTAATGATCTTATGTCCAATCACCCCGATGCAACCGTCGACGGTGTCCGAAACGTTTTCAGGATTCGCCGTGTCAGATGGACCAGCGTGGGGAGGTGGCGGATTGTACTTTGCGAGGAAGGCGAGGTTATGGTATCCCAGTTCTGTACAGAATTTGTTCAGCCAGGCGTCATTGTCCTGCGTTGACCACGGGTCTGATGCGTTGTCATCGCATACAAAGTGTGGAGGTGTCGAAGTATTTTCTTGAGTCATGTTGGTGGTGGTGATGTCGCTCAAAGTCTATTTCCACAGAGGTCCCTGACGTGGGTATTTAATGATTATAGATGGTAGGCGGGGCCACATGAGTCCCTCTCCGGCTGGCCACACACCATTCAGGGTGAAACAGTTTCACTTTTATGTTGTTGTATCTGTCAAACGCCTCGCACCACTTAAACATTTTGTCTATCTTTCCAAATATCTCCTCTAACGCAGGCACATCTTTCCACTGAAACAAAAATTTAATCTTATAGTATTTAAGATGGTCCGCTTCAGATATCGGCCATGCGCGTTCAGGTAAATCCAGGAGACGGTCGCTGCAAAGAATATATATATAATCGTCAGCGTACTTGTTAATGTGATCCCCAAGCACTCTGTAACGCATTCCTGGAATGACACCATTCCATTCGCCTATGAATAGAGGATCATCGCCTCCATCTTTTAAATCCCGCCAGACATAATTGTAAAATAAACACCAATCTTTTACTGTGAAAAACAGATCGGGATCCTCGCACGTGTCGTACGTGACCCTTTCATCACTATCCACGGTACTCAGTCTGACCTCGCGGTTGCTCTTGTCAAAATCGTAACTACAGATACGATTGCCGGATAGATGAAACTCACGCTTAACATTGTCCAAAGGTTCGTGAAGGAAATTAGCCAGACACGGCCCATGTTTTACCTTCCTCGGGGCCAGCATTAGCTGTTCCATATCTAACTCGATACTCTTCTCAGGAGTTTTAGGTAATGATGTCGTAGCCATTGTTACAGAATAGCTGTCCAATTTTTCAATTCACAAAAAAAAAAAAACACCTTTCGTATTTTACAACTAAGTACGGATAAATTTGCTTCAACAAAATCCTCTTTTTAAACACTTGTTACACCCAAATTGACGCCGCTATCACGCCTACAGCGGGGCAGTCTCTAGCGCCGGAGGCGTGGTTTTTTTTCCGGAGCATTCCCCGAGCCTCATTCTAAGTGTGTCTGCGGCGCTGTCAGTATCGCTCAACGGAGATGCCTTGACACTTTGCTGTGAGATCTTTTTTTCTTTCGTCTAACTCTCTGTCAGTAACACTCTCGATTTTTAAAGTTGTAGTTAGTGGTAAAGTACAACATAGATTTGATTTGAAGGATCTTGTCTGATGGATTTTATTTTTGATCCGCGTAATGCCTACCATATTTTTTCTTTTCTTTTTAACTTTTTATAACATCGTGACAAACGCCAAGTTTTCTGGTTTGTATCGCCGCTTTACATTCATTTCTTTTTTAGTTTGAGGTAAGGTACAAATGCTAAATGCTTTCTTTTCTAACTGGTAACAAAACACCTTTTTAAATTTTTACAAGCTCTCACATCTTTTTCACGTGTTGCTTAACGAAAACACATCTGATAGTTTTGACTTGTTTAGTTGTTTTAGATAAATAACCAGTAACCTATTTTTTTTTTCTTTTTTATTTGTTACAACTTTAACAACGTTTTACACTTTTCCAACTACGAAAACAATCATTACATCGTCCCCATTTTGTTTGTGTTATAACCTTTTTTCTTGAAATGCACTGTGTACTTAAAACCTTAATAAAAACTTCCCTTATACCATTTTCATGATTTCATCCCTTTCCACTGTTTTAAAAAAAAAAGCACATAGACCCCCAACACATTTTCACCCTCCCTCACAGAAATTCCTTCTTAGGGTCGTAAGTTCATATCTAGGTCACCGGGGTGTACAGGGAGGGGAGGGGTGGGGGGTACAAACAGGTGTCCAGAACAGATGGCTTTTATGACCCTCATCAATCAAATTTTTGACACATGGTATACTTTATCCTCTCTGCAGTCCCAACGAAAAAGGGTCATGATCATGTGTTGGAACCGCATGCGGTGAGTAAAACGGCTTCAAATATCTCTGTGTTGTTAACTTAGCTGTCGGCGCGTAAGCACATCAAGTAAACAACATGCGATGTTTTCATCCAACTGCACTTTCCACATGTACAGCTTAAAAAAAAAAAAAAGATGACAAAGTGGAACTTAGTCATTTTCCAAAACCGCTAAGCAAATATATATACAGTTTCAGTACATACCACATAGAGACGTTGTTGCTGATGCTGCTCTTGTTGAATTTCAGCCTCTGGATCTGATTCTGGATCATAAATATACGCTGAATCTGAATGTTAGCCATGGTTTGTTTTGGTTGGTTTTGTCCTCGTGATTCTTTAGCTCCAAATACACATGATGTTCACTGTGTTTTCGCCCACACCGACTCTGCCCTCACCACGCCCCCAACTATGACTAGATGCCGACTGTATGTATAAGGAAACAGTTGAATTGATTGTGACAGCACACAAACACACGCACACACACACAACACAGACACACACACACACACACAGAAACACACACACAAAACACATCAGTTCCAGCATTGCTAACATCATTGCTAACTATCAGTTCAGCACAGTTGGTATATTATCAAACACCAGCATTCCTGCCTCTGTGTCACTGCTGAACTACAAAGCCTATAATTTACATACTAAATAATAGTTTATAATTCAGATGTTACATCGCAAACATGGAAATATTATGGAATATTTGGATTTCATGCAGAATAAGATAGGTAGGATACATGAGCACAAAGCTCCGTTTCTCAAACAGTTGAGTGCACAAGTCTTTAAAGGATATGTTACTCCTTTAGAATTTTATGTATTTGTTGTAAGGCCTCATGCTACGAACAGAGATGTCCATGCCATGACAGTAAGGTATGAATACATGTATCATGTACATGTATTATATCTATCTATCAATCTATCTATCCATATATATATATATATATATATATATATATATATATATATATATTTATATACAGTGGGGATCGAAAGTTTGGGCACCTTTGCTGAATCTGTGAAAAAAATGCCAAATAACATTTACATGTATTTACGTTATAATATGTAATCACACAAAGCCTAAAAACAAAACAAAAATTGAGTTATACAATAGCATGTCTGAAGGAGAACTCACCAACTTGTATAATATTCCCCAGATGGCTCATTCTCCTTTGACAAAGGCTGTAATGCATGTGTGTGTCATCTGTATGAGCCTATATTCTACCTCACTGTGCTCAGGGTTGTGGACCTTGAATCTTGGATCTTGTGAGAATCACTGAAAAGGATGAAAGATCACTGCCTAGTGAATTACAACAAGTACATCCACTAGTTATAATTCACCTGCAGCAGCTTCTAGCCTTCGTCTGGTCTTCAAGGTCATACATCTGATCACAGTGAGAATACACAAGAGCCTCTTGCCTTTAATGTTTATTATCGCAGTAAGCCTCCCCTTAAATTAATAAAGCAACTACATTTGCATTTCCTAAAGGTAATGGGTTTAAGGTGTTTGTGTAAATATAATCCTGTATGTGAGCTGCTTTGCTGATGTCATGACCCTTAACACGTTCTGTTGACTTCATGTCACTGTGCAGCATAAAGCAATAAGTTAGGCTTGTTTATTTTCCCAGAGAGTTTCAAGAGATAGTGATTCTTGTATTTGCCGGAACCAAATTTTTCTGAAGCTGCTGATAATATTACAAGATGCATTAATTATGTACTAGGTCCCTTGTTTGCACATGGAGACTTCTATACCTGTGATTTATCTGCCCATCTTCTAGCTTTTTAACATATCATCATATGTCTGGGACATTCTACTTGAACTTTTTTGCGTGAATAATTTGGGGATATCAAAGAGGCTTATAAAGCAGAGCTGCATTAGACAAATCGGATCACAATGTTATCCACCTACTGCTGAGATACTGACAGAAGATCAAAAGTGAAAAACCTGTCTGTAAATGGTTCAAATATAGAGAAACTTAATTTTACCGTAAATTAACAGCTGTTTTTACCTTAAAGGGGGGTTGAAATGCTCGTTTTCACTCAATATCCTGTTAATCTTGAGTACCTATAGAGTAGTGCTGCATCCTTCATAACTCCAAGAAGTCTTTAGTTTTATTATATTCATAAGAGAAAGATAGTCTGTACCGATTTTTCCCGGAAAAACACGACCGGCTGGAGGCGTGACGTGTGGGCGGAGCTAAAGAATCACGAGCGCCAGTAGGCTTTTGCGTTGAGAGCATGTGGAAACTATGACATTACCGTGAGGGAAAAACCATCATCCAAAACAAACCATGGCTTACAGTCAGATTCAGCCGTTTATGATACAGAATTAGATCCCGAGGCTGAAACTGAGTGAGAGCAGCCACAGCAACGACCCGCTCCGAGCGGGGCTCGAACCCGGGACTCCGGCATGGGAGGGGACGCACTAACAAGGAGGCAGAGATATTTTAAGCAGTTTTACTCACCGCCTGCGGTTCCAACGCACGATCGTGACCCTTTTTCATTGGGATTGCATCATCCTTAAGAAATAAACGATACGCAAATCCGTCGTCAAACTGGGCCTTGTTTGTAAAACAAGCATCTTCGAAATGCAGGCAACAAACAAAAACACTTGCACAATTCCGTTGATGCTCTGTAAAAATAAACTCCATCCACTGGTCCCTTAATGCTGTTTTTTTTTTTGGTAATCTGTGCAGGGTTGTCTTGCCCTGGCAATCAAAAACACACTTCTTTTGTGACTTTTCGCGACGCTCTCGCTCTGACAGGTGAAATGTCTGTGCTCAGCCTCGCTATACGGGAGCGCTCGCTCTTCCGGCAGGAGTGCCCTAGGACCCATATAAGGAAATTCCGCTCCATCTAACGTCACACAGAGCCATACTTGAAAAAAACTTTCCGAAACTTGTGACAAACCGGAAGGAGTATTTTGGGAACAAAAATACTCCTTCAAACGTACAACTTAATTTTTGAAACTTTGTGCATGTTTAGCATGGGAATCCAACTCTTTAACAGTGTAAAAAACTCAGTATGCATGAAATAGCATTTCACCCCCCCTTTAACAACTTTATTACATTGTAAATAATGTTTTGTAAAAACTATCATCTTCTCAAAAAGAGGCTGGCGGAGGCATTTTCCCTCAGCCCCATCACTTTTATTGTTGTGTCGATACAGAACTGACATGGACATTCCAAGACAATTTATAGTCAATATATCCACCCAAGTATTTTTAAGAATGAACTTGGGTAATACAAATGTTATGGACCAGTAATGGAGAATGATCCCCCAAATGTCCTGGATCATTTCTAAAATAAATTATTTTGTTTTCTTAGTATTTACAATAAGATGTCTTCACACCAATGTACAAACTTTTTAACCTCCAAACATTAACCAAAAATGTCCATATCCATAAGTCCCAAGGTGGCAGTATCATCAGAAAACTTGACACTGGAAGTGCTGGAATTACTATTTGAACAATCATTTGTGTAACATGCAGGCAGAATGGGAGAACTCACATATCCTTGAGAAACACCTGTGTTGACGACTTCAAATTCAGATAATGGCTGGTTCACTAGGACTTGCTGGGTGTTTTTTTAGTTTACTGAGAAGAATGTGTGACTGCAGAGTATTAAAAGCAGAACTGAAGTTCACAAACAACAGTCTGGCATTGGTCTTGGGGTTTTCAAGATGTTGTAAAATAAAATGCATTATGGTAAGTATAGCATCACCCATGCCCCAAATTGCCTTTATTTGCGAACTGACATGGATCTAGCTGTCCCTATATGTTTGACTTCAACTTCCCCACCATTATCTTTTCCAGACATGTATCCATCCAGTTGGTCTGAAATAAAATTTGATTCTTCAGACCAGTTACCTTCTTCCACTGTAGGGCCTACTTTTGGCAGCAGAAAAGGGTCATCATGGCCTCATACACAGCAAACTGTGGTGAACTGTGTGTTCTGACACTTTCTATCAGGGCCATCATTAAAGGACTGATAAATCTAAATTCCCTTGATATTTTGACATATAAGAGGTCACTGTACTATAAAACATCCTGAAAGCTTCACAAATCAAAACTTTCTTGTAAGTCTAAAAATAGCCTATATTCAAAGCAATCTGCCAAAACAACAGGTTGTGTAATGTTGTGCCACTTTATGACATAATAGTGTGGCTAAATGCCGCCTCTGTAGAATAAGATCAACGCCTATTTCTACATCACTGCCTGTTATGCTCCACCTACCGATTCACACAGTAGTGTAAATAACGAGAGAGGAAAACGCAGGTCTACGCAGAAACCAAATGATAAAGACACTCCGAAGATAACAAGACATTGTTCAGTGATAAGTTGTGGAAAAACACAGTATTTGCATTTCCTTCCTTCTGATCCCATTATTAAGAATGAGTGGAAATGAAGGTTCAGGTCAGAAAAAACCCAGTAAGTCAGTTAGAACTTTGTTCACTTCATTTTACCACAGATTTGTTTACAAACAGTTTTGGAGATGCTCTGACTGACCTGTCTAGCCATATAGCCATCACTATTTGGCCCTCATATCTTTTTCCTTGCCCATTTTGCATGCTTCCAACACATACAATTTAACAATTGACTGTTAATTTGCTGCCCACACCTTGACAGGTGCCATTAACATTGATACAGTCAATGTTATTTACTTCACCTGTGTCACGTACGGCGTTACAGGAACGAGGCGAGAGCAATGGAGGACCCTGCACGTCTAAAAGCGACACCAAAGTGTACTGACCAAGCTTCAATATGTGACAAGTTGGAGTGAGACCGTGTTGCCCAAACACAACCTGGCTCAGGACAGGAGACCTAAAAAAAACATTAACTACACCTGGGACACGATAGACTTATCTTATATGATGATGATGATGATGATGATGACTGGACATTTCACTTAAAAAATGCCACGAAGCATGCAACAAGGTATGTAATATCAGTGTTGCAGATATGTGGCACACATTTTCATTGAGCCTGGTTTGGAATAGTATGCTTATTTATTGACCAAAAAAATCATGGTAAATATCCTTATTATAAAAGCTATTTAAAACCTCAATATTATCTCAATAATATCTCAATATTGGTCAAATTTATATAGAAAATTCTTAAGGGTTTGCAGTGTTTCTACTTTGAATTTATTTTTTTGTGATTAGTATTAATAATACCTGATATTTATTATAATTTTAATGTTTCTAAAAATAATCTTCCTTATCATTCAATAGTAACATGCAGCACTGTATTTTTAGTACATAATTAACAGGTCCTGAGGATTCATTCTGCCAACCCGTTCAATATGATGTTAAGCAATAATCAAAGCTGAGGTATCGATCATGACTCTGAGAGCTGCCCATGTAGTTCAATATCAGGCCAGATTAAACCTGGCCTGCAAGCACCTCTGATGGGCCTTGGGAGAGAGACATTAAAAAGGCATCCATGCAATTGCTGCTTCTATTTACTGAGGGTTGAAGCACAAGGCTTTGAGCAAGGACAAAACGGCTATAAATCTGAACATGGGTGAAAGCTGTTAAAAATGAATAAAGTCACTGCTGATGACAGATAAGGAATTTCCAAGCTATGACAGATAAGCTCCTGGAGAATCACCTACTGTATACATGGCATCAAAAATGCAATTTCTACACTCTGATAGTAGGCAAGTGATAGAAGATAGCAATCTGTGTCAACCCAAACTAAATAAAAAAATGTGGAGACTTAAGAATTGATACTATTTATGGACAAATGCAATAAAGACTGTTAAATTAGGATCTATCCTTTTAGTCCAAGACATACCCGGTTATAGGTGACAAAGAGAGTCGATGTTTGGTACGGATTGTTTCAGATGGCTGCTCTATTTATCTGTTTCTCATTTAAGAAAACTCCATTCCAGTGAGTTCCAAAATGTAGTAAAACACACCAATTACTGATATTGACCTACCGAAATACAATTCTAATTTGAAATGTTCTGAATTTATTTGTTCATTTATTTATTTTAACTAGTGACCCCTTGCACACAAGGGGAAAAAATATAATAGGTAGGGGAATGAAACCCTCTAGAAAGAAATCTTAGAATTGACTATGTACATTGTAAATAAATGAATAAATCAATTACTTGCCTAGTATTTTTTTTCAGTACAAATATCTAACAATTGTTAAATTGTTAATATTTTATCAAAAATAAATAAAAATAAAATGTATGCCTAAAACAAGAACAAATATCTGTCAGTAGGGTGATATTTCAGTCTTAAACAATTGTTTATTTTCCCAACTCCTTTAGCATGGTATATATATATATATATATATATATATATATATATATATATATATATATATATGGTACATATATATGGCACTGTTAATGTATTTGGTCTTAGCGGATTAGATCTGCTACACTGCTACTGCCACTACATAGACAGACATGCTGCTTTGAGAACGTAGGAAATGCTGCTGCTGCACATATATTATACATAAAATAACCCACATATATAACATACATGAAAGGTAAATACCAGATATATACAGGTGGAGCTGGGGAAGGTGGAGGGTTTCTAAAGTGTGCTGAAACTGCTTCAGCAAGCACTAAATGTTGAGCAGCAAGCTCATTGGCTGCTGATGTGATAAGAAAACAATCAGCTTCCCCATAGAGGTCTTCACAGTGCACCCGAGACCCGTCGACCCCGGACCCGACCCGGGACCCGTACGGGTTCGGGTCTATATTTTAAATCATCAGCCGGGTCCGGGTCCGGGTCGGGTCCGAATCTATTACCTCGGGTCCCGGGTCTGTTTAACATTGTGTGTAATACCCGTGCGATCGCCGATCGGAGTCATCGGACTCGGAGAACATCCGGCCGTTATCAAAGACTGCTTGTGTTTTTTGTAACTTGCAACTTGTAAAATTAGGAAAAGAAAAGAGTGAGCCAAAAACAGTGATCTGTCTCTCTCTCACTCGCTCGAAGACTCAAGTGTTAATACAAGTGCACACACGGTAATGCTTGCAGACTTGACACACTCATGTTTAATATATTTCAAATCAGCAACACAATCTGAGGTGAACTGTCACATGAATGTTTTCTATTACGCTCAAATTGCCCTAAGGCATTTTAGGTTGATAAAGCTAGCATGCTTGTGCAGTCATGTTTCTATGGCAAGCAGTGAGGGACACTTCGACCGCCAAACCTCGTTTAACATTTTCTCCCATTTTTATAATATTATAAATGAACCGTTAATCTTAAAGTTTTAGTGGTTCAGATTCAGACTCGATGCAGAGCAGAGAGCACAGACAGAGATCAGATGATAGTAAATAAATAATGTCAGCGGCCATGGCATTGCACGAGCGATCGTTATTATAGTTCAAAAGGCAAACAGTGTAAGTTATTATGCGAATTAACTCGAGTCAGAATGTACATGTGCACAGTAGCATTTGTCATCCGTCACCGTGACATCAAGTGGACTTTTGAAGCAGAAATAATGAGTGGATTCAGCTTGGACTTGGAATAACGAGAGGAATAACATGAATAACTTTCTTGACGGAGGATTGTAATGCATCACAGGCAGTCAGGTACAAGGAAGAGAGACCACGGCTCTTTAAATTAGGTAAGACAAAAAGCTGTATTCTTCGCAACAGGTTTATTTACTTGTAATAGCAATTTAAGGTGGAATATGTGAACGTCGGGTCCAGTCGGGTCTGTGTCTTCCCGGCGGGTTCGGGTCCAGATTTCAAATAATATACGGGTTCGGGTCGGGTCCGGGTAGGCATTTCTCGGATCTACACGGGTCCGGGTCCAGCTTTTGAAATAATAGACGGGTCCGGGTCGGTTCGGTGTAGTACATTACGGGTCTCTGTCGGGTTCGGGCAAGAATATTTGGACCCGTGAAGACCTCTACTTCCCCATGTGAATAATGATGCAATTATATTAGATCGAGATCAAACCAGCCTGCACCATCTAAAGTTCCATGACAGAACTATGTATTTCATTTTGATCAGAAAACAAGAGCTATATTGTGAGTGTCATAATTATCTTAAAGAAATGAGTAAATACAGATTTTTTTAATGTAGTAGATATAATGTGTAGATATACTTGAGGGGGTGTTAACCAGACAATATTTTTTTAACTAAAAATGGTTATGCATTTTGGCCATTCATTGACACAACAACAATGCTGTTGCTTGAATATGCAAACTTTTGAAAACGGGTTTCAAAGTACAAGATTAATGCGTACTGTTTCTTTACAAAATGGCATTGCCATCTACTGGCCTGGCATGCATAATACTGCATTTTTAGTCATGTGCATGGTTCCATGTGAATGGGGGTAATTTTGACAACACTGCCATCTTTACCTGAAACTTTCCAAAAATACACACAAATTTTACTTTTTTAAGTACAAACATTGTTGTGTAAACATACAACTGAGTAAAATAAATAAATAAATAATAATCACATATGAAGATAGATATTTCCAGTATGGTGATATATAGTGCAGCTAAATGTTTCAGGTGGTTAAGATTCTGCTACATTTATCAAAAATGAATAAAGCAGGAAACAAATAGTAATCTTTGTAAAACTTTATCACACAAAGACATTTCTATGAAGAGATGAATGTCATGTGATTTTCTGCTTTGGCCTGCATTGTCCAGTCTCATGATGAAAGGCCTGTTTAGTCAACACCTGTTTATCACATGATGTTTTGAGGGGATTGCACTCATTAGTGTTTCTAGCTCACAAGGGTTTATTGTTAGTGAAGAAAGTCTTGTTAGTTGAGTAAATCTGATATGACTACGAGCAACAGCAGCACAGAAATTGCACAGATGAACTGCAGGCTCAAGAAAATGTGGAGAGCAACTTTTGACAAATTAGGCCTCCTGATTCTGTCATTGGACTATTCCTATTTGATCCAGTAACTGTTCACCAGGTTATTATATATATATATATATATATATATATATATATATATATATATATATATATATATATATATATATATATTTATATTTATATATATATATATATATATAGATTTTTTTTTAAACATAGATGCAGTGTAATGTATATCTATGAAAGTATTAATGATTAAACAGGTTTGACTTACTGGTAGACTCAGGCCCGGTTCTACGAATTTTTATATATATAGTTAGAGCGCCCTCACTAATTTAAGAAGCACCCTCAGTGATTTGATTCTTGACGCGGGCCTGGGTAGACTCAAACTTCTGACCGATCTCAAACACTTTACTGACCATATTTTATTTTCTACAAGTCACCACTGTCACAGTGTCTGGGTTGTGTTCCCTGGGTGTCCACTAGGTGTCCTCTGTTCCCACGGTGTCTGTCATCTTATCACTTCCTGTTCCCTTATATGGTCACCTTCCTCCTTGTTTTAGTTAATTGATTGTTCCCCCACCTGTCTCCTGTTTCCCCTTTATCCTTCTGTGTATAAATACCCGGTCAGTCTGAGTCTTTGTCATGGAGTCCTTGTCATATGCGTGATACTTCCCTGAGTCTGTTCTTGTTCTTGTTCTTGTTATGTTTATTGGATATCCTGGTTTTGACCCTGCCTGGACTGTTTACCCCTTTTGGATTGCCCCTCAATAAACCTCGTACCTGCCTTTGGATCTCTCCTGTGTTTCTTGTATCAGCGAACGTGACAACCACTGTCTTTTTAAAGTTTTTTTTTTACACACTTCTTAAACTTCGTAAGCACACTTAACACTTCACTAAACATGTACCCTTGCACAAAAGCTTCTGTATGGTGGAAAAATGTAATCTAATTATTAAAATGGCAGTTGAACTTAGTATGTAAGAATTTAGTTCAGTAATAAGTGTACAAACCTCTAATTAATCATTTCAAGTTCTAGTGAATGACAATGCCAGAAAACTATGAATGATCCATGGTATGTCTGTTGACCTGGGCACCTACTGATAGCCTCGGAAGAGCGAAGAAGATTTCTGAGACTTTTTCAAAAAATAGAATTGAATTGAAATTGACTTCCCAGACAAAAAATACAAAAGAGCCACCAAAGAAACAACAATACAAACTCACAAGCAAACACACACACACACACACAGAAAGCCCAGATAGTTTTTCTGCTGATAACCATACTGTCTGAAGCTATTTTTTATTTTTTTTATTTTTCAATCAGACAGCAAGATGAGAACTGTAAAGGTGGTCATTTCCTCCAAATGGACTGCCACACTAGTGTGCTGAATGGAGTGCTGAAAGCAATTATTTAAAATTGGGGGGAGACAAAAACACACACTGTAAAAATAAATTGTACATTTGTCCTTGACAGGGATTGGGAAGGTCTTGAAATAACCCGAGATTGACAGCTAAACTACTTTAGCACAGTCTGCAGTCATTTCATAATTGCATCACTAGTGTTTTTCTCTACTCTCTTGCTTTTGCACTGATGGCTTTTGTTTCTAATCTGAATTTAAAATGTCTTAACTGCACACTCAACCCCTCCCTTTTCTCTCCTTTCATTCTCGTTCTCTGTCTCATAAGCAGAGCATCATGCTGGTTCCTGCCAACATTCAATACCGAGGCACATTAAAGTCTGAACATGAGACTGCTAGATAAAAGATGTTCACTCCACAAAAAAAAAAAACATCAAATCAGCACTAAATCAAGATCTCATAGCATATGTAGCATAATCTTAATTAACACATGTATCTGGTTATGCATTACAAACATAACTCCTGGGTGAAGTTTTCTGTAAACAGTTAGGTCATGACCCTTTCATTGTACCTATGCTGTAGAAGTCACCAGGTTACAATTTATTGACATCAAAGTTGCCAGATTAGATATAAATTTAGACTAATTTTATAATTTAAATAATTGTATGTTTATGTAATATTCTCATTTTTATTTTAAAATATAAAAGTATCATTGCACTTTGTAACTATTTATTACTATAATTGATTATTATTATTATTATTATAATTATGTTTAATGGGTCACACTATGTTCAGGGTAACCACAAAAAACAAACCTTCAGGTTCACTCATGTGGACCGGACCAAAAAACATATGCAGACATAGAAACTCTTACTAGAAACAAGATACTAGAATGGTAGTATCTTCACAATTATATTCCTTCTTAGAGAAAAATGCAATCTGTGAGGATTTCCAGTCAGGATTTAGACCGTATCATAGTACTGAGTCTGCTCCAGTGTTGCCAGACGTACGATAATTATCGTATTTGTACGTGCCGTAATGTACGATAATTTCAGAATTTTATGAAAATTTAAATGATGGTAGTTGCAGTCATAGGGCTTCTTTTCTCATACACAAAATTGGCTCATTACAGACACTCTAAATGCGTTCGTGTGCACTTGAGGGTGTGTTAAGAATGCAGGAGATTGCCCTGCTTTAAAGCCAACGAGCACTATGTTGCGGTCCATGACAGCAAGAACCCCTTCAACATCTGGCAACACGCAGGATTTCAATGACAGCGGCTCAGATGTGGAGTTAACTTCTTCACTGGACACGACAAAGCAAGTGTTAAAAATCATTTAAATATGTTTTAATATGTGCCGCGGTGCAGACAGTCACTGAAAATAAAGGAATAGTAATTTTGTCTCACTGTTTCCGTCCAACAATAAGCCTTGTTATCTATTATGGTAATTTGCAGGTCGTGTCAAAATGTTGTTGGTTTAGAATAGATAAATAACTCTTTTGACTCGTGTACGATAATTTTCTTCCAAATACGATAATTTTGAACTTCTGGTACGATACTTGGACATTTCCAGTCTGGCAACACTGGTTTGCTCTCCTTAGAGTTGCAAATGACCTGCTCTTATCGTCTGATTGTGGTTGTATCTCTCTATTAGTGCTATTGGATCTTAGTGCTGTGTTTGACACTATTGACCACAACATTTTTTGCATAGACTTGAACACTTTGTTGGCATCAGTGGAAGTGCATTAGCATGGTTTAAATCGTACTTATATGACCGCCATCAGTTCGTAGCAGTGAATGAAGATGTATCATATCAATCACAAGTGCAGTATGGAGTACCTCGAGGCTCAGTACTAGGGCGGCTACTCTTCACATTTACATGTTACCCTTGGGAGATATCATCAGGAAACATGGTGTTGGCTTTCACTGTTATGCTGATGATACTCAGCTCTATATTTCTTCGTGGCCCAGTGAAAGAAACCAAATAGAAAAACTAATGGAATGCATAGTCGATATAAAAAACTGGATGACAAGTAATTTCTTACTGCTAAATTCTGAAAAAAACAGAGGTGTTAATTACAGGACCTAAAACTCTGCATGTAATAACCTAGAACACTTTCTAAGACTTGATGGCTGCTCTTTCAATTCTTCATCATCAGTTAGGAACCTAGGTGTGTTATTTGATAGCAAAATTTCCATACAAAACTGCATTTTTTCATCTCAAAAATATATTTAAATTACGACCTATGTGTCAAATTTAGAAATGTTAATCCATGCATTTATGACCTCAAGGTTAGATTATTGTAATGCTTTATTGGGTGGTTGTTCTGCATGCTAAGTAATCAAACTACAGCTATTCCAAAATGCAGCAGCAAGAGTTCTTATTAGAACCAGGAAGTATGACCATATTAGCCCGGTCTTGTCAACACTGCACTGGCTCCCTATCAAACACTATATAGATTTTAAAATATTGCTTATTACTTATAAAGCCCTAAATGGTTTAGCACCTCAGTATTTGAATGAGCTCCTGTTACATTATAATTCTCCACGTCCACTGCATTCTCAAATCTCAGGCAATTTGATAATACCTAGAATATCAGAATCAACTGCGGGCGGCAGATACTTTTCCTATTTGGTGCCTAAACTCTGGAATAACCTACCTACCATTGTTCAGGAGGCAGACACACTCTTGCAGTTCAAATCTAGATTAAATATCCATCTCTTTAACCTGGCTTACACATAAACCAACTAATATGCTTCTAATAAGAAGGCAGCAGGTGCAATGCATTTCAGCTTTTTGCTTCGGAGCTGAGCGTTAGTACAGCTCTGCTCAACTGTGTCTGCTGTGAACTACGAGTTCAGCATGCTCTCGGAAGCTTCACGTGTTGGCGAGATGGCGCTTCAGCAGCGGTCGTTCCTGTGTCGATTGGATTGCACACTTCAGGCTGCACTACCCCTATCATGTTGCAAGTGGCCAATTCCCCTGTGTGCCTCAGCACTAAAAGAGCATTTCCTAAAGAGCAAATTTCTCTTAAAGAGCTTCACGGGTGCATCTTTGTAAAGACGACGGATCGTCCTTATAAGGATGCTGTTTCACCTGTGCGTTTCTGGGTGCGGTCGTTACCTGGCAACGGGTGATGGTCACGATCGCTGCCTCAAAACAGTTCAAAAAACAGTCAGCATCTCCAGGAAGTTGATGTGCCAAGTGAGATGATGGCCTTCCCACAGACGCTGCACAGAGCAGCCACTCATGACTGCCCCCCAGCCAGTCAGAGAGAGAGGAATCTGTCATTAACGTTACTCGACAACAAGGAGCCCCTAAAATCAGGTCTTGAATCAGGAACCAATGTTTCTTCCACATGTCTAAGGCAAGTAAGCATCGCCGGTTGACCTTGATCATGTGAAGTGTATTTCCCCTTGGGGAAAACCCCTTGTTCCTGAGCCACCATTGCAAGTGTCTCATGTATGGTAGGGCAAAAGGTATTACATTGGATGGTGCTGCCATCAAACCTTAAAGCATCTGAAACTGTATGACAGTAGCTTTCTGGCCTTCTCTTACTGTCTTGACTGTCGCAAGGATTGACTCGATACAAGCAGGAGACAAACGTGCTTGCATTGTGATAGAATCCCACATCACGCCTAAATAAGTGGTTCCCTGTAGACAAGAATGTACACTCTTCTTGGCATTTAGTCTTAACCCCACCTCTTTCTTATGGTCGAGGATGACATATTGATGCTGAGCCGCCGATCAAACTAGTATCGACCAATCGTCTATGTAATTGAGTATGCAGATGCCCTGGAGGCATAGAGGAGCCAGAGCAGCATCCACATACTTTGTGAAAGTGCGGGGTGAGGGTGAAAGGCCAAAGGAAAGATCTTGAATTTGGTATGCTTCGCCCCTGAAAGCAAACCTTAGGAACTTGCAGTGTTGAGGAAGGATGGAAACATGGAAATAAGCATCTTTGAAATCTATCATAAAAAACCTTGCATGATAGTGAGCATCTTGAACCGTTGCCATTTGATAGCATGGATCAGAAGACGGAAATCTAAGATCATGAACTTTATTGTCCAGTCTGTTTTCACAGAGAGAAAATTTTTCATTACCAGAGCCTGCTTGCGACCCACTAGTGTGGGAATGACCCCATTGAAACAAGGTGGATGAGAACCTGACTGGATTATGTAACTTTTCTCTACAATCTGTAGGACCCATTTTGAAACATTTGGTAGAAGTTTCAATGCTGCCAAAAAATCTATGAAGATATACTCTGTTGTTACTAGAGGAGCCAGTTCGGTGCCCCGAAGCAGATGACTGACAGGGAACAGCCGACATGACTGCTGCAGCACCCTCACTTGAGGGGACGAGCTCTCCTGTGCCATACCATCACCAGACAGCTGAGAATTTAGCACGTCGGAGTTCAATGAGCCCTCTAGCACCAAAGGTGGCAGGGGTATCAGCAAATCTCTGTGAGGGCACCAAGGAGGTAGAGCTGAAGATCTTTGCCCGAACCCGACAGGACCCGGGACTTGCGCTCCGGTTTGCGAGGTAAACGAGCGGTCATGTGATGTGTTTCGATTAGCGCGAGAAAGATGCGAAAATGAATGCTGAGCAGGTGTAACGGAGCCTTGACCTCTGGTGATTACGTTTTGGTTGCACCAGCAACTAAAGCAAAATCTGAGGTGTGAAAATTTTTGACCATGCTTATAATGAGAATAATGAGTGAATAATGACGCACCATCAGTGAGTGCAGGAACGCGCTGAAGACATCTACAGTGGATTCAATCATTTTCTTCCACAAAAACATGTAGAACTAGCCTAATCTCTGTGAGTAAAGGTTTTTCAAATGATAACTAAATATTCATTGAGTCTTAAATGCATAATGTTGACAGAGTATTTACGCTAATGTTGGCATTATTCTTTTATTAAATAAAGCAAATCCGGCGGAGCCTTTATCTTAATTTCGTTATTGCCAAATACCCATCTTAATTTAAAATTTATCTTAATTAAATTTTTTTTTAAATGACTCGTTTTTATTGGTGCGTTGGTCTATTTATATGTTAAATGAGCCTATGTCTAGAATCCTGAGATGTTACGATGTGACACAGGACTTATTTTATTTCTTTATTCCAACTTCCAAGTGGTCTAGTCTACGTTAGTTATGAGTAAATTATGTTAAAACATGAATAAATTGCTCGTTGTTGGCAAAAGGCAAAAGAGCTGTGTGCGTGCGCACATTTGAATAATGTCGGGCTGTAAACGGGTTCGGGCTTTAAAAAAGCTGTCAATCAAAATGTACTTGTCGGGCTCGGGCCAAAACCTGTAGGCCTCGGGTCCTGTCGGGCCTAACTTTTAAGGCCCGATTACAGCTCTACAAGGAGGACCGGGCACCGTATACTGTTATCCTTTCCTCCCCACGTGAGGCTTCCCTCATGGACTTGATGATGTTGGTGTCAGGGCCACTTAGTCGACAAAATAATGTTCCGCATATACGATTTTTGGTCTAGAAGACCCCGACTGAGAGCATCGTCCTAACCCCTGATCTTCCTGTGGAGGGGTGTGGGTTGCAACTCTCTGTTTTTGAGACTGGCGGTATGATATGGTTTTACTTTTTGATATGCTTGTGGCTGACAGACAACAATAAATAAGATTGACATTCTTTAGAGAAATATAATTGCTATTATTCTTCCTGGTTGCTCACGTCACCCCGCTCGTTACATCTCACTGCTCCATTGGGCTGATTTTACACGTAATTCAGAACGTGGTCACATGGGGCATTCCCACAGTATTTCTCAATGCATATCAACTACTACCTCACTGAAATTAGTTTTTCTGCTGGAATTCAGCGAGAGGCTTGCTACCACCAAGCAGGTCCCTAAAGCAGCTAGTTTGGCCGTCCCCTGCCAGTTCGTCGCTTCAGTGCACCGAGCCAGTGGCTATGATTACACCAGAGGTCAGTCTCGAGAGACTAATTCCATTAGTAGACTATTTAGCAGTGTGAAAACTTCTGCTAAATGTGTCTCAAAGGGTCCTGTACACTGTATAGAGGCTATAAAATCCAATTGGGTTCTCTTCCACCTCAGTTAAACAGGGTTACCCCCACTCTGGTGGGTCTCGAGCAGGCTCTGGTAATGGAACAGAAGTAGACACTCTCTGAGGCCGGAGTCTGGGTCCTACAGCCGGAACTTCACCATTCCGAGGAAGGATAAAGGGTTGGATCCTATTTTAGAGCTGCTTCTTTTGAACCACCCAGTCAGGTGACTGAAGTTCAGCATGCTCGCACTCAAAGAGGTTGTGTCTCAGATCAAGTCTGAGGACTGGTGTCACGATCTACTTGGAAAGATGCATACTAGAGCTGCATTATTAATTGCATGCAAATGCCATGCGTGTCTCGTTAGTTAAGCCGGTTCTGTGATTAGCAGTAAATGTCCATCACCTGCTTTCAAATGGAGCGGCAATTAATAGACAGAGATGAATTGCATGCGATTATGAACGCGATATTGCATAGCTTGTCAGTGAACTACGGCTCTGTCTATTAACCCTCTTGAGTCTAAGGGTATTTTTGGGGCCTGGAGAAGTTTTGTCATGTCCTGACATTTGTGCTTTTTTGAGTTTCTTATAAATATCTAAATGGCTAAAGTATTTTTTGAGTTTCTTATAAATATCTAAATGGCCAAAGTCTAATCTCACTGTAATCAGCACAAACAGGGCTATGATAATATGTGAGCAGCATGTATGTACATGATTGTGTTTTTGGGAAAAAAAATGTTATGCGTGGTTTGTGAAAAACTAAAAATGTTAAATCACTTGAATAAGGCAATAAAAAACATACAGAACATTGATTCTCGGGACTTTTGAGAACTGGAGCTTGTAGCCTAGATTTTTTTAATTCTAAATTATATGACAATCATCTTGTTTACTCATTTACAGAAAACAATATATTGATTCAAATTTTCTAAGACACTTTTTGTTGGTAAAAGTCATATGCGAGTAGGCCTCAACTATCATGAATATCATTGTGATTTACACCTGACAAGACAAAGGCCTGCATAATGAGCTGCATAATGAGCATTTCAGTCAGCTGTGTGTCACTGAGAGGGGAAGGGTTACAAGAAAGAATGTGAGGACAAAATAAATGTATATCATTTTATGTTTGTAGTTTATTTAGAATATACTGAATTATCCCACAACATAATTTAATATCCACTTGGGAGTGCAGATAAACAGTTTATTGGGAACAATAAAAGCTGATTTCAAATTGATTTTTTATTATTAATGTTGAAAAGAGCTGACAATATTTTTTTCAGGTTTTTTAGGGGGGAGGTGGTAAATTGAAAACAACATTGTTTGTTACATTTGTTACAGTTACATTTCTTTGTTACATTTATATTATCTACATCAAGATTTTGAATGGTATAGTATTGTATATTGTTATTGAAATAATATTTCACTTGATTATACATTTATTCAGGAATTATAGTTTGGAAAAAAGTCTAACTAGTAAAATGTTTACACTATGTTTACACTATGTGAAAACTAGTACAAGTATATATAAATAAAGAGACTTACTCATGTTTATGATCTCTGTTGAATAAAGTGCTTTATTCTTTTTTTCTCAGGAAATCCAAATCTCAAATCCTCAACCACATCAAATCTCTTTGGGTTGAATTATGTCTTATTCCTCTCATTGCGAAGCAAACAGTAAAGTAAAAAAAACAACCTTGAAGAACAGTCTCGCTGCATTGTTCTGTTGTGTGGGCGTGTTCAAGCCGCGCTCTTCAGTGAAACATTAGAATCTGAATAGCGCATTCAGCGCGGGGGCACGGTCACATTAGAAGACAATTAAGGGAGATGTGAAAAACAAACATTTCATTGTTTTCATATTGATTACTACAGTTAGAAGATTAGGGTGAACAACAGTAGGTACGAATGAGTGGAAATAAAAATAAAAATGTTTTAATGCCAAAATTATGAAGAGATTTATCTGTTTGTGAATCACTATAATTCATTGATTTCTTACGGTGTTAACGGTTTTATAACACTATATTGGCTTGGAATATTGTATTTTTGTTTCCAGCATAAAGCCAACATTTGATGGTGACATCAGATGAATTACACCTATCGACACTATTATCCCACAATGCAGTACAGTATGTCTGTGTTTTCCCTAGCAAAATTCTAGTTAAGTTATTAAAATTTCCATGCCTGAACTGATTTTACAATAGTATTATGTGCAATATTCAATATTTCAAATGTAATATTTAATTTAAAAAAAACTGTAACATTTTGTAAAATCCTGTATATTTTTTACAGTGAACTATGTACACCATTGATTGTACCCAGGTAAAATTCCTATATATTCTTTGTCAGTGTCAGTCTGGTCAGTTATTAATGGTTGAATGTTTTGAGCTCTGTACAGTGTTGTCGATGTTCTACAAGGTCAGGTGACTTATTTTTGTTGGGTTATGTTATTTCTTATGATTACTCAGCTTGAATAAAATCTCACACCAAAAATCTATTTTTTTTTAATAGAAATTTACTCATATTCAGGCCATCCAAGATGTAGATGATTTAATTTCCTCATCAGTTTGTTTCTCTTCACTGGAGAAAGTAATTATTATGAATATAGGACTCATATTTTAGCTGAAAACAATGGTAAAGTAAAAAAAATATATTGATGGATTTATTTGTTACAAACACATAACTTTCCGCTTTGACAAAAATGTTAACTGATGAACTGGCTTTGTGTGGGTTACAGGTTTTTATCTGCTGCTTGGACTCTCATTATGACAACACCCATTCTCGGCAGTTGATCACCTGGTGAGCTATTAATATAGTCTCTACACTCTGAAAAACACAATGTGTTTTATTCACAATTTAATCTTGTGTAAGATACATTAGTTAAATATTTACTAACGAATTTGAGGTCATTAGAAGTTGAGAATTTTGCAATATGGACATTATCTTTTGTCAGAGGTTGGGTTCATCCTGAAGGTTTTTTTTTTTTTTTGGCTCCTTGGTTGTAATATTTGAAATGGTTTGTATTTTGAAAACAAATATGAATATGATTGTTTTGTAAGGGCTGATTTGGCATAGACCCCCCATCCATAACATTTATCAAGTTAATCATGAAAAATGTATTGCTAATTTAGTTTTATTCATGAATGAACACTTAGTTTATTGGATTTTAGTGGGGGATATTGTCTGTTAATATCCCTTTGTCATTTGTTCTTTCTCTGAAGCTGACCTTGACAATGTCTTCCATTTTCCCAGCTAGTTTTCAAACACCCATTCTCTCTTCATGCTAATATCTTACACAAGCACTCCATTAAAAATAAAAAATGATACATTTCTTTCTTTCTCTGTATCTCTCTAATACTTTTTTGTTTTTTTCCCCATATCCTCCTACCCCTGTGAACTTCTTTCGTGAAGCATCAAGAGCCATATATTCATTATATGGCATCATATTAATTTCTATGCTAATGAGGACCATACCCACTGAAATCTGTCCTTCAGATAGGAGTAAGTGGTAATCAGGTTTTGTTTGTTTTAAGGTTTCTTAACGGTACATATTTCCAGCATTTTCTGGAAATTAATTATCAAGAAAATCAGTACATAGAAGATAAAGTTAAATAATATTCAGTTTGTTACAAAAAACAAACACATACTGTAGATACATTTATGTTATTGTATGTTTTGTATATTTTATTATGTTTGTTTCAATTTTTTTCACTTTATATGTGTTAACCTAGTTAGTTAGTATAATCTTTAACACCAATGTGTTCAATTTGCTGTAAACAAATTAATTCAGTAAATAAATAAATACAATATTTAATAACAATTAAATATTTTATTTAATAATAATTATGTCTTGTGTGCTATTTGAATCTTTCTGAAGTAGTTAACAGGTCTGAAATGACACTAATGTGGGTAAATAGTGAGAGAATGTTAATTGTTAGATTATGTTCTATTACTTGATTTCATACTGCCAGAAAAGTACTGCTGTATGTGTACTTCCATGTATCTTCACATGTGGCAAGTAGAAGTTGTTTGCATAAGAACTTTAATTTCTCCATCGATCAATTGGTGGTGCACCTACTCAAGTGCAGCATTTAAAACGTGACATTTTCACAGCATGATGAGAGCTGCCACAATCTGTAATTATTTCAGCGGCATTCGCTTGCCCCAAATTGAAAGAATGATTATCAGCCTATATTTTCTCTGAATCACATCATTTAAGAGGCTTTTTATATGTTTAATAAAGCACAGCCGCATGCTTCTGTCACTAAGGAGCAAGTCATTTCCTGGGGAGGGAGAAACATCTGTTCCCAACTGAAGGGCTTGCTGAGGGGAAAATAAGGCTTTTTTTCATATTATAATTGAGGATAGAATCATTTTAAATTGCACATTAAAGGCAGCGCTGTCTAAAGGATTGAGAAGCAGGAGTCAAAGCCTCCAATGATCCAGCAAAGGTGAGGACATGTGTACTGACCCACCTGTTCAAAATTATTGAATGTTTTTTTAGTTGTAGCCGGCAGATTTTATAGATGTACTGTAGTTATAGCAAATGCACAGACTGCCACTAATTCACCACGTTAGAGTGATATTAGTCCTTATCACACTAGTACTGTGTCCGCAAAGCTTGCAAATTTTATAGCCTTGATATTACTAACAAGTCTTTGATGCTCTTTTACATTGCATCATTCAGTAACTGTCTGATGATACAGTGTAAATAAACAATAAATAAATTAATAAATAAATTTCCCAGCTTACTCATAGCTAATAGTTGCAGAACCTACACAGTCATTATTACAGCATAGTTCCATAACTTGAATTTGAATTCCATAACATTTCTGTAACTTGAAACATAACAGAAAATGTTTATGACGTAGCATCACTGTCTGTTTTACAGTATTATTTTGTGTATGTACATTGACTATTTATAGGTTAATGTCAGTAGTGTCCAGTGAGCTACGCTGGTGATTAAGTTCCCAGTGTGTAGACACATAAATATTTTATGACATTTTGCATAAAATTATCATCATTAATATTTGCAAGAATATTTTGCACTTTTTGTTCATATCATCCACCTTTAATTTATTTTTTATTTTTTTCAGTGAACTAATAGAAATCTGTTTCATAAACTTTTAAAACTTGTAACAAGGAAAGAAAAATTATGTTGGTGTAACATACAGGAGTATTAAAAAAAAAAAATGGAGAATGAGGGTGTCAGACTCTGTTCCATGTTTTGTGTCTGTTTTTCTCCTCATGTGCTCCCTTTATGTCCATATTTAGTTGTTCTCTTCCTGACCTCATTTGGTTCCAATTTCGTAATCATTTGCCCCAGGTGTTTACCTGTGTTCATTTTGTCATTGATTCCAGGTTTGACTCATCTACCCCTGTATTTAAAATGTTTCCTGTTTTGAGTTCCTTGTCTAGTATTAATTGTTTCTCCCCATGTCTAGCAAGTGAATTCCCTTATGTAAATTGTGAAGAGTGAGGCCGGTGTAGTGATCGGAGATGAGCTACACCTGTGACCCACCATCGGTCTCAAGTCCCATGTAGGAGATGGAAGGATATAAAACTGGAGCGACGACAGTGAAGGACGAGAGAGGACCAGGCCTGGGCTTTAGTTTATGTTTTGCTATTTATTTGCGCGCATCAGCCGTCCATGAGGGGCTGATGCGCTGTTTTGTGTTTATTTTGAATTATTAAAATGTTATTTCATTGTCCGCCGGTTCCCGCCTCCTTCTTCCCGAGGAGGTGGGCGGCACACTCCTCGCCTGCTCGATGGCACCGGGGATTCAACACAGCGGCGAGGGATCTTCAGCAGAGCGTCCCTCCTTCTCCCTGGCTTCGGAACCACTGGAATAATAAAACTCCATAATCATCGGGAAGAAGGAGGCGGGAACCGGCGGACAATGAAATAACATTTTAATAATTCAAAATAAACATATTTTGAATATTTTGATGGTACCCTTTAGACAGCAGTTGATATGTAACTCTGCAACTACATGTCAACTAGCGGTCATTAGAGTATTAGTATGTCGGCTACTTTAAATATAGGCTAACACTTTATTTTTATGGCTAACCAACAGATAAAGTATAATTGTCTTTGCATGCATGTTAGCTTATTCTACCATACCAGATTCAACCATACTCGAGGATGCTAATACTCTCATGAGAGTTAATTAGCATGTAGTGGCAAAGTTGCTCATAGTCAATTGATTAAGGGTACCATCAAAATAAATGTAACAATATAAAACATTGTTTTTTTTTTTCTCAGTTGGAGTATTAAGCTTGCATCAGTTAATTAACATCTCCAAAGAAACACTCAAATAACACTCTAACCACTCACAAGCTGTAGTAAGATACTGTGCAGATCTTAAATAAACAATGTCAAGATATGATACAGTCCATTAAAGTTTAAATGAAGTGGATTTAATATGCTGTTTATTGTGTTGTAAATAATCATACTCTTAAACTTATAACCACATATACGTAAGTATTATGATGTATTATAATTGTCGTTATGATTATTCAAGAGTTAATATATCATATTTAAATGTTTTGCATTATGCATTCATTATAATGCCTTAAGAATTCCCTTATAATGTATTATAAATACGGGCTTAATAGAAAGTTTTACCGATTTGATCATTTATTTACAAATATAACATGGTTATACGCTACATATTACATGAATTGCAAGTTATGATTATATTTAAATGTTAATAAATCCTGGTAATATTTTACAGTTTAAACCCATTGCTTGCCATAGTTGTTAGGTAAGACAGCTGTTTCACACTGTAAGTTTGATATGTTATGCTTCTCTCCGATGGTGTTGACAGTTTTTAACAGCATCATCACTTCCTGTTGGCTCATCCTGAATGAGAGTCCTTTCACAGCTGCTACTGAAAAAGGGCAGTAAATCCCACTCATATAAAAGTGCAGTCACACGAGAGGCAATCATTTTGAGATGGTCGGCTGCCCAGACTCTTGCATCGGCCCAAAGCCATACATGGACACACTCCCCTTCTAAGTCACTCCTCTCTGTGCTTCAGTTTCCATCTAAATTACAGTAGACTCCAGCACAGAAGCTACACTACACCTACAGGCTTGACTGCAAAAGGTCAACAAGCTGCTTAAAATGAAAAATAGTGCAGGAGTAATCTACTCTCCTATCTTCCTCCTAGAACCCAATTTATCTCATCCTTTATACTCCCTTGTATTTCTGCTTTGCCTTGTTAAGATATAGTGGTTTTCTTGATGACAAAAATAATAATAATAAAAATGTCTTCATGAATCCATTCAATGAACATTTATCTTGTGGTTATCTTGTGTATGAATCCATTCAATGAATATTTGTCTTATGGGTTATCTTGTGCTCTCTCTCTCTTTCTCTCTTCAGTTCAATTCAGAAATTGATTTATTGGCATGAATGTAAATGATACAATATTTGCCAAAGCTTAGTATACATATACAATTTTTTTAAATAATAATAATAATAAGAAGAAGAAGAACAGTTCACAAACCCCTCATGTTAACATTTACATCAAGGAACGAGACGTCGCCCAGCATGGCGCAGCCGGGGCCCCACCCTGGAGTCAGGCCCGGGGTTGGGGCTCTTATGTGAGCGCCTGGTGGCCGGGCCTTCCCCCATGGGGCCCGGCCGGGCTCAGCCCGAAGGAGTGACGTGGGGCCACTCTCCTGTGGGCTCACCACCTGCAGGAGGGAGCGTAAGGGGCCGGTGCATAGAGGATCGGGCGACAGTCGAAGGCGAGACCCCCGACGACCCGATCTCTGGACACGGAATCTGGCTTTAGGGACGTGGAATGTCACCTCGTTGGCGGGGAAGGAGCCTGAGCTTGTGCAGGAGGTCGAGAGGTACCGACTAGAGATAGTCGGGCTCACCTCCACGCACAGTTTGGGCTCTGGAACCACACTTCTTGAGAGAGGCTTGACTCTCTACCACTCTAGAGTTGCCCATGGTGAGAGGCGGAGGGCTGGAGTGGGTTTGCTTATAGCCCCCCAGCTCAGCCGCCATGTGTTGGGGTTCACCCCGGTGAACGAGAGGGTCGCTTCCCTGCGCCTTCGAGTCGGGGATAGGTCTCTCACTGTCGTTTGTGCCTACGGGCCGAACGGCAGTGCGGACTACCCGGCCCTTTTGGAGTCTTTGGGAGGGGTGCTGGAAAGTGCTCCGACTGGAGACTCCGTCGTTCTACTGGGGGACTTCAATGCTCACGTGGGCAGTGACAGTGACACCTGGAGGGGCGTGATTGGGAGGAACGGCCCCCCTGACCTGAACCCGAGCGGTGTTCTGTTATTGGATTTCTGTTCTAACCACGGTTTGTCCATAACGAACACCATGTTCAAGCATAAGGGTGTCCATCAGTGCACGTGGCACCAGGACACCCTAGGCCGGAGGTCGATGATCGACTTTGTGGTCATGTCATCAGACCTTCGGCCATATGTCTTGGACACTCGGGTGAAGAGAGGGGCGGAGCTGTCAACTGATCACCACCTGGTGGTGAGTTGGATCCGATGGCGGGGGAGGAAGCTGGACAGACTCGGCAAACCCAAGCGTACTGTGAGGGTCTGTTGGGAACGTTTGGCTGAGCCCCCTGTCAGAGAGATCTTCAACTCCCACCTCTGGCAGAGCTTCGACTGGATCCCGAGGGAGTCTGGAGATATTGAGTCCGAGTGGACCATGTTCTCCACCTCCATTGTCACTGCGGCTGCTTGGAGCTGTGGCCGTAAGGTCTCCGGTGCCTGTCGAGGCGGCAATCCCCGAACCCGGTGGTGGACACCGGAAGTAAGGGATGCGGTCAAGCTGAAGAAGGAGTCCTATCGGGCCTGGATGGCTTGTGGGACTCCAGAGGCAGCTGACAGGTACCGGCAGGCCAAGCGGACTGCAGCCCGGGTAGTCGTGGAGGCAAAATATCGGGCCTGGGAGGAGTTCGGTGAGGCCATGGAGAAAGACTATCGGTTGGCCTCGAAGAGATTCTGGCAAACTGTTCGACGCCTCAGGAGGGGGAAGCAGTGCCCTACCAACACTGTTTACAGTGGAGATGGGCACCTGTTGACCTCAACTGGGGATATCGTCGGGCGGTGGAAGGAATACTTCGAGGATCTCCTCAATCCCACCGACTTGTGTTCCGTTGAGGAAGCAGTGGCTGGGGACTCGGAGGAGGAATCATCCATCACCCGGGCTGAAGTCATCGAGGTAGTTAAAAAGCTCCTCGGTGGCAAGGCACCGGGGGTGGATGAGATCCGCCCCGAGTACCTCAAGTCTCTGGATGTTGTGGGGCTGTCTTGGCTGACACGCCTCTGCAACATCGCATGGCGGTTGGGGACAGCACCTCTGGACTGGCAGACCGGGGTGGTGGTCCCTCTTTTCAAGAAGGGGGACCGGTGAGTGTGTTCCAACTATAGGGGGATCACACTTCTCAGCCTCCCCGGTAAAGTCTATGCCAGGGTACTGGAGAGGAGAATTCGGCCGATAGTGGAACCTCGGATTCAGGAGGAACAGTGTGGTTTTCGTCCCGGTCGTGGAACACTGGACCAGCTCTATACCCTTTCCAGGGTGCTGGAGGGTTCATGGGAGTTTGCCCAACCAGTCCACATGTGTTTTGTGGATTTGGAGAAGGCATTCGACCGTGTTCCTCGCGACATCCTGTGGAGGGTGCTCTGGGAGTATGGGGTCGGCGGCCCCCTGCTTAGGGCTGTTCGGTCCCTATACGACCGGAGCAAGAGCTTGGTTCGCATTGCTGGCAGTAAGTCAGACCTGTTCCCAGTGCATGTTGGACTCCGGCAGGGCTGCCCTTTGTCACCGGTTCTGTTCATAATTTTTATGGACAGAATTTCTAGGCGCAGCCAAGGGCCAGAGAGTGTCCGGTTTGGGGACCATGCGATTTCGTCGCTGTTTTTTGCAGATGATGTTGTCGTGTTGGCCTCCTCAGACCAGGACCTTCAGCGTGCACTGGGACGGTTTGCAGCCGAGTGTGAAGCGGTTGGGATGAGAATCAACACCTCCAAGTCCGAGGCCATGGTTCTCAGTCGGAAAAGGGTGGATTGCCCACTTCAGGTTGGTGGAGAGTTCCTGCCTCAAGTGGAGGAGTTCAGGTATCTTGGGGTCTTGTTCACGAGTGAGGGAAGGATGGAACGTGAGATTGACAGACAGATCGGTGCAGCTTCTGCAGTAATGCGGTCGCTGTACCGGTCTGTCGTGGTGAAGAAGGAGCTGAGCTGTAAGGCAAAGCTCTTGATTTACCGGTCAATCTACGTTCCTACTCTCACCTATGGTCATGAGCTGTGGGTCATGACCGAAAGGACAAGATCCCGGATACAGGCGGCCGAAATGAACTTTCTCCGTCAAGTGGCTGGGCGCTCCCTTAGAGATAGGGTGAGAAGCTCGGTCACTCGGGAGGAGCTCAGAGTAGAGCCGTTGCTCCTCCACATCGAGAGGAGCCAGCTGAGGTGGCTCGGATGCCTCCTGGACACCTACCCAGGGAGGTGTTCCAGGCACGTCTCACTGGGAGGAGGCCCCGGGGAAGACCTAGGACACGCTGGAGGGACTATGTCTCCCGGCTGGCCTGGGAACGCCTCGGGGTCCCCCCTGAGGAGCTGGAAGAAGTGGCTAGGGAGAGGGAAGTCTGGGCGTCTCTGCTTAGACTGTTGCCCGCGCGACCCGGCCCCGGATTAAGCGGAAGATGATGGATGGATGGATGGATGGATGGATAATAATAATAATAATGATAATATAACAACATCACAGAAATAAAATTTAATATTATAACATCTTAGAAATATCAAACTGTAACAAAGTATAATGTGTGAACATTTGATACCACAGTCTTTAACTTACATAGAAACAGACATACATACATTTGCTCTCTGGGTAACCAGCTCTTTATGTGTCTGCCGGTGTCAATGGCTAGACTGTGCTCACTGAGCCTCTGGAGATAATCTTCCAATTCATAATCTGATTTTAGAGTTCTATTGTAATGTCTGTTTTGGGGTTTTGTTTCATGTTCTTGTTTTCATTTCTTTTATTTTGTAGTTTGATTTATTCCGTTTGTGTCATGCTTCCCTTGTCCTCTTGTCTTCTTGCTATTGGTTCCTCTTGTTCATTGTGTCATGTTCTGATTGGTTTATTGTCTTGTCATGTGATTATCAGTTCTGTTTACTCATTGTTTGTTTTAGTCATGTGCCTCGTTCTCCATTGGTTTGTTAATGTCATGTGTCCGTCATTGTCTGTTATAAGTAGTCATGTTTTTGCCATTGTTCCTTGTCATGTATTAATGTTATATTCTGCTGTTGATGAGTCAAATCTGTTCATGTCAAGTCTGTTTCATGCTTCATCAAGTCTGTTCATGACTAGTCAAGTCTGTTCGTGCCTCGACAAGTCAAGTCTGTGTTTCTAGTTTGGATTATGTTTGCATGTTTTGGATCACTCTGTAAATAAACTGCATTTGGGTTCTCAATATGCTCACCTTCAGTGGAATCATTGCATCTATAGAATTGTAATTTAGTTTCTTGATCCCAATGTTCCAGATATGTATTTTTAGATTCTTTCATAATTTGATTTTTTTTTTTGGTTTGAGACTGGTTAGTGTTAGTTTTAGTAGAGTTATTTAGGTTAGTAAGTCTCAGAACTAGCTGACTGAGTGGACTCTTTTCGGAGTTCAGTTCTTGGGTTTGTAGTGCTTTAAAATGTAGCAATTATGTGGGACTTGATTTAAGATGCATATATAATTTGAGGGATCTTTTATGCATATTAATAATCAATGGGAATCAGCCTAAGTCTGCCCTACATGCTGTTTATCTTTGTAATTTTAGAATAATTTAGCAAAATACTGTGCGTAGGGTTTCTGTTGGATGTCTGTCCCATCTAGTGTTGCTCTGATCAATGAGTGGACCCCAGACCTCACTTCCACATAGCCATATCGGCTGAATCACACTATCAAATATTTTACACCATATTGGAAGAAAAATTTTGGAATTCTCTCTCTGTCCTGTTACTTTCACTCACTTCTTTTCCTTAAATTTCACTCCAGTGCATTTCCCACCCAACAGCGGCTTTCATTGGCCAAAGACTGCCCAAAAGGCCATCTTACCAACATACAAAACAACCAATGAACAAACCAATGTTTAGGGGACGGGAAATGTAAATTCAAGAATGCCTTCTGTGTGATCACACTCAGAATCACATTTGTAATCAGGCCAGGAAGTTTAAAAGCATGTGCGGTGGAACCAGCGTCAACTTCTAGGAATGAAGAAAGCACTTGCTGGGATGCCGGAAGTATGGCACCGAAACGCAGCATCTCGTTCCTTTTGGGGAACCATGGTTACATTCATAACCTGAGATATTCCCCTTCAGGAACTTGTGCTGCAAGAGCTTAGACAACACTTAGCACAACACTCTCACTGGACACATACAATTAAGCTTCTCCTGGTGTGGCTCCTGGAAGGGAGGAGGACAGAAGGCCTGGGACTGTAGGTCATGGTGCAGATGAGAGGACTTCAGGGCTGTACCCTGTTTGAGGGTACAGAAATTTTCAAACTCGTTTGAGAGACCAGAAGCTATGAGCTGTGCCCTCTCAGGGGCCACACCCATAACTCTGGGCGGTGGTGGATTATCATGCCCTCCACCTGTGAAAGGATGTCCCTCCTGACGAGAATCTCCCATGGAGAGCTATCAAGGAGGGAAATAAGGTCCGATGTGTTATTGGTGCACACAAACACATGGCGACCTCTTATGCCTGGAAGACAGTGTTATAGTGCTCAAAACACGGCCAGTATCTCCAGATAACTGATATGCCATGTCAGATGGAGACCACTCCACAAACAACGGACAGGGTGGCCACTTATGTCACCAACCGGTGAGAGACGCATCTGTCGCTAGCATTACGCTGTGACAAGGAGCTCCCAACAACGGGCCCTAAGACAAGAACCAAGGTTTCCCTTAAGAGCCGACTCTACATGCAGCGATCACCAGGCAAACCACGCACAGTGTATAAAACAGCTTGCCCATGCCCATAGAGACATAGAGGAGCTAATTAGTTTGTCTTTTTTTTTTGACAGACAACACTAAATAACACTAACAAACACAAAGTGGGCTCACAGACAAACACACAAAGTGCTTTGCTGAATGACAGAAAGCTGACGCTGGCTACACCGCACGTGCTTTTAAACTTCCTGGTTGATTACGTCACCTGCCAGTGATGACTCACCCTTCTATTGGACTGATTACACAGGTGTTTCAGAGCGTGGTTATACGGAAGACATTCCCAAAGCGATTCGAAGCTACTTGAGTTCCTGAAAGGGAACTCACGCAGCAAGTAGAAAAGTTTTCAGTTTATGAAGAGTGCCTTTACATCAGAGATATTATGTCTGAGCACCAACCATCATTTAAACATAGTCCACCACTTTTAGTTTTCCTCATTAACTTAGAGATGGATTCGTTCTGTACAGCCAAGCAGATTTACTTAGCCAGGTTTTCAGTGAACGTACATACTCATGTGTTCGCTGCTTCTACTGCGTTGGCCACAGAGGCTATCCCCAATAGAATTCTGGTTCTTTTCTGTGAACCGGGAAAAAAAAAAATATATTTATATATATATATTTTTTCATATATATGTCATTATGTAATGAAGTCAATTCTATCATCCTGGAAATTTGAAATAAATAAATAGTAATAACTAGGGGTGGCACGGTTCAACTTTTTCACGGTTCGGTTTTTTTCACGGTTTTAGAGTCATGGTTTTCGGTACAGTTCGGAATGTGCTATGTTTATGGAAAAACTATACTTTTCTAATAAAAAAAGAATAATAATATTTTTTCCAACTACAAGCAGCAGCACACATAAATACGATAGAGTAAAGATACAAACAATAAACAGTGATTTTAAGTTTTTTTTTTGGCAGGTCTAGCATTAGTTTTTAGGTACAGAAATTGAATAAAGTAATCAAATGTAAAACAGCATTGCAAATTGGACTATATGCATTAAAGATAATTCTTTATTAAAGTTATAAAAGCTTTTTAATCAAGAGCAGTGAGTGATTTCTTTGTGTTGCTGTTTCTATTAATATAAAGACTTTCTATTAATATAAAGTCACTTTAAGAGAAAACACTGATACCGTGGCCTGCATTCAGCTGGCTATGTCTGCTGTAGGATACTTACCAAGACTGGCATTTTGACATATTTTTTGTCAGAATTTGTCCATTTAAACACAATTCTTCAGAGAGATCTTATATTTGAGCGCGTTCTGAGGTGCGGGTTTTCGTGCTTCGTATGAGTGCATGCACAAATCTTCTCACTGTGCTCGCGAGCTCGCGTCCTCTGGCTCTTAAATGTTTAAACTGACAAAGCTTAAATGAGTTTAGTTTAAATACATATTAGGGTCATTCTACGGAAATGTCAATTTTTCTGTCCCCAGCCTTTACAGAAATATTACACTTGAAAAACACTTTAGGTTTACAATTTTTTTATATTTAAAAATGAAACAATATGTTATTTGAACAATTACACTTTCTTGAGCCATCAATGTGGCAATATTTGATTTTTATTAATTAATTAGAATTCCAAGCACTACAGAAGTGCTCGTCCCCACAGTCATGTACAGAGGGAAAATGCTTTATTTTGAGGTCAAAAACAGTGTTTTCTTCCATTTAAAATACAACCATGTGACCATAACTATAAAATATATGATGTAAATTACATTAAAAAACAAAATGCTAAATAAATATTATAAAATATATAATGAAAGTAGTGGTCCCCTGGAGTTGTGTCACTGGTGTTACCGTTTAACAAAAAAGCTCTTATTTTGAAATAACAATCACGCTGATGACATCACTCAACTTTCTTCTTCCAATTTTCTGGAGATCTATGAAGAGAAGCCAATGGTAAGTCCACTGTCTCTTTTTAATTATCAGAAATCTTCTCATTTATCTCATGATTTCATATGAAGCTTTTAGTTGAAGTCACTGGTATGACCTCTTTTATTGTTTGGGCATTGTAAAAAACTAGAATACAAATGGATTAAACTACTTAATTTAGTGAGTACACCATGATTGACAATATGTGGTTTGATACCTTGCAGCAGCCATTTTGTAAAATGCAGTTTTCATGAAAATTGTCACTGGTGTTACTGTCACTGGTGTCACCTTCCTTATGGGTAACACCAGTGAAGATCAGTAACAACAGTGACTCCCTTTTATAGATAAACTTTGTTCAAAGCTATTCATTTAGTTATTTTGCATAAAATAGCACTAAAATTGTGATTCTAACTTTTCTTTGTCATTGTTAATCCTCCTTTGGTCATGTATTTCTAAATTGAAGGTATGGCTAAACTGAGCGCAGCTGAGAAAAAGCGACTATACAGAAAGCGTAGGGATGCTGATCCTGAACGCAGAGCAGAGTATTTGAAGAAAAAGAAACAGAGCTATGTCCGTGACATTGACACACAAAAAGAAAGAGAGTAAGTAATTTGGGTGAAAGGGAGAAGAGATATGAGCGAAAGGCATGGAGGGCCCGTCAGCAAAGATGCAGGCAAAGAGTCAGAGCAGGAGCATTGACAAAAAATCTCATTCTGTATGATTTATATGCATTTTGAAAAATAGGGACAAGGGTTATGTCCTCATAAGTCACCCTCTCCTTGTAATACCTGTGTCATACCCATGTCATTATACAAAGTTGTGTCCTGATATGATACAGAAACAAGAGCACTCTCTCTCGCTCACTCTCACACACACACACTCTCTCTATCTCTCTCACACACACTCAAGCTAGGGTTAAATGAGTGAGAACTTTTTTTCAAGAAAATATTTTGCTTTACAGACAACTACAACAAGGGAGGAGACAACGTAGGAGAGATGCACAAAGGAAACGGAAATAGAGAAACTGAAAGACAAGATCATCGGTTAGAAACGAAGATATGAAATGGCGAGGAAATGAAGTTAAAATGTTAAGTTAAAATGTTGTCTATGATATTTTTCTAACTCTGATTTCAGTTCTTATGAAATGAGTCATTTGTATATGTTATGTATGTCACTGATGATTTGTTGTGTCACTGGTGTTACTGTTTTTTTTTCTTTCACATTAAATAAAATCTGTCATATGTGGCATAATGATCATTTTAAATTCATTGAATTCTGCTGCACTTAAGAGTTAAGCTTTAAATGATTGTATTATTGCTTGTTTAAAACCTTTTTTTCAAATATTTTCATTGTTATAGCAAATACATGGTTGTGCAATTGAACTAACATCATTCAGTCACACTTTTAACAAACCTGATTAAAATAAATAAAACATAATCACCGTATTAGTTAGATCATCATTAATTTACTGTACCTCTGACTGCATGTGCTGAAAATTTTTTTTAAAAATATTTCATAATCACCTTTAATATCGCTAAAGAAGTAAGGTAACACCAGTGACAAAAAAATGGTGTATGCGGTCTTTAAATACATGCACACAAAAAATAAAAAATCATTAAGCTGTAATTTATGTGTACTCATAAAGTCAAAGGGTAATCTAATAATGTGGTCTAAGTTTAAATGTTAGAAAAAGAAATACATTTTAAGAGATCTTGCCATACCAAATGTGGACGTTTCTGTAGAATGACCCATTAACGTGTGCTATTCAGTTCTCATCTGTGCGCGCGCACTTTCAGCACCCGGATGATGACAGAATAAATGACCGCTCATAAGTCGTTCACATTGATCAAGAGTGAATGGTTTGTCCGGTTTTTATTTTTTTATTTTTTTTATTGCTATTGTTGTAATGTCTGAGAATCCAGAATGCGCATCCATCAACAGAAATATATATATATATATATATATATATATATATATATATATATATAGCAAACCATATTACAGATGCTTTGAATTTAAGTTGATGCGGTCCCAGCGCGTACCGAACCTTGTGTTGTGAATCGAACGGTACGGAGTTTTTTCAGCGAACCATGCCACCCCTAGTAATAACCATTGTAATAATTATCTTGGATAAGTTTCTTACATTTACATTTTGCACAAGCACCCACTACTGGCACCGATGTGTAAACGCGGATATCAGAAATGAAAATAAATAAAGTGAAGTCTCCATTGACTTTTTACAGAATGTATATGTTATGTGCATACACAATAGAAAAAAGTAAAATTTATTGACATGTTTTGACTGAACAGTTGTTAGATTATCTGTTATTTAATAAACTTAATTTCATCAAATTCATCAGTTTTCATCAAAACTTTATTTATTTTTTTGTCTTCTCTCCACTGTTCTGACCGGGAGTCAGGACATGGCATCACACTATGGTGAGGGGTGTAACGTTTCCATCGCACACTTCAGGAGTTCAGCCAATCACAATGCACTGGTTAGCTGGCCAATAAGCGTACACCTCCCTTTTCAGAATGATGAGCTTTGTAAAAATTGACGTGTTTCAGAAAGGCAGGGCATAGAGGAGCAACAATAATCTACACCATGTGGAAAATGTAACCTTAAATCGCATAAATTGCATTACATAAAAATACACAAAATAATTTTTTTGCACCGTCATATGACTCATTTTATATCAGCACAGCAGAAGTTTTAGCTTCGCACATGCTTAGTATCTCCAGGTTATCGGTTCTAAGTATGTCCATCATGTCCTAAAGAAATGGCTCTCAGTTCAGTGTACTGGAGATTCGAGAACTGTTGACTCGAGAACCACTGTACATTTCAGCACTACACACATGTAGTATCTCCAGTTCATCGGTTCTCCATATATCGAACGTGTACGACCGGTCCACTAGAAAGAACCAGTTCAAAAGAACAATTTGTTCGCAAACTGGACATCGTGTCTCGTGTTCTTTTCCTGTGCAATCATGACGTTAGTACAATTCCTGAGCTCACCTGGTTTTCACCTGTCTTTTGTCTGCCATGGCCTCATGATCCCCAGCATTCTTCTTCTCTGCCAAGGTACCCTGTTCTGCCAGCTCCACCATGGTGGGCTTCCACTTTGTCTTGGTGGTCCTCAGCTTAGCTGTTGTAGAGTATCAGACCCGAACCAGACAAATTAAAGAGTCGATCATGACTGTGGTTGAAACACGAGCCAAATTCCTCAGAAAGGCAACAGGAGGTTGTAAATAATTCCTAGTGCCACAAGTCCGAACCAAGATAACCAACCAACTCTTTCACAGAACAGCTTTCAACCACTGGAACAATTATTGACAATTTCAATTCGGAGAAGAGATTGTAAAATTTGGGGCAAGTCATCAACATTCAACGCCGGCCAGCACATGTAAACCCATGAGAGTAATAAACAAGACCCTTGGGTTGACTTCCCCCCCCACCTAGCAGAACCAGACTGAAAAGACCTATAAAGGCGCCTCTTAACCTCCGGTCCCCACAGAACATCTTTTGTCAGAGAATGGCACGGGAACTGTCTTTTCTAGATATAAATGGATCAAAATGAACTCAAAAGGACTTATAAATGAATTTCAATCCATCGCTTAACTCCATATTCATTTATATGTAACCCACACATTTGACTATCATGTTTATAATCACTTATTATTGTGACGGTTGGGTTATGGGAAAAACACAAGGAGAAGGTAGGATCCAATTGCAGGTGAGGTTTATTGCACAAACAGGTTAAATACAAAATAAAACTGTCTAGAGAGACAAACCAAACAAAAAAGGGAACCGGATGAAACGGATAAGAATGCGGATGAACAAGAAGGTAACGAGAAGACTCACAAGACAAGCACAACTCACACATAGGGTAAGGACTCCATAAAGACGACAGAGAAAGACAGCTCTATATAGGGAGACTAATGACTAAGGATAGTCAACACCTGTGCGATTTAATTGGAGTGCAATTACTGTGACGACATGACCAGACAAGCGGAATTAAAGTGCCTATGGTGAAGTGCCTAAGGAGAAGTGCCCTCACTAGGGGACACCCAGGAAACAGAGACTGATAGCGTGACATTACCCCCTCCCCTACGGAGCAGCTACCAGATGCTCCACCTGAAACCCCGGAAAACCCAACAGAAAAAGAGGTAGGAGGGAGGTGAAGCGGAGGCGGACTAGGGGGAGGGACGGAGGGTCAGAAAACAGAGACAAACAACCAGGTGGAATGGAGAGACAGAGACAAAGACAGGACAACCAGGTAAAATGGAAGAAAAGAGACGGAACAACCAGACGTGATGGAAAGGCAGAGACAGGAAGGTGTAACACAAAACAAGGAGTCCAGGAGGGTGGTGGACCGGCGGAAGGAAAGAGGGGAGGGACGGAGGGCCAGGTCCAACGGAGGAAAATAGAAAAAACAAAAAACAAATGAAAACAAAAACATTGGTAAATGGAGGACATTAGGTGATGCCCACCCGGGCGGAACAGAGGGCCATCACACCCATGTGGTCAAAGCAGAAGCCCCCCCAGGGCGGAGCGGAAGGCCACCACCTCCACGTGGTCGCGGCCGGAGTCCCCCAGGGCGGAGCGGATGACCACCACGTCCTCTTGGTCACCGCCGGAGTCCCCCAGGGCGGAGCGGATGACCACCACGTCCTCATGGTCACCGTCGGAGTCCCCCAGGGCGAAGTGGTCTCGGGCACTGCATCGGGAACGGCCTCCGGCACCGCATCGGGAACGGTTTCGGGCCCCGCCTCGGTCTCCGGAAAAGCATCGGGCACCGCCTCGGCATCGGGCACCGCCTCGGCATCGGGCACCGCCTCGGGAACAGCATCGGCCTCGGGAACCGCATCGGCATCGGGCACCGCCTCGGGAACAGCATCGGCCTCGGGAACAGCATCGGGCTCCGCCTCGGCATCGGGCACCGCGTCGGCCTCTGGAACAGCATCGGGCACCGCGTCGGCCTCGGGAACAGCATCGGGCACCGCCTCGGCATCGGCCTCTGGAACAGCCTCGGGCACCGCCTCGGGAACAGCATCGGCCTCGGGAACCGCATCGGCCTCGGGAACAGCATCGGGCTCCGCCTCGGCATCGGGCACCGCATCGGCCTCTGGAACAGCATCGGGCACCGCCTCGGCATCGGGCACCGCCTCGGGAACCGCATCGGGAACAGCCTCGGGCACCGCCTCGGGAACTGCATCGGGAACAGCATCGGCATCGGCCTCTGGAACAGCATCGGCCTCGGCCTCTGGAACAGCATCGGCCTCGGGAACAGCATCGGCCTCGGGAACAGCATCGGCCTCGGGAACAGCATCGGCCTCGGGAACAGCATCGGCCTCCGCATCGGCATCGGGCACCGCATCGGCATCGGGCACCGCCTCGGGAACAGCATCGGGCTCCGCCTCGGCATCGGGCACCGCATCGGACACCGCCTCGGCATCGGGCACCGCCTCGGGAACCGCATCGGGAACAGCCTCGGGCACCGCCTCGGGAACTGCATCGGGAACAGCATCGGCCTCTGGAACAGCATCGGCATCGGCCTCTGGAACAGCATCGGGCACGGCCTCGGGAACAGCATCGGCCTCCGCATCGGCATCGGGCACCGGACACCGCCTCGGCATCGGGCACCGCCTCGGGAACAGCATCGGCCTCGGGAACAGCCTCGGGCACCGCCTCGGCATCGGGCACCGCCTCGGCATCGGGCACCGCCTCGGCATCGGGCTCCGCCTCGGCATCGGGCTCCGCATCGGGAACAGCATCGGCCTCGGGAACAGCATCGGGCTCCGCCTCGGCATCGGGCACCGCATCGGCCTCTGGAACAGCATCGGGCACCGCCTCGGCATCGGGCACCGCCTCGGCATCGGGCACCGCCTCGGCATCGGGCACCGCCTCGGGCACCGCCTCGGCATCGGGAACAGCCTCGGGCACCGCCTCGGGAACTGCATCGGTATCGGCCTCTGGAACAGCATCGGGCACCGCCTCGGCATTGGGCACCACCTCGGCATCGGGAACAGCCTCGGGCTCCGCCTCGGGAACAGCCTCGGGCACCGCGTCGGCCTCTGGAACAGCATCGGGCTCCGCCTCGGCATCGGCCTCTGGAACAGCATCGGGCACCGCCTCGGCATCGGGCACCGCCTCGGCATCGGGCACAGCATCGGCCTCTGGAACAGCATCGGGCACTGCCTCGGCATCGGGCACCGCCTCGGCATCGGGCACCGCCTCGGCATCGGGCACCGCCTCGGCCTCCGGAAAAGCATCGGACACCGCCTCGGCCTTGGGCACCGCCTCGGCCTCCGGAACAGCATCGGGCACCACCTCGGGCACCGCCTCGGCATCGGCCTCTGGAACAGCCTCGGGCACCGCCTCGGGAACAGCCTCGGGCACCGCGTCGGCCTCTGGAACAGCATCGGGCACCGCCTCTGCATCGGCCTCGGGAACTGCATCGGCCTCCGCCTCGGGAACTGCATCGGCCTCCGCCTCGGGAACTGCATCGGCCTCCGCCTCGGGAACTGCATCGGCCTCCGCCTCGGGAACTGCATCGGCCTCCGCCTCGGGAACTGCATCGGCCTCCGCCTCGGGAACTGCATCGGCCTCCGCCTCGGGAACTGCATCGGGCTCCGCCTCGGGAACTGCCTCGGCCTCTGGGACTTTCTCCAGGCCTTGAGGGACGGTCGACGCCTGTCTCCTCCTCCTCCGTCCTCCACGATGGCGAGTCGGCGGCACCTTGTCTGGAGACTCAGGCGTTGAGTCGTCCATCTTAAGCTGTGGCTCTGGGCTGGCGACCATCCTGTGCTGTGGTGCTAGGCTGGTGGCCATCTTGTGCTGTGGCGCTGGGCTGGCGGCCATCTTGTGCTGTGGCGCTGGGCTGGCGGCCATCTTGTGCGGTGGCGCTGGGCTGGCGGCCATCTTGTGCGGTGGCGCTGGGCTGGCGGCCATCTTGTGCGGTGGCGCTGGGCAGGTGGCAGTCTTGTCTGGAAACTCTGGTGTGGTTGTTGCATCCCACTGAGCACGATGGTGCAGGTATTTGGTAAACCCCCAAAAGTCCAGGATCTCTAACCCCTTCATCTCCCATTGAGGTAAAGGATCATCCAGGCAATTATTAAACAAATCTTTTAGTGCTGCATCATTGTAACCTAACCCGACTGCCAAAGTCCAAAACAATTGCGCCAGGCCACCCACCTCGCTTCCCTTTTGATGAAGGGTGGTTAAGTTCCGGAATCTCCCCCTCCGTTCCTCCATGGTGGCTGGGGAACAGATTCGAAATCTCACACCGCTGGATCTAGGCATGATGGAGTCCTTCTGTGACGGTTGGGTTATGGGAAAAACACAAGGAGAAGGTAGGATCCAATTGCAGGTGAGGTTTATTGCACAAACAGGTTAAATACAAAATAAAACTGTCTAGAGAGACAAACCAAACAAAAAAGGGAACCGGATGAAACGGATAAGAATGCGGATGAACAAGAAGGTAACGAGAAGACTCACAAGACAAGCACAACTCACACATAGGGTAAGGACTCCATAAAGACGACAGAGAAAGACAGCTCTATATAGGGAGACTAATGACTAAGGATAGTCAACACCTGTGCGATTTAATTGGAGTGCAATTACTGTGACGACATGACCAGACAAGCGGAATTAAAGTGCCTATGGTGAAGTGCCTAAGGAGAAGTGCGCTCACTAGGGGACACCCAGGAAACAGAGACTGATAGTGTGACAATTATGTCTTTTAATAACTATTGGATAGCTTAACCATCTGGCCCTCTTCATTTAGGAGTCACACTTACCTTCTTTGCAGTCAAAAGTGACCGGAGCCTTGAAATGTAACTTTATTTTTCTTCATGGAAGCCAATGTAATATATTTTGGTTAAATAATATTTTTTGATTATTATTTA
This sequence comes from Carassius auratus, assembly GCF_003368295.1. NCBI lineage: Eukaryota > Metazoa > Chordata > Actinopteri > Cypriniformes > Cyprinidae > Carassius > Carassius auratus. The sequence goes on from NC_039283.1 coordinate 9,060,832, forward strand.
TGATTTTTGGGGAATTTTTATCTCTTTATATATTTATTTTTTTAAATAAATGCAATATTTCACATTAAAATAGAGTGAAAGCATTTAAAATCTTTTTTTTTTTATGTGAGAATTGGGCAATTGGGAGTGATTTGTTCAAATTCCCTTTAAAATCTTAAATGATTCCAATATAACCAGAATGTGTTTAAACCAGTGTATTTTCATTTTTTTTCAAGTTGCTTTGCATTGTTTTGTATATTCTTTTGTTTTGTTTTTAATAAACCATTATCTGCCTCTGGAACCAACTTCAACTTGTCTTTAAAGGGGTCAGGACTATCCTTAGGGGGATGCAGCTGGTGCAGTGGTACCACGCTTGAGGGGGCCCCGAAGCGAATGGACCACCTCCCCAAAACTGACCACCTCAGTTTTGTCATATCAGTTCGAGCCCAAGTTATATTTTGAAAATGCAGATGACCAAACTGATTGATCAGAGCATATAAAGGATTGAGCACAATGTATCAGAGTGGTAAGATGCACGTGATGCTGCCAGTGTGAAAGCAGAATGCATGTGTGCTGCTTCAGCTCTGCTTGAGTATTTATTGTGAAACAGAACACATCTATGCTTGTTGTCTTTCCGCACAGAGGATAGATGCTACTTTGTTTGGAAACACAAACCAATATCTGCACTTCTGGTCAAAATGTGGAATTGCCCCATTTTTAAAAAAATCTGGGTTCAAATTTGTCCTTAAAATATGGTTGAGTAGGCACCTTTAGTATGTTTTTGGTTTCAAGGAGACAGGAAATGTTCTAAAAAAAGTGTTAACATTGTGATACTTATTTCATTATACACATTTTTGCCCATATTAACCTTTACACACACAAACATCTTTGCTCTCTTGCTCTCTCTAGATAGATCTCCAGAAGCATTTCTTTGTTATTCGTATATATATACATTTAGCAACCACTGCAGCACACATACACAGACAAACAAAGGACACAGTACAGTTTAAAGTATAAACTAATACAAATATACTGAAACAAAAGCTACAGTTTTTAGAAAATTTAATTAATTAACAATTAGCAATATAAAGTCTCAAATTAAACTTTATTTTATGTAGGTCCATTCATACTGGAAAGAAAGCTCTGGGAGTGATGGCAAGTACAATAGAATGATGTTGCCCCCTGCTGTTGAGATGAGAATCTGCCTTCAACAGCTACAGCTACTAGAAAATAAAGAATGCAATTTGTCTTCGTTACTTTGATACAAACATCAGTTTCACTTTAGCATGGACATAGCAGCAGCATTGACTTCATATGAATTCAGGCTACAAGGACAGATGAGGGAGTGTTCAAAAGAGAAGAAAGAGAGAAAGGCAGAAGTCATCGCATAAATCCACACCCTTTCGTCTATTTTTCAGTCCATGTGAAGTGTGAGAGAATATTCTTCACCCTGCCCACTAGATGAGGTGTAATCTCAAAGGCACAAAGCACATGCTCACAAACAACACCCCGCTCTCTCGTCAGCAGCACAATATCGTGTGTTAGTTTGATTCTCTTGATCCAGTCGCTTGAACAGATTGCTTCAAATGGAACTGCAGGTGGTCTGTTCGCTCTCGTCACCTTGTGTTCCTTATCACCTTCTTTTGACTTTCTCTTCCCCAATTCTTCCTTATACAGATACAAAGGGGTCCGAGTTTGGCTGTTTAACACTGACAGTTAAAGGGATAGTTAAAAAAAAATGTTGAAAATGTTGTCATCATTTACTCTGTAATTGCGGTGAAAGTGGAGAAACAACAGGAAATGAAAGGGAGATGAGGGAGAAGGAGAATGAGATTGGGTCACAACACATCTCCCAAATGAGCACTGTGACTCAGTGTCTGGAACATGTGTTTTAACCACTAGACTGCAACTCCAACACACTTGGTCTTTTTGCCATGCAGGAGAGGATATGGCACAAACAAAGGGGTGTCAGGGGTGCAATTTGAAGGGGGACTCAGGAATCTTCTCCAATCAGATTGGCAATTAGCAAACACTACACTCTGATGCCAACAGTGACAAATTTTGCTTTTAGCATCCTGCTGCTCTGCATTAATTGTGTTTCGCTAGAATTTGAATGTCGTCACAGGGAGCATCACACCAAGAGAGAGTTGCTGGGACAATTAACGCCAGGCCTGATGCTGAGATCAGGCCTTGTTCTTGGCAGGGCGGTTCTGAGACCAGATGTCATACAGACTAGCATATGAGCAGGTTCAGACGGTTAATAGACCAAAGCACAGTGGGTTAATAAAGCAAAGCTGATTCTTTTAGACCCTAAACTCAAACTGGTTGAGGACCCAAGCCTGCCAGAAATCCTAATTCTTAATTTTAAAGGGGTCATTTCATTTAGAGTCAAATTTTCCATGATCTTTTGAGACAATCGAGTTTAAACCATGTAAAACTTTTCCAGTTCAGAAAGATCAAATGTATTTATAATAATAATAATAATAACAATGATGATGATGATGATTATTATTATTATTATTATTATTATTATTATTTCAGATGTCATTTCTGACTACAGTCAACCACCAGCCCATAGGTAACTAATTTTACAGAGAGAGAGAGAGAGAGAGAGAGAGAACAGAAAATAGTCAAGCAAAATTAAATGCCCTTTTAAGTTAAGAAACCATGACTAGCATTGTTAAGTGCACTTTAGGAAAATAATAAAGATATAAAAACAGTGTTTGTCATGACCCCTTTAAAACTGAGGTTTTAACATATCCAGAATTAGTAGTGTCTCTGTGGCGTTTTTGTTGAAGCACTCTGTTATTATAATGAGGAAATATTTGTGGTCGAGCACCACCATAGCTTATTCACTAATGTATAATGACGGCTTTAAAAACAATGCTTTTAGCTTGTTCATTAATGCATTATAATTTTAGATGTTAGGACCTACATCAATGTGTTTACAGGCACATTAAGCATATTTAAAACTATAATTAAACTTGAATAGTATATGACACTTCTGGAAGTAATGCCTTTTTATATGACTATAACGCTAGCAATCATTATATTAACTCTACTCACTCAAAGACAGTTTATCATTTTGTCATTGTCTATGATCAATCATACACAATGGACAGAATCTTTCTTAAAAGAGAGGCTAAGTGGTTTTTAATGTAGGACAGAAAGTCAGAGATGCACAACGTGCCCTTTATGCAAAAATAAGCTGGCAAGAAATGAAAGATTCAGCCAAGCTAGAATGTAAAAATATCATACCCACTTTGAGGTGTCATGTATTTATATATATATATATATATATAGAGAGAGAGAGAGAGAGAGAGAGAGAGAGAGAGAGAGAGAAATTAAAAATGAGAGAGACAGAAATTAAAAATGATCCATGCAAAATACCGTGTATATGCTCATGTTGACAATTTTGCTGCTATATTTACACCGCGAGTGAGCAACATTTGTGTCCTAATGCCAAACACCCTGATAATATAATATAATATAATATAATATAATATAATATAATATAATATAATATAATATAATATAATATAATATAATATAATATAATATAATATAATGCATAAATCTTTAGCTGGAACCATGGTCGTTGTGGATTTTTAAAATGCAAGTCCACAGCTACGATTAATCAACTAATCACTGATTATTTCACTGATTAATTAGTAGACATTTATTTATTATTTAGCTTTTGCAATTAGTTAAAATATGATTTAGTTACACATTAGTTAGTTACACATATTCTAACAAATAAATTATCATAAAAACCTTTAAAGATGACTTCAGCTTTTGAAAGTCACATTATGTAATAATAAATTTATACAAATAAATTTATTTTGCACACAAAATCTGATGACAGAGAAACTATTATTCACGATTTAATTAGCTTCGTGAAAAAAATTACTGAATGGCATCCTGCCTAACATCTCCTTCTGTAAGTCATATGGACAAAAAAATAAAAAAATAAAGGTAAGTGATAAGACGTTTTATTTTTGGATAAACTATTTTATTCACAACATAATCTCTCTTAAAATACCTTAAAAGGTTATGATAATCAAAACAGTCCTGGGGCCCATTCTTTGTACTTTGCTCAATACATCTGAAATAATTTGAAACATGCCAGATCTTCTAATTGTGATAAATGATCTCTGCCTAATCTCTAGTATTTGTAAAGGACATTTTTATTTCAATGTGCAATCACACTTGTAACAATATTTATTCATTTTGTATGGGTTATACAGTTTCAAGGTTAGCATCATCTGAGGTCCTCTTAAATTAAAGTTTTTTAAGGCTCAAGATCTGTTATTTGGTTTTTCTGCACTCCATCAAGGCAGTCCCATAATAGCTGTCACAACTCAAATGAATGCATGACTCAGATTAACTGTATAACATGTGTTTAAGAACCGAAATACAATTATAAAGTAATTATTTTATCACAAATAAATATTTCAGTGAGTAAAACTGGCTGAGTCTATAGTATTATAAATTACACAACATTATAATATTACAAATTAATTTAAAATTATTGTCCCCAGATTAGTAGGATACTCTTCTAATAAAGTAGCAGTGCATGAGATAGATTTAAAATTTCAGTTCCACTTAAAATATTTTTAAGATATTTTTTTGTATCTTTGGAATGGTGAAAATTTTGGTTTCATGGATTTGGAAAATAAATTGGCAAATGATAAGAGTACTGTAAATATAGTTATTTCTTTTCAAAAGAGGAATAAAGTTTTATGGGTTTGAAAAGATATGAGGATTGTTAGTCTTTACTCTGAAGTCAAGAACAACAAAAACATCAGATATATGAGCTGTGATCCACTCAGTGCAAAAGTAATAAAACCATTTTGTGCGAAAGCACTACCTTGATCCGTGCTGTGTTTTTGCGCACTGTTGAGGAGTAGCTAGCTACAAGTAGCAACACTACTAGTTTAGCTACATTTTCCAGTATCTTTTCAGTATCAATGCTACTTTTAAAACAGTTCAGCTTTTCCTGAAGCTTACTTTTTTCTACAGCAAGTAGCGATGCAGCGCAACCAAATGCTACATTCTGTTTTGCGTTCTGTCGAGTCATGAGCCTATTATGCATTGAAACAGCATAATAGTAATATATATAATTTATCCAATATGCGTTTTGATTGAGTTGGACAATCCATATACTGATGGCCTTTTTGTCTATATTAACGCATAAAAAACATAAACCTGTGTGACTGAAGAAACCTCGTATTTTCCTTAATAAAGTTGTTAATAAATAAAAATGTAATTTTGAACTGAGAATGCCAAAAAAGTGAGATTTTACATTGCTTAACCACATTATAAATGAATGCTACCTCTACAAAAAAATAAATAAATAAAAATAAAATAAGTGGACCAAACATGTAAGTGCCTTCACAGTCAAGATTGGCAAACCGGTGGACAAAATACTTTTTTGCCACATCTGTTATTGTAAGTACTTCCTTATAAAAGTAATCAAAAACAAATAAATGTATTTTTATTAGCACACTTTGTATAAAAGATTAACGGATGTAATGCACGTAAAAAAAATTAAATAAAATAAAAAATTATATATATATATATATATATATATATATATATATATATATATATATAGAGAGAGAGAGAGAGAGAGAGAGAGAGAGAGAGAGAGAGTACATGTAAAGCTAAAGCATTGACTAATATTAACAATATATGTGAGATCTTATTGTAAATTGTTACGAAAAAAAACAAAGCAAAAAACGTTACACTATTTTAAGGTTTCCTTGTTAGAGTGTAATTATACATTTAAATACTGAGTATTATTAATTAACGACATACTACTTGATTACGGTTACTTGCATATGTAATTATGCATAACTAATTGTTATTATAACAGTAAGTACATGTAACATGAGTGACAAGGACACCATAAGGCCTTAAAATAAAGTGTTACCAAAACTCCTTAAAGGGTAATGAAACACCATATTCCAGAATCGTCAGTTCTTATCACATTTTTTAAAATATTGCAAAGGTCTGTGGAGCAAAGCTGCGAAGTCGAGGGGCAAAGAGGGCAGACAGACAAACACTTCAATGGTTTCTGATTCACTATGTTTTATTTCACTCTCACTGAGTAAAAAGCATTCAAGGTTTCCACAAAAGCATTCTGCAAATCACAAATGCATGCAACAAAATGAACAAATATATTATACATCACTGTTCACTGTATATTACGTATAACTGTATATTATGACCTGTCAAGAAAATCATTTTAAGAGGACTGTTCCCGCTTCACCTTTCCAACCCTATATACTGTAGGTTCCGTCCCACTCCTCGAAGTGGTTCACTTTGGCAATGCTGTGCTTATACGGTACACACATAATACTTGATTTGATACCCAGTTGTCCCAAAGGTGAAATAATTTACGTTGGTGTTCTCCTGCTGACATGAGAAAATTGCAGCTAGTTTGATGGGCCATGGTTTCCTGAATGGTATTTTTGCAGTTCAGTGCACACTTATAGCACTTAAGATTTTGAGTGTCATGAGGTACTGTCAGTTGCTAACCAAGCAAACTGCAACACGAACAAGGACTGTGCATAGTTAGACATATTAGATGAAGAAAGCACATTTTCCATGTGTACTTTCCTCCAAGCTCGATAGAACTCACCAGATGATGTCAATAGTTCAATCCCTTCAGAACATTTGGTCTGCAAAACATTTGTTGTTTGTAGATTCATTTACAAAAGCAAAGGGTGCATTTGATCAAAGTGGGAAGAGATAATAGTTCTGTTATGATGCAGTACTTTATTTCACATCTGTTCTGCAGGTCAGTATTATGCCCAGAAGTATTTGCCATCTTTTGCCTCTCACTGTCACAGCATGCCAGTATCATTGTCATCATGTGAAACACATTTTTATGTTTCCCTGTTTGATATCAAGTTGTAATTTGGCATCCCAGACGGGACGAGCACCTGCAGAACAATTACCTTCTTCAACACAGCAACCATCTCACAGCAGTTTCCTGATGAAAAATGAAAATTTGAAAACAATAAAACTGATAGCTAGCCGTCAGCTAGTAGTTTTATAGTAGAGGTTCTCAACTGGTGGTCTTGGACCAAAACGTGAAATATTCAAGCAATACAATACCCATATCTTTCATTGTTAATATCAAAGGCTATAGTATGTCCAATTACACTTTCTGGTAATTTGCCGTAATCTGTCCCATGGTAATATGGTTAATACAAATGCATTGTTTGGCAATGTGTTTGTTCCATAAATCATACTTCTCCAGTTGATCATGCTATTTTACTGTGCAAGCTAATGCCCTGTTCACACAGGTCCCAAAGCACGTGGAAATTTTGGCAGACAGTGCAATGATCATAATATGATGTCACAGTCAATCCACAAAATGAAAAATATATATTCCATATGTATTAAACTTTATTACACTTTAATGCAAAACTGCAGACCTTCAGCTTTGAAGTTTGCAACATTTTAATTAATCTAATGCAAGGGATACAATACAGTGTACATGATTTTCAATGTTGATTGGTGTTCCTTTCACTCTGCATGACCTGTTTTTGCACATAACATAACGGCCCTGAGATTTTGCCTGCCTTTTCTTGATCTCCAGACATTTGTCTGTGAGTGAAAATCGGGCCTAATCTCATGAAGTGTATACGCAGCATAAGAGGTCATGGCACATCAGTTTTCTTTTGGGCAAAATCCTTTCACATGATACAAATTCGCAGGTCAGAGTTGATCAAATTTGAATGTTCTTTTTTTTTTTTTTTGCTAAGTCATGTAAAATGTTGCATATTTTTGGGTCTATGCAGTACTTGGGAATATAAAAAAATGACATTGGATTTTAAAGACATTTTTGTTATTTTATATTTCTAGTACGGTGCTGTTGAATCTTGTCAAATCAGGGTTCTATAGCAAAACCTGGTGATAACGACAGGCATAAGCCGCTTTCACACTGCACGTCGGACCCAGCAAATTGCCGGAACATTGCCTGGTCACCTTCTATGTGAAAGCAAACTTGTCCCAGGATTGATTCTGGCATTGAACCCGGGTCGGGGACCTAGTATCATTGCCGGGTTCAATTCCGGGACAAGCGCTGTGAACATAAGCCAAATCTAATGCCGTGTAGTAGTGATGACCCACGTTATCGCGCAGCTCTTTTACCGGCTGTTTTGAAGGAATATCAATGTTCGCGACAACAAAAGAAAATGTGCAAACTGTCATGAAGCAGAGATCATTTAGTTCCTCACTTTCCGCGCTGACGCAGAGATCTTTCGCTAGCATCAGTGAAAATATAACGTGCCTAACGTTTTCGACTTGTACATTACACGTCACACTCTGATGTCACGTGTCATTACGGGACCTTTACGGGTTGTGTGTGGAAGCACGCACATATCCCGGGTAATCACTGGCAGTGTGAAAGTGCAAAATCTAGGGACCCGGGAACAATTGCCGGAACACTTTACCCGTGTATTTGCTGGAATCGCAGTGTGAAAGGGGCTATAGAAAAATTAGATAAACACCCACAGAGTGAAAAAGGGAATCAAACCACAGCTCTCTTATGACAAGAAGCAAGAGATTGCAGGAACTGGAGATGTGACAATTTAATCTAGGAGTGCTTTCAAGTGTCTGTGAGTGTCTGCAAGAGTCCACTTCGTAGTTCGTGACTGATATTTAAGCTTTGAGATGGGGTGAGGGACAGGCTTTGTCAGCAGACTACAGTGGGTAATATACGTTTGAGGCGGTCGCTTCCGCAGTCGAAAGTCAAGGCCCACAGGCTACAGATCAGATTAGCAGTCCATCCATCCTCTCACGAGTCCCTCATTCAACTTTGCTGACTGATTCAATCTTGTTGCCCTGCCCATGACTGACTCAAGTAAAACCAAACAGCACAGATTCAGTAGACCAACCAAGAGAGTGCTGAGAGGTCCATCCATTATCCTGCCACTGTGGATAACAGAAAAAAAAGAAAACAATTCTTGGTTTGTGTTTCATTTAATCAGTGTGCCTATGGAGAAATGCAGAATTTAATGAACAGATGTGATTTAATCAGCGGCACTGTGAGATGTTGAGTATGGAGATGAGAATGGGTCTGTCTGGGGTCGGAATGGCAAAGAAAGCAGCCTATGACAGGGAAAGTGTTTTGGCGTATCCTTGCCAAGAGTTCAGGTCCATCAGTCTAATGCGCACTGACATCACATTACCAGCAGCACTCAGCACCTCTCCTCTCCTGCTGGCTGCTCCATTAATTAGGTTAGGGCCTGCTAATGGTACACCTCACAGTGAGGGAATGCAAAACAGGACCACAATCCGAATGCACATGCAAACAGCTCCGTCTTGTCCTCACACTTGTGCTGGCAAAGACCTTCAGTGGGCTACATTGAGTCAGCACATTATTGTTTTATTTCGGTTTAAGACTTCATTTGCAATGAGAGAAGAAGAACCAAGAAATCAATAGTCTATTCCTTCAGTTAATGGATTTTTTATTGATGAGGGAATCATGTGAATTAAAGGCTGTCGATTGGGCTTCACTCACCTCTGCTGGATCTACCAAGGAGGTTTATAACACCCAGAGAGAGCATCTTTTAGCATCCCCATTCATCTCAAGGGCAATTGAAGAATTCAGACCAGGTAGTATGCAACCTTTGTAGTCTTTGTTCATGGGTGATCCATTCCAGAAACATTTCTCATGTGTCTATTGCTTTCAAACATGTTGGAAAAGGCCACTTTCATTCTCAAGTTCAGTAGAGAGCCATCAATGTACTTGTGCTTTAAAGAGTCTCTTCAACTGTCCCCAGTATTATGTGCACAATAATGCACATCACATTCTATTACTAGGGAAAAAAGACTGAGACTTCAGGTTCACTCCCATAAGAAACACTTCAAATGTACAAAATCACCACAAACCAATGGTAGTTTCATAAGAGTTTAGCAGCCAAACCTAACATTTCTAGAACATCAATTTTGGCAAGCTGTTTTTGAACACTCAAAATAAACTTCAAACATATTGTTTTGGCCTGATTTTGTATGAAATTGTCATACCAGTTCATTTTTTTTTTTCTTTCTTTGAAATAAAAATAAGTGCCTTTTGTTTTTAAGAGTGAAGAATGGATGAACATATGCAAGTTATATAAACTTATTTTTCAAATAAATGTGTATTGTAGTTATTTTAAAAAGAGCATGTATGATAACCAAATAATGTAACTTTGATAATCAATTGATGTAACAATTCTGTAGAATACTATACATTTAGCATTATCTGTGATTTAATACTTGTGTTGTTGCTGTATTGTTTTTTCTTGTGTGTTCTTTATATATGGTCAGTGACAGCTATTTTACCAAATGTTTCTTTAGTGAAAGCCAAAGATGAAGTGAAAAATGTGGCAAACGATGAAGGCTTGAATTAGCAGGTAAATATATCATTCTTAGTCATTTAGATAATGTCCTGCTCATTTTAGATAGATGGGCCGTAATTTCACCATTCCAACTACATCAACCGTATCACTCAATTTGTGACAGTGTCTTTCCTCTTAATCCTCTTTTTTTCACTGGTTCATTTAATGCATAACAGCATAATAGCACTATAATGAAGTAATGGTTCAATAATATATTAGATTAGAATAATATGTGTGATGTCTATCTCAATTGCTCTTTACTGTAACAGAAATGAGTCGAACCATACAAATTAAAGAGTCTATCAAAGCTGTGTGCATTGAAACACGAGTCGAATTCCTCAGGAAGTCATAAATCAGTTCTAGTGCCACAAGAACCAAGCAAGATGACCAACCAACTTGTTCATACAACAGCTTTCAACATTAACACCACTAGAACAATTATTTACCATTTCAATTCGAAGAAGAGAAATTTGGTGTCAAATTTGTTGTTCGTAATTGAAATGCAACACTGGACATCACATGGAAACCCATGAGTTAAACACTTCCATTGACTTCCCCCCACCTAGCATAACCAGACTGAAATTCCTAGGGGGGAAGGGATTTTGTCTCCACAGAAGTATTTGTCAAGAGAATGGCAAAGAAACTGCTTTTGTACATATATATGGACCAGAATGAACTCAAAAAGACTTATAAATGAATCAGTCCATCGCTTAACTCCATATTCATTTATGTGTAACCCACACATTTGACTATCATGTTATAATCACTTATTGTGTATGTTTTTTTTTATAACTATTAGTCATGCCTGCTCTTAGCTTTTAGCTTGAAGCTTTGCTACCTAGCTTGTAGCTTCTAGCCATGCTGTTTGTCATCACTATTCTTTGAGCGCGGTTGCAGCGTGCTTCAGCCTGCACGCCTGCTGCTACTTAGCCACGATGAGAAGGAACACAACCTAGTCTCGTCAAACTTTATTTCTTTTCTTTTCCGTTTGAGAGTTTCGTGTTCTGAGTTAAGTTTTGTAACGTCGAGTCTCCGACGCCTGACCTCGGGTGCCCGTTCAACTTCAACCAGCGCACACGACTCTGCACTTTCAGCCAACGCCCAACAACCACGGGCTTCCCAAGACGTCACTTCACTACTGAACTTCCAGCCAATCAGCGACACCGGGATACCCCTGTCAACGGGAGTCCCTTTCACAGGAAACGAAGGCAATGTATCCCCAGATATTTGTTGTGCTGGTGTATCTAATATAATTTTAACCCCATTGAGGAACTCAATGCGAGCGTTAATTAAGTGATTGATGGTTGCTCATGTCTATGCAATTTAACGTATTGCTGTAAACTTGGGATTCCATATTTCCATTCTCTTAAACTCATCTTTTCCTAACTTTCGATCTTCCTGCAACTTGTGTGAATGTGTGAGTGCGTGCGTTTATGTGTTAGATTAGTTTATATGTCTTAGATTTATCTAATAAAGCCTTATTCATATTGAAAAGAGAAGTATCTTGTGTTTTGTGCTTACAAGTTAATGTCTTAAACTGCCGATCTTGTTACTGTGCTAATTGATAGTGTTTCACAATAGTTTGGATATTAATATGCAGCGCAGATTTGATATTAAACAGCTTGTTCAGTGAATCGCAGGGCATCTCATTGATCAGGCGTGAAACAGTGATTCTGTTCAAATTCCCTTTAAATTATTAAATTATTCCCTTTGAGCTAAATTGACCTGTTTCCGTTACAGTACTTAATAATAAAATAATAAATTGTTAGGTACAATGTACCTATTTTGTTCATGTTGAATTGCTAAAAACTTTTGCTGCTATTGAGGGGGTCTACAGGTAAGGTTATGTGCAGGTTTGGTGGTTTGGTGGTATGGTTAGGTTTAAGGGGTATAGCTAGGTTCAACAGTGTAATTATAGGCGTAAGTACATAAATTAACTGCATATGTATTTACAAGATGCTATTTTTAAATATAAGTGCAATGTAAAAATATGTATGTGATATGTGCATGATTCATATAAATGTAAGTACATAGTAGTTAAGAACACATTATAAAAAGTGGTTCCACAAAAGCTTTATCAAGCAGTTTGCAAAGACATATAGAAGTGACTGTTTTAGAATGCTCAACATAGACAGCAACTCTGTGTGTTACAGAAGTAGCATTTTGCAATGAACGTAAATATTTCTCACTCTTCGTTATTTTGGATTTTTTATTTTTATTTTCTTTTACCTACACGTTTCAGTGCATGTGTTTCTTTGCTCACAGACTGAGAATAGGAAACATGTTTCAGAACAAGTGGCTAACTTAGAGTTATATATTAACATTCACTTAATTCACTTAAATGTATTGCTTTTTGATTCATGAAAAATCTGAAAAATCTGTGTTCCCTCCAAAAATGTGACACAAAATACTTTCCAAAACTTTTACTCTACCTTGATGGAGTGGTGTGCTATTCCATATAAATCATATCTATTTTAATCGCAATATGGCTTAAAGGGATAGTTCACCCATAAATGAAAATGTTCCCATTGACTTCCATAGTATTTTTTTTTCCTACTATGGAAGTCAATGGGAACCACCGATTGTTTGATTATCAGCAATCTTCAAAATATCTTCTTTTTTGTCCAACATAAGAAAGCAACTCATTCAGGTTTGGAACAACATGAGGGTGAGTAAATAATGTCAGAGGACCAAACCTACTATAATTTCAGAGATACTACACAAAACTAATACTGTCACAGAATGTAGTTTTAGAGTTTGTTTAGGCAGGAATGTAGTTATTTAAACTTCAAATATGTGATTTATTGCTAAGGATAGTGCTTATTTTAGCATTCACTTCAACATTAGGCAATCATGAACCCATCAAGAACAGCTTTACCTCAGCCAGAACTTCTGGAATTTCCTCTGATGTCTCTATAGTTGTTAAACATTAGCTATTATTTGATTTTGGTAAATCTAATGGGCAGTCTTTGGTTTTATTAATCAATTATTTTTCAAAAGCAAATAGTTTTGACTAAGGGCAAAGACTTATAACTTTATATTTTTATTAGGGCTGTCAAACGATTAAAATGTTGAATCTAATTTTGAATTACATTAATTAATCACCACATAATGTAATGTATCACAAATCACACATAAAGTATGGCTCAGAAATTACCCTCAGAAAATTATTTAAAGCCATTATTGTGTTAAATGAGAAAAGCATCAAATAAACTTTACAAAAAGTAACTTTAGAAAGTAATACTGCAATTCAGACTGCAACTCCCACTGGAGTACCGTAGGACCCAACGCAATAGGATGTGGCACAGGACAACTCTTGATGGGATCATGTGTGTGTGGGAATAAAATGATTCACGGGACTCCCGCAAAATAGAAATTCACGAGTTCACCCTTACATCTAATCTGAAGGCGAAGAGTAGACATATTTTGGCGTGCTGTCCTGGGGGAGGGGTCCAGGCCCGGAGCACAGCCCGAACCCAAATAACTCCCCCTATCACCAATTTGGGATAAATAGATTAGAAGTGAGGAGTTGGGGTGGAGGAGGGATGCCAAAAAAACTGTTGTGGGACAGGAGGTAGGAAGACAGGATATATATATACACGCTTGTGTGCTATTTAAGATGATTAGCTAAACGAGATACACCTGTGCCAAATTGGATGATTATCTGATCGTGCTTCTCCCGAACTTAGTTAATAAAACCACATTTATCTAAACATATAGTGTCTAAGACATATAAATTGTTATTTAGCTGTTCCACAAAAGTAAAAAGAACAACTAATATTAACATTAAAATGATTGACATGCTCAAACTAGGCAAAATTTTCTATTTATAACACTTGTTTAAAGGGTTAGTTCACCCACAAATGTTGTCATTAATGACTCACCCTCATGTCGTTCCAAACCCGTAGGACCTCCGTTCATCTTCGGAACACAGTTTAAGATTGACTGACACTCCCTAGGAGTTAAAATAAACCAATATCATGGAGTAATTAATTTACTCAAACAGTACACTGACTGAACTGCTGTGAAGAGAGAACTGAAGATGAACACCGAGCCGAGCCAGATAACAAACAAAAGATTGACTCATTCTCTGACAGTTCTATTCAATAAACTGGTTGAATAAAATGGTTCACTGGTTCTTTTGCACTCGAAGTAATGGCGTCATTGGCAATAATTGCCCTTCATTCAAGCCTTCGGTTTACCCGCGATCATAACATTAGCACATAATCAGTTCAGAATCAATCAACCAAAAGAACCAGTTCAGTTCAGACGTGCTGTGTGTCAGTCTGCTTCACGCTTAATCACGCATGCGCAGTATCATCAGCTCCTCGGTTCTTGAATCAGACGTTTCTGACAGAAACGGTTCTCTGGTCTCAGTTGATGTCAGAGGTCAGAGGAGAATGGGAGACTGGTTAGAGATGAAAGAAAAGGCAACAGTAACTCAAATATCATCTTGTTACAACCAAGTTATGCAGAATACCATCTCTGAATGCACAACACATTGAACCATTAAGCAGATGGGCTATAACAGCAGAAGACCACACCAGGTGCCCACTCCTGTGAGCTAAGAACGGGAAATGGAGGATACAATTTGCACAGGCTCACCAAAATTGGACAATAGATAATTGGAAAAATGTTAGGGTGACCATATGAGCCATTTTCCCAGGACGGGTCTTTGCCAGGATTTCTATATTGCCTAAAACATCCAATGTAGTTTGACCAATAACATGCAGGTTTGGTACATAATAAGCCAATAATGGCGTGCGAGAAGGTGAGATCTATAGAGAACGATTAAAGCAATGCAAATACACGTACATGTTAGGTGTTTGTTCGTTCATTCAACTTGAAGCGTCGCTGCACACCGATCATTGTATGACACCAAAATACCAAAAGAGTGATTTTAATGCATAAGGAGCCATCTGCTCTGCTCTCTATAGCTCTTATGAATGTCATACAGTGATCGATCTGCACAGCACAAACTCTGGATATTTTTAAGCAATATAAAAATCCTGGCAAGGACACGTTCTGGGAAAATGGCTCATATGGTCACCCTAGCTTAAGTTGTTTTAAACCTGAATATATTGTGAAGTATTGTAAGAATTATACATTAAATATATACATGAAAGCATGTATCCATCCTGTCTGCCCTGATCCCAAAAGAAAGTTATAACAAACACTCGATCAGGGTTTAAAGGGAGTTTTGAGTAAAAGTGTATAATAATTTCAAAAATAGTCTGATGTAGCTTGATGCTAGAATAATGATAAAAGAATAATGCAGATAATGTGTCATACCTGGCAGAGGTGTGAAAGACTTGTTTCGTGAGAACAATAGAATCATGAATGGGGGAGTATTCAGAGCCAAACACATAGACAGAGCCCACATGAGAGCTTACATTTGAGCATACAGAAAATGACAAGTGCTATAAATCAATCTGATTAGCCTTCTATAAAAACACATATTACATGGCCTTAGAAAATATTTAATAAAATTCACAGTTTTACAGATTATATTATGAAATTTCAAATGAAGCTTTGGTAGACTTGTGGCTTTAGCTACACTAGGTTTCTAAAATAATATCCTACATCAACAATTTTTTTTATACATTTAAAATATATGTTTTTAAATATCTTTATTTTAGTTTTTATGTTTGAGCTTATATATCTCTATTATCATAACAGTTTTAATAATTCTGATTGTTGAACAGTAAACTTTGAAGTGTCAGTTTTGGGAACATATGTTGATTATGTATCTAGTCAGAAGGAATCATGAGCAGAAACCTTTTTATTTTGGGTGTGACATTTCTGTCTCCATGCCGAAAAATGGGGGTGACTGGTAAGGGGTTAAAGAAGGATCACCGCCTTTGGACAAAGGAACAACGAATGCTGACTACCAGATCCTTGGAATTTTGTTTGTTAATAAAGAAAGGTTAAACAAATACGTCAGTGAGGTTGAAATAAGATAATTTTAAAAACAATGGATCAATATCGTCAGGACCTGGCGATTTATTTACATAAAGTTCCTTTAAAGCAGAACAGACGTCAGAGCAAGTAATTTGTTCAAAAGCAAACTCATTTTGCCATAGATTACGTTCTGCTTCAATAAAATCTAAATTTGAATGTATATAACTATTTGTTTGAATTAAAGACCCTGATACTATAGCATTTTTATTTAACTATTAAGCATTTACTTTTTTAATAGAATCTTTAATAATACTGGAAGGAAGGTCTGTAGTTTTATTACCAGTTAAGAGCTTAATATCCCCCCAAAACTTCCTAGAGTTTGTTGAATTTTTTTGTAGTTTTATCAAGGAAATAATCTGATTTAGCCTTTCTGGTCACCACTGTGCATTTATTTCAAAGATGTCTAAAGTGCAGCCTATCAGAACTTAGATTGTTTGTCTAGCCTTAGCCCATGCAGCATCCTGCTCTTGAATGAGATCACGTAATGCAATCGAGAACCACGGATTATCACAACATTTAACTCTAGTTTTTTTTTAATGGGTGCGTGCTTATTAATAATTAGCATAAAATTGTCATAAAAATATTCCCATGCGCAATCAACATCCGGTATTAGAACAATTTTGTTCCAATCAATCTGAAAAAGATCGAATAAGAATGCTTGTTCATAGAAATATTTCATGAAACATCTCGTAATAATTTTTTTATTTTGATGAGTTAACTTCATGTTTCTAACTACTGCCACAACACAGTGGTCACTAATATCATTGGCAAATACAGAAACTGACGAGTATTTATGTTGGACATTTGTAATAACAAGATCTATTAATGTAAAAGCACTTTTAATTGATTGGATATCGTATGCATCCAATTTAAGTTAAAATCACCTAATAAGACCAGTTCTTTATAATTTAAAGAAGCCAACAAATTCAATACTAAATGCAAAGTACAAATAGTTGCCGACGGAGGTCTGTAACAACCAGCTATGGTGAGCTGCACGTTATTAGACACAGATAAATTTAGAGCTAATAATTAATTTTGCTTAGCTATGGAAGTTGAAAGTAGTAATGTCGTCTCAAAATGTTCTTTGACATAAATTGCCACCCCTCCACCCCTTTTTGGTCTATCAACTCTAAAAACCTTGTATCCATAAATACTAATTTCTTTGTCTGAGATCGATTTATTTAACCAAGATTTGGATGACATCCGCATTTGTATTTCTTGCCCAAATATACAATATCTAATTTTGGCAACAGACTACGAACATTTAGATGAATAAAACCCAGTCCTGACCTGGATTTTAGTTCAGTCGGAGTAGTGAAATTTGAAGCAGCAAAAGATCCTGGGATAGACAATACATTCCCAGACATTAGTGCTGCAACGACGCGTCGATGTCATCGATTACGTCAACTACAAAAATACGTCGACGTGCGTGAAATGGGTCGACGCGTCACACTGTTTGTTTACATCTCGCGTAATGGCATACAGGGAATGGAGAAAGTTGCATTCTATCTCAAAAAAAGAGACCACTGTTATCAAAAGTATGGGAATACTTTAAACAGAGGACAAATAAAATGGTCCTTTGTTCCCTTTGCAAAACCGATATGGTGTACCATGGCAGCACAACTGCTATGCGCGAGCACCTCAGAGGAAAATATCTTGGCGCTCTCCGGTGTTACGGTTTAACTGGTTACCGTGTGATCTGGTGACCAACTTCCTGGTTCAGGTCTGATATTCTTGTGCTTGCGGTATTCTGAAAAGTTGAGATGTTTCTAACTCAATGCGGTGCGGATGCGCCTGGAAAAACGAATGCGTTGCACCGCGTGCATGTCGCGACCGCGTCGCTTCCGTTATGAGCGTGCTTATCGCGCGACTACATTGGAAATAACGAACTTGAGCGCGCAAAAGACGTGATATTTGAACGGCGCCTTAAAAGACAGCACGCTGCGAGACAACAGTCACAAACCACCGAGCTACCCCGAATCAGCTCCAGATCTCTGGAAACCATGCTAAACCATAGCAGAACCCTGACTACATTTTATGGTTTGTGATGCTAAAGATCATTTCATGATGTCTCAGACAACTGCAAATTTATGGCAAATGTGGTTTAATTATAAACGCTATCATAAGCTCATATTTACCATAGTAAAATAATTTTCTTTGCCTCTTTATTATTTTATACTGTAAAAACTTCAACCACATAGGTTGAAAATGAATAAAGGTTGAAATATTATGTTAGAAGTTGTACTTATATATTTTTTGTAAAGTTATAATAATAATAATTCCTTACATTTATATAGCGCTTTTCTAGACACTCAAAGTGCTTACATAGTCAGGGGGTATCTCCTCATCCACCACCAGTGTGCAGCATCCACCTGGATGATGCGACGGCAGCCATAGTGCACCAGAATGCCCACCACACACCAGCTTACTGATGGAGAGGAGACGGAGTGATGAAGCCAATCAGCAGATGTGGGGATTGTTAGGAGGCCATGATGGTCAGAGGCCAATGGGCAAATTTAGCCAGGATACAGAGGTCACACCTCTACTCTTTTCAAAAGACATCCTGGGATTTTTAATGACCACAGAGAGTCAGGACCTCGGTTTAACGTCTCATCCGAAGGACGGTGCTTGTTGACAGTATAGTGCTCCCATCACTACACTGGGGCGCTAGGACCCACACAGACCACAGGGTGAGCACCCCCTGCTGGCCTCAATAGCACCTCTTCCAGCAGCAACCTAGTTTTCTCAGGAGGTCTCCCATCCAGGTACTGACCAGGATCAGACCTGCTTAGCTTCAGTGGGCAACTGGTCTTGGGCTCCAGGGTGATATGGCTGCTGGCCACGAATCCAAAGGATTCATTAGCTAATAAAAAAAAGAATATTAGATTAATGATTTATTGTAATAAAAATAATCGTTAGATTAGTCGACAGAAAAAAATAATCGTTAGTTACAGCTCTACCAGACATTAATAACATTAAAACTATTAAGCACCTTCGTTTGACTAGATTACTCACTCTAATTTTAAAAATCGGCCGATAATTATAAATATTAATAATACAATAATTCTTTTCCCTGGTTAAAACACATCTTGTAAGTTCAAAATACATAATATTTGAGGGATACAACAACTGATAATATTGTTCAGAAGAGACAATGTAAGTAATGTTAGTAGTTAATGTGCAGACAAATGCTGCTCTCCTTCGTGCACGTGCTGTTTCACAAGTGGCTGCAACTACGAAGTTGTTTTCCCACGCTGTCAAGCCCGTGGATGCAAGGTTGACAAACTCCTTTGCGCATAACCAGGATCCCAAGTATTACGCTGAAAAAAGCCAAGTTGAAATATAAAAGAAGCCAATTCTAGATGAAGATAGGGAACAGTACCAATAAAGCAACAGCAAAGAAGCCTTTGTTAAAAGGCTCGAGACCGAAGTTACGAAGACGTCTAAGGATAGACTACTGTTCTCCTTCACATGCGGGCTGCTTTCCCTCACTGCCAGGCCCATAGAATTTGTGCTGAGTCCCAAGCACACGTTGGTCAACCAAAATTTACTATAATAAAAATGTTTGCGGAGGTTGAGATCATTTGTTGGTTATATCTGTAGTCCATTCAAACATTTAAAACAGAAAATATATAACATACAATAATAAAGAACTAAGAATAAAAACAGTCGCTGATAAACGCAGACGCTGATAAACTAACAAGCTGCCATCTTGGAATCAATATTTTTATACCATGCCATAACCCCACCACCATCATGGGCCACTCGATCCACAACGCTGACATCAGCAAACCGCTCACCCACACAACGTCATACACACTGTCTGCCATCTGCCCTGTACAGTGCAAACGAGGATTCATCCGTGAAGAGAAGTGACAGATGCCATCGAATGTGAGCATTTGCCCACTCAAGTCGGTTACGATGACGAACTACAGTCAGGTCGAGACCCTGATGAGGACAACGAGCATGCAGATGAGCTTCACTGAGACGGTTTCTGACAGTTTGTGCAGAAATTCTTTGGTTATGCAAACCGATTGTTGCATCAGCTGTCAAGGTGGCTGGTCTCAGAGGATCTTGGAGGTGAAAATGCTGGATGTGAAGTCCTGGGCTGGTGTGTTTACACATGGTTTGTGGTTGTGAGGCTGGTAGGATGTCTGCCAAATTCTCTGAAATGCCTTTGGAGACGGCTTATGGTAGAGAAATGAACATTGAATTCACAGGCAACATTTCTGGTGGACATTCCTGCAGTCAGCATGCCAATTGCAAACTCCCTCAAAACTGTGACATCTGTGGAATTGTGCTGTGTAATGAAACTGCACATTTTAGAGTGGCCTTTTATTGTGGCCAGCCTAAGGCACACCTGTGCAATAATCATGCTGTCTAATCAGCATCTTGATATGCCATACCTGTGAGGTGGATGGATTATCTCAGCAAAAGAAATGGGCTCACTAACACAGATTTAGACAGATTTACGAACAATATTTGAGAGAAACTGGCCTTTTGTGTAGATAGAAAAAGTCTTAGATTTTTGAATTCAGCTCATAAAAGATGGGGAAAAAACAAATTTGTTGCATTTGTTATTTTGTTCAGTGTACATAGGGATTTGTACATAATGTTTTTTAATGGTTTCGGTTACAGTTTGGCTTGGTTCTCTGTGTTGCTTAGATACTTTTTTTTTTTTTTGTGGGGAGACATTGCAGTGTTTTATTTGGTTGATTTTGCTAAGGTCAACCAACTGTTGTTTCCAGGATCTATTCTTATAATTCTAAGTGTGTTCTGGTGAAGTCCTGCAGGGGAGAGATTGTAAGGGTTTTAGAAAGGGTTTATACTTTTTTGTCTGCTTCTCTGCATGGTTGTTTGATTTTAGTGTGACACTAAACCTTGTGAACTTTATCTCTCATGTTGTGTGTTTGTCACTTGTATGCTAGTAGTGTGATCAACTGGTCCTGGACCAATAACTTCCCTAGCAGGTGATTGCACATTTGTTCTGTGTCTTTCTCTTAAACCCTGTTCACATTGCATGATCCCATTCATTTTTTATGCAAAGCTGGTGACTTCTGCCAATGCAAGACCCCCCCAAAATGACTTCCTGTTTCACAGGAGTACAAATATGAGGAACACAAAGGTCATATTTCCTTAAAGGGAGGATACAATGGTGTTTCTTTTATTCAGAGTTGTTCACAGTGTTAAAGAGATGGATAATCATGGCCAAAGTTTTAAAAAAATAATTTGGACCAATGACAGAGAATTTCTGTGTTGAAAATCTTCCGGGTTGGTACAAGTTTCAGCTCGATTTTGTATCTAATAATGTAGAAGATGGTGGAGCTCCTTATATGAGCTTTTCTCTCGGAAAAACATGCCCACACACACATTGACCAGAGGAAAGCGAGACCGCGCACATCAAAGCGTTTCCTCGGATATCGTCGGCAGAGCTGACGATTAAGTTGAAATGGCGAGACTGTTCTTAAATATGCCTATTTAAAAGGGGGGAAAACAGAAGCACGTAATATGCCATTATCTATAGGCTATATGTAACTGTTATTCCATTATATTACTGTATTTAAAAGCTAATATTATTGTATTAATATTATGTTATCTTTTTTCTGTTCCCCTTACAAACGATTATTTATCGCACTGCATAACAAGACAAAAAGGACATAATGGAAAAAAACGTTCTCACCATTTCAACTTACTGCTGCCTTGAAATTTAAGCTTAGTAAACTTTGAAATGAAGTTAGAAAAACTTGGAGCTGACTAAACTTAAAATTTTAAGACAATACCAGCACTTAAAAAAACAAAAAACAAAAAAAAACACTTTTGCTAAATAGGGTGGAGAGTAATGTTTCTGTTATATTTAAGAAGATGTCATGGTTGTTTCTTTTAATGGCACAAATCGAGCACAAACGAACGGCAACGGTTTGAAGGGATTTGGACAACATGGGGTGGAGAGAGTGACATCACTGGCCCGTTTTGTATTTGTTATTTTTGAGGACGGGAAATAGATACAATGTAAATTTGACGACACAAATCGAGCACAAAAGAATGGCACCGTTTCAGAACGATTTTAGATTGCATGGGGTGGAGAGTGACTTCACTGTTAATAAAACGTTTATTTTTGTTATATAAAAATAGTGGTCATAGTTATAGGGTTTCTTTTAATGGCACAAGCCAGCCCAAACTGAGCACAAACGAAAGGCACGGATTCTGAGAGATTTGGACGGCATGGGGTGGAGAGTGACGTCACTGCCCAGAATTGTTTTTGTTATTTTGTAAGAAGGAGAAATATATTTGACGTTAATTTCAACAGCACAAACTGGCATAAATCGAGCACAAACAAATGACACCAGTTTTGTGCGAGTTAGATTGCATGGGGTGGAGAGTGACCTCACTGTTCATAAGAACGTCAATGAACGACACTGGTTTGGAGAGATTTGGATGGCATGGGATGGAGAGTGAAGTCACTTCCCAGAATAGTTTTTTTTTTTTTTTTTTCTAAGAAGGAGAAATATATTTGACGTTAATTTTAACAGCACAAACCGGCACAAATCGAGCACAAACGAATGAAACCAGTTTTGTGTGATTTAGACGAACTGGGGTGGAGAGTGACGTCACAGGCTCCAAAAATATTTTGGTTATATCTACGGAAGGTAAATAGATACAGTGTTTGTTTTAATGGCACAAATGTGCACTAATCAAGCACAAACAAATTGCGCTGGTTTGGAGCGATTTGGGCAACATGGGGGTCAAAAAAATAATGTTTAATATCTCAAACACCAAACCAGCACAAATGTTCGTTTTTGTGGCACAAATCAGCAAAAACGAATTAATGAATTGCATAGTTTTGGTGATTATTTCTTTTTATGGGGTGCCAACTTCACGGAGGTGTCATGTTTGTGACTGAGAGGGAAGAGTTACAAGAAAGAATGTGAGGACAAAATAAATGTAATATTTTTATGTTTGTAGTTTCACAAACTACAAAGGGCTCACATCAATAACCTTGCTCTTCTCTCTTGTTCAGCGTTCTTATCCTCTTTCCTCTCTGACATTAAGTCTGACCTCGTTCCGCGGGTCCTCCCCCATGCCAGCAGGGGCAGCCATGTTGCAACTTTTTACCTGGAAGACCACCACTGAGTCAGAATAACATATTTGGAGTCACTTTTCAAACCCAGAAGAACATGATCGCAATTCCAATGCCACCAAGCCCTCAAACCATCAAAATATCCCTTGAAGATTGCATCTGGATGCTCTTTCAACAGCCAAGGCAATGCAGGTATAATTTAACCAAACAAAGCAGAAGTTTAGTATAAGATGTATATCCTATAGTATAATGGTGCTAATGGTGTTTTCACTCAGGTGGTTAAATGACTCATTTTCCATAACTGCATTCTCTGTTTTCTCTAATAGTTTCATTTATCCACTTTACCCCTCTGTATATGAGTGTGTGTATGTGTGTGTGTGTGTGTGTGTGTGTTTGTTGGACTAGTTTGTATTAGGCCATGTCCACACGTACATGGGTTTTTCCTTCTTTAAAAAAAAATATCCGTCCACATGAAAATGCAAAAGCATGCTTTGAAGCATACCAATCCAGCAGGTGGCGATATAATCTCAATCATGAAGCCATGTTGGCCAATCAGAAGCCTGAAAAAGTTTCCAGTAGGCTGAGGTAACAGTGCATGCTCCGACATCATGAGCCAAAATCTCTGGTTTCACTGTCTACACATTAACACTGAAACCAGAGTTTTCGAAAATCTACACCCTGGTGCTGCGTTTGCGTGTGGACGAACAGCCTATACGCATAGAAACACTGCTGTATTGAAAATACCTGCGTTCGTGTGGACAGGGCCTGAAACAAAAAAGTAAAAAAATTAGCCCATAAATTACTCACCTCATCCTAGGTGTATATGACTTTTTTCTTTCAGAGTTTTATAAAAATATATATATATATTTCATCTTTCATAGCACTTAGTGGGTGTTGCAAAAACAAACAAAATAAAGTCTCACACATCTCCGGGGATTTGAACAAAGGCTTTCTGTAGCGAATCAATGTGTTTTTGTAAGAAAAATATCCATATTCAAAATGTAATAATCAAATGTAGCTTGTGACAAAAGTTGTACACGCAAGCAGCTCCAGTCTGATAACGTATTTTGTTATATCAGTTTCTGATTTTGTCACTGCTTCTGGATAAAATCTCTTCAACGATTCCTGATCTTGTTACATGCTCTAATGCACTAGTAGTGTAAGAAATTTATTTTCTATGGCCAGAGAAATATAATTTCTTAGAGTTGATTTAAAATTACACTGATTGCTCGCTGGACAAACAGATTAGTTTTGATGGAAACATTAATTAATCTACAATTACTACTAACAGCATTATAATTAAATGTAATTATTTATATACATTTCCCTTTTGAACTAATTTGCTACACAAGTGACAGCTGAAGACAGGATGCAGGCATGTCCAGTATCTAACCATAATTATTTATAAAAAATATGTACAGTATAGTACTGTTTGTGTGAGACAATAATACCTCAGATTATTATAACATCCACTCTGTGAAGGCGCCAAAAGCTGCTTTCACACAGTAATACCCGTAAATTGCAATAAATTAGACTGAACATTAAATGCAAAAATGTACTGTTTACACAGGAAATGTAATTTTGTATTTTTCCAGTAAAACAGAGACATTGACGACTTTAAACCGATCTACACACGCCAGAGTAAATGCATCATCTGCGTTGAATTTTGAATCTCAATGGCTCTGGATTGGCCAAAAAATCAAGGAATCCCCGCCCTTTTGATTAAAAAAGCCAATCGCTAATCAGTAATGTCAGGCTTCACCGCAGCTCGTGTTCCCTATAGAAACAGTCAGCTTTCTGAGACTATTTGAAAAAAAGAAACAACATTAATAACGTTTTTAGATTTAATTGCTGACTTCAAATATGATGATTGCTGGGCAATCAATTTTGGAGAATATGATGTTTACCCATTCAAAGAGACAGGAGTAGCACTTGCATGCCTGAGAGGCGTTTCAAAGATGGCCGCCAAGTGAAATGACTTTTGGTGCATTCAAGACCTCCTCGGAAGTTCATATTTACCAGTTTACAACTCTTACTAATGACGTAAGGTACATTCAAGTCACTTTGGTTGGTACAAGATGGCGATTTAACTTGAATGAATTATTATATATTATATGGTATTTATGCAATAATATAATATTTATTAATTTCAAAAAATTTACCAACAATACACTGCATATCAGTCTTTTGGCTGCATCCATTGCATCCAACGTTTTCTCACTGACACAACTTGTAATAACGGCTTTGTGGTGGCATTCATGTGTGTTCAACTTGACAGTATGATCCATCCTACATGATTTTAACGCTCCATTATAAAGGACTTTGAAGGCATTAATTTCTCATTCAAACACTCTTCACTAGAAACACAGCATATCACAATCTGTGACGAAGCATGCGAGAGCCAGTGAACATTAGATGTTCCTACTGTAAAACCTACTGTACCAATTCATGAAGCAGTAAATTTAAAATTTGTAATGAGCAAGTTAGCACAGGCTTTGCTGTTAACATTCGCTGCTAAGGACGGAGATGAAGATCGCTGAATAAATGCTTGAGTTTGGGACTGTTCCTGCTTGAGTCATATGGATTCAGAGGATTTGGATTACAGCACACAAATAAAATTGATTTCTTGTAATTATTTTGTGTTTTTTGGTGTATTATTTTTCATGGTTCTATTGTAAGTCACAGCATGTCAGAGAAAATGCTTTTTGTGACCCATGGCAAACATACTATCATGCAATTTGTTATACATGACAAAATGATACAAACTTATAGCGACTAGAGTGGTTGAGGTTTTAGATTTGCACTAATCACATCCCACAATGTTAGTACATACTAATGTGAATACATATGCTTTTCAGATCCCAGTTATTATAGCACAACTTCAAGGAAGTGGTCTAGGTTTGAATGTGATTAATTAATTAGATTACACAGGTAATTATATTAAAAAAAAAAAACTATATACAGTTAGTACTGATATTTGTGTAATTAAATAGAATAAACAGGTAATTAATATAAGTTTTAATAATTGGAAATGCACTGGGTTTGCTATAAATTAATTAATTGTGAACAGTTTTATAGTTTGTAGCTGCTTCTCCAGGCCTCTGAAAGGATCAGTGTTGACTCCATGAGCAAGGTCAGGTCTTCACAGGTCTGTAGGGCAAACCTAAATTGAAGATGCAATTAGAGCAGACGGTGTAGAGAGGGAGCAGTGAGGAGTGATGAATTACTGTAGGCTGACAAATACATAAATGACACAAAAAAATGGCCTCTGGTGTATTCCCCTGCAGACTCACATAGCCTGATACTAAGATATGACAGCAGATCTTTGCAGACGTTCACAGAAAAACACTCATCAAGGGTTTAAGGGAAAACCTACCTTCCGAACAACATGCCAAAACTATGAGCCTCATGTCACTGGTGGAGAGGGAGTTCCTCCATGCTCCCTTCCTGGACCCACCAATACACCAACGTTTATTTTTATTTTTTTACTTGTCAGCTGTTCAGAAGTTCTATTCAACAAAATATTATTCCTCTGCTGCTACAGCAGTACAGATTCTTAAACTGCATGGGGCAGTTCCTAGATTGGGCTTTCTTTTGTGTGACCTATCGTGTTTCACAGAAATATTTATTTCTGAAATATTCATCTGAACCCAGCCGGTTTTACACTAACTCCCGGCACAATCCATAGGAGTTTGTTACTTTATCTAATTATGGGAACATTTTACTTTAGCACCTCTAGGCTGTGCACACTCGTAACTTAGATCCTGGCAAAATGAGATTTTCCTGCAGCTATGATTACAGTACCATAAAAATGTTATTCCATTATCAGTACCCTTATCTGATAACAGCACTACAGTATTTGCAGTGAACATCCTTTGTCAAAACCTGAGGGTATTGTCTAAAAGAAAAGTTATGACTGCTGTGTATTTACACTTGACTGAATATTGATCTGTGCAAATGAGTCTGGTAATGTGTGCAAGGTAGTAAACGATGAGATCAGACAATGTCCTGTGTGAAGGTGCAGGTTTATATTGGGTGAATTGCAGGTGTGGCTGATTAGAATGAGTGGATGTAACTGAGAGGTCTGGTGCTGTGGTGTTGATTAAATCTGTATCAGTTATTACTATGTTGAAAAAACAACAACACCAAAAAAAAAAAAAAAAAACAGCTATAATCTGTAGTTATTAGCTGGTTGGCTTTGGTTCATAACTTAATTTAGCCAACCTCCCATTGCATCACAGAACAGACTTTTTTCACTAAACAAACTTCCACCATAGAGAACACTACATTTCCCCCCTCCCTCCTAAATTGCTTTCTAAAGAAAAAGACATAGCTTCAAAGTATTTTAAGTGACCTGGTTGTGAGTGGTTGCGTACATGTCATAGGGAAGTGGAGGCTAGACATGGTGTTGATGGGCCTGGGGAACCCAAAAGCCAGAAAAAAAAATGGCTGAGGCAAAGTTGGGTTGAAGCCTTCTCTGACAGCCTAAGGGTGCTGCTGCCTTCTATATTATCTGGACATGCTCCTGGCACTTTATGAAGACTGCTTGAGTGCCAACAGGTACCATTGCTCAAAAAGTAAGTTACTGGGCCAAGTTGATGAGCAATTCTCAGTGAAGGGAACCAGAATGATGCCAGTTTGTTGTCACTTTGAGGTCTGCGAACCCTAACCCAGTCATTGACAGCAATGTTCAGTGCTTTGGCACGATTGCCTCTATCAAGCTGTATTTTCAAATGGCATTGTTGACAAATGATAGAAGCAAAACCGTTGGCCTGGGGGGGGGGGGTGTTAAAGGTTGTGTGGATCTACTGAATATCTATGCTCTCCGGGTAAGACTTAAAGTCACAGACATACCAGCGATGAAGTCTCAGTAGTTTGTAGCATCTTCCTGATGTAGTGATGAATGTCAGTATGGCATGGTGGTTCATCCTAAATGTAGAAATGTTGACTATAGAGATAAAGGTGTTATATTTTGCATGCCCAGACACTTGCTAATGCTCCTCTTTCCCCCACTGAGTTGCTCATTGTGTTAAGGGCACTAAGAGGCGAAAAGGCTATGGAACTTTCAGCACCACTCTGTACTTGTGACAGCATGGCTCTCATAGCTGTGTAGGACGCATTGCAGGGACCATAGTGTCACTAGAGGTGCTAAAATGTGCCAGCACTGGCGGTGATGTGTGCTGGACCATCAGATTGTGCACTGCTTCTGTGCACATTTGAGTCTTAAACCAGGGTTTATCTTTCCAAATAGTTGCCACAGGGATGCTGTATTGGCTGAATACTGGGAATGAAACTTTGAGTAATAGCATTATTAAGTAATAGCATTAGTAATTAATCATTCCTAGGAAGGAAGCCACCAGTGCTGGCAAATTTGGCTGAGGAATGGACTGGATAGCCTCCACGTTAGAATGAAATGAGGAAATGCCCTCCACAGACAATTTAAATCCCACAAATTCAATGGTGGACAAAGCCAAGAGACATTTGTCGCTGTTGACGGTCAACTGCTATTTAGCTAGTGCATCAAACACCTTACTTAGGGGCTCATCATGAATCTGCCTGGTTGTCGCATGCACAACTACATCGTCAAGATAAATGACCACATCTGATATCAAAGTCCTTTTAGGCAAGTCGTGCCACTTGGCCGGCATCTTGGCAATGCCTTCTGGCAGCTATTTCAGACTAAGAAGACCAGGCTCCTATCTAAATGAATGGGCATAGAGTCACAACTGCACTTTCACTGGTCACCAGGACATATAAACTGCATGTACAGAAACAGCAGTGAAATATGATAAAAATTGCTGAAAAATTATGATGACTTTGCCCCAAAATAAGGTTTAAAACGCCTTTTCTCCCACAGGCTATACTTTTACTACGCATGCGCAGGGGTTCACAACACCAGCTTCATTTACGTCTCTATCCAGAATGCCAGTGTCTTTTACTTAGAATGTAAGGTAACATATTTGTGGTTGATATAAAATGCTTTAACTGGTAGTCCAGTGCCTCCGCTTTGTTATCACCCTCTTCCATGTGGAATCCATCGGATCTTGCACACAACACAACTCGCTCTCACCAAATCGTCTCCCGCTGTCACAAAACCTCAACTGTGCGCATACGTCAGTGGAACCAGACGATAGGCTTAAATGTTTCCCGGCTTGACTGTTAGAAGCAGATGATTGGCTTTTTCCAGTTGGAGGGGCGGGACATGTGCATACAACTGCCATCTTTGCCGTTACGGGTTTTCCTTACATATATTATATAGAGGATTGAGGAAGTGGCATGTCTCTTATAAATTGTCTCTGCTGATATTCCAACTAGCACTCAAGTCATTATTTTCTGGAAGTAGGAGAGGGCGGTACCAAGGCGGAATGGTGTCCTGGTAGTAGGAAATACTCCCATGTGCATCACAAAAGTTTTCTGGCTCCTGCAAGTTGTTTGTTAGGGCACCTGCAGATATCCTTCTCGAAGGTCCAACTTGGAGAACATCGTAGAGCAATATAATTGAGCTGTGAGTTTCTCATCAATCATCAGTGGATACTTGTCAGGGATTACTGCTTATTGCCTTATTTACTCAACTCAAATGCACACAGAAAATCAGAGCACCTGGTTTTATTTTTTTGGCCACCACCAGATTCAAGACCCAAGAAGACACGTCCACAGGCTCAATGAAACCTGTGTCCTCAACTTACACCCCATCATGATGGGTCAGACAAACTAGTTGAATAACAGGGGTGATGGCAGGACCAAGGAGTGGTTGGTGGGTAAATGTTGTGAGGCAGCCCACCCCTTCAAACAGAGTACAGAATAGAATAGTAGAGTATTAGTAGACTGGTATGGTTAGAGTTTGAATAAGTTGACAAACTTGCAAAGATAGTTATAGTAAGTAGAATGTCTTTTAGGAGAACATCATAATAAAGAGTTAGCAGATTTAAGCAGACAGTCTTTTAATACTCTCATGAGACATAATAGACATAGTAGGAGCAAAGTTACTTATGGAGTGACTAAAGTATTTCTATTTTGGATTTGCCATACACAGAATCTATCCAGGGGAAGCGATTAAAAAATAAATAATTAAATAAAAAAATTATCTGTAGGTGCACTGTAGGTGTAGCTGATTGACAGATGGTGGCAAAGGGATTTTTTTTCCACAGTTCCATGGGCTGGGCAGTTATGAATTCTGGCATTATGAAAGTGAGATCTGTAGTTTCCGCAGGATTGCTGTTGGTGTGTAGTGACAGCCAGAGCCCTGACTTAAACCCAATTGAGCATCTCTGGAGAGACCTGAAAATGGATGTCCACCAACGTTTACCATCCAACCTGACAGAACTGGAGAGGATCTGCAAGGAGGAATGGCAGAGGATCCCCAATTCCAGGTGAAATGTTTGTTGAATCTTTCCCAAAAAGACTCATGACTGTATTAGATCAAAAGGGTGCTACTACTAAATACTGAACAAAGGGTCTGAATACTTAGGACCATGTGATATTTCAGTTTTTCTGTATGTACATTAATGAAGAAAACAAAATGAATTTAAATGATTTTAGCTAATGGCTGAAATATAACAAAGTGAAAAATTTAAGGGGTCTGAATACTTTCACTGTGTCCCTCCTTCCTCCCATGTTTCGGAACCAATATAACACAGTTCATAGTTCAGGAAGAAGGAGGCATGAACCGGTGAACATTTAAACAAAACTTTAATAATAAAATAAATGCATAATAGCATGACAAACATAACATTAAACACGCTGAGGTGGCGTTCGAAGATGAGTCATGTTTCCATCTTGGAATTGCGGCCAGGCTCCGTTGCCTTTACCACGATCTAGTGCTCATCCTGGCGTCTGCCAGGTGCAGGCTATTTCCAGCAGTAGCAAAGGTGGTTTGAGGGTTACAGTGGTGGCAAACCCCTCAGGCAACCAGCTCTCTTTCAGTGCTCCTCCTGATGACCAGATGTTGATCACTGCATCGGAGGGGGAGCTCTCTGGAGAGAAAGGTTTGGCTGCACTGCTGCTCTCCGGGGGTTAGCAATGCCTGAATCAGACCCGGAGATGTCATCTATCCTTTCCCGGGCCGCCGAAAGGGTGTGCTCAAGTGGAAATCTGCACCGCAACCCGCACCCCTGAGGCTGGATGATTGTTTTGTTTTTTTCAGGGTTGCTCACGCTGGTTCTCAGAGCTTCGCATCAATGCCTTTCTCCCTGGAGGTGCATGAGTAGCTAACCAGGTCATGGATGGCACCTTTTACAGCCAGAAACCGATCT
The DNA here is from genome assembly GCF_003368295.1 of Carassius auratus. Taxonomy (NCBI): domain Eukaryota; kingdom Metazoa; phylum Chordata; class Actinopteri; order Cypriniformes; family Cyprinidae; genus Carassius; species Carassius auratus. Next base: position 9,092,499 of record NC_039283.1, read on the forward strand.
GCTGGTTCCTCCTCCCTCACCACCCACAACGGTGGTGCAGTTAGGGGGTATACAGGGGTCCTCCAGGTGGAGCGGTCAGTTGCAATGCAATTTTGTCTTAACCCTCTGGAGTCTAAGGGTATATTTGGGGCCTGGAGAAGTTTTGTCATGCCCTGACATTTGTGCTTTTTTCAGTTTCTTATACACATCTAAATGGCTAAAGTCTAATCTCACAGTAATCAGCACATACTGGGCTATAATAATATGTGTGCAGCATGTATGTACATGATTGTGTTTTTGAGAAAAAAAAATGTTATGTGTAGTTAGTGAAAAACTAAAAATGTTAAATCACTTGAATAAGGCCATAAAACACATACAGAACATTGGTTCCTGGGACTTCCTGAGAACAGGAGCTTGTAGCCTAGAATTTTTCTTTCTAAATGATGTGAAAATCATCTTGTTTACTCACTTACAGAAAACAATATATTGATTTAAGTTTTCTAAGAAACTTTTTGTTGGTAAAAGTCATATGTGAGTAGGTGTCAACTATCATGAATATCATTGTGATTTACACCTGAGAAGACAAAGGCCTGCATAATGAGCTGCATAATTAGCATTTCAGTCAGCTGTCACTGAGAGGGAGGAGTTACAAGAAAGAATGTGGGGACAAAATACATTTATATAATTTTATGTTTGTAGTTTATTTAACTTTTATTGACTTTACTATCATTATTAATAATGTTGAAAAGAGCTGAAAATATTTTTTTCAGGTTTTTTTTGGGTGGGGGGGGGGGGTAAATTGAAAGAACAGCAGTATTTGTTACATTTGTTACAGTTACACTTGTTTGTTACATTTCTATTATTTACATCAAGCTTTTTAATGGTATAGTATTGCATATTGTGTAGCAGGATGAGTGGGAGTCATGGACACAAACGAGGTTATTGATTTGCCAGACAAATTCCCTGGAGGGTGATTTATTGAACAAAGTGAGAGAATACTGTGGTCGGGCTCAGAAACCAGGCTTTGTGCAGGGTAGTCTGTGTTCATGGGAAGTGAAGCGTTGATCCTCAGTCGCTGGAGGCTGTAAGCACGCAGCGAACACAACATAAGGTCTGGAGACCTAGCTCACCCTCCCCTTCTCTTTCTCGGTTTATATTGCCTCCTGCTGATGCCGTGCAGGTGTACACAATCAGTAGGTGTTCCTCGTTGAGGGTTCTGGGAGCGGTGCACCCTTGGCGACGCTAATTCTGTCCTAATTGGCTCACCACAATTGTTATTGAAACTTCATAATGTTTCACTTGATTATACATTTAGTCAGGAATTATAGTTTGGAAAAAGTCTAAATAGTAAAATGTTTACACGTTATGTGAAAACTAGTACAAGTATATAAATAAATATAAAGAGACTTAATCATGTTTATGATCTCTGCTTAATTCTTTTTTTCTGAAGAAATCCAAATCTCAAATCCAAAACCACATCACATCTTTTTGGGGTGAATTATGTCTTATTCCTCATATCACATAGCAAACAGGAAAATAAAAACACTTGAAGAACAGTCTCGTGACTTTTTCTTCTGTTGTGAGGGCATGTTCAAGCCGCGCACTTCAGTGAAACATTAGAATCTGAATAGAGCGTTCAGCGCGAGGGCCTGGTCACATTAGAAGATAGTGAAGGGAGATGTGAAAAACAGACATCGCGTTGTTTTCATATGGATTACTTTATCACAGAATATTTGTTTTCGGCAGCAATTGTTCAGTTTAAAAGTAGACATGTCAGGCTTTATATAGATATATGTATATATGTCTATATGTATCTCTGATACATGTCTTTTCATTGAGTATTCACTGTATTACAGTTCATTTTAATAAAGCATGTCTAAATGAAGATCAGCGCAGACAAAGGCTGCAGACAGCACACCTTGTTTGTTATCTCTATTTTATAAGTGCACAAAGTTTTGTTGTTATCATGTCTGTATACAAAAAAGTAGACCCTTTACATATTCGATTGATGTATTGCTCTTATCTGTACGATCAAAACTGAAAATGTAATTTTAGTTTTTTTCAGGGTTATCAGGAGAAAATGCCTCATAACTCGTATAAACATTAATCGACTTCAGAGGGTTAATACCGCCTTCACACAGCAGGGTGAACCATGCCTCCCCTCCCGGGTCTGTAGGTACTCGTCTGGTCAGCGGTGCTTGTAGAGCTGGTGGAGCAGCTGTCTCCACCTTACACTTTCACCGTTACTGCAGGTTAATCAGGCCAAGGTACTGAAGGATCTGCACAATGGCGGTCACGATCCAGAAGTTCTGAAAGGCCATGACAGGACTGGCAGAGATATACCAAATGGATGCCGCCACCTTTGGTGGTTCTACAGTCAATGCAGCTGCCTCTGGAGGTTTCACAACTGACGTTGCTACCTCTGGAGGCACTGGAGCAGATTTGTGTATAGGAAAGGCCTCTGAGGCCGATTTGTGGACATGAGAGGACTCTGGAGTAGACTCGTGGACAGGAGAGGCCACAGCAGTGCGGCTCAACATTCAGGATGGCGATCCCCATCACATGCAGTGCAGTAGGCAGTGGCAAGCTGGCCGAGCTTGAGTGTGTTGAGGCTGTGAGACTTGAAAGTGTAGAGACCATTAGGATGCCAGCCGCTCTCACTGACATCTGTGGTGGCATGTCTACTTGTTACAGTAGTAGAACAGGCTCTCATACTAGGTTGTTTGAAAAACACATTACTTTCCACATATTTTACATTATTACAACACCTCTCTCCCAAGTTTGGCATGAATGGCTCGAATAGTTCCAGGTCTTGTCCCATCCGTTGGTATTTGAGCTATCACAAATCCTGGAAAATATGTGATGTAGTCCAAACAACTCATTCAATGTACTTACTGAAAAGTAATTTCGGTAGCACTTTATTTTACAGTCCTGTTCCTCATGTACATACTATGTACTTATAATAGTAATTACAATAACTATGTAATAACTAGGTACTAACCCTGAACCTACCCCTAAACCTAACCCTACCCCATTGTAGTTACCCTGTGTTACCAGAACTTTCTTAGATAAGTACACTGTAAGTACACTATAAGTACATGTTAGTACACGTACTGTAAAATAAAGTGCAACCGTAATTTCTGTTAAAGAAAATATATATTTTGAAGTGTACTTTGAGGTTTGTAACTTTGAAGATCTTATTTTATGCTCAAATAGCAACATTACAGACTAATTAAATTTGAAAAACTGAAAAATCATAATAGGACCTCTTTAAAAGAAAAATAACTGACAGTCTGAAACATTTAAACTGACTAAATATTAGTATTATTGGTGTTCAGGATTTTGTTCATGTATTTTTTTTGTTTTATTGCCGCAGTGGATCCCAGATTTCATGTGGCAATAATTGAAAGCATTCAGTGCATCCAAGCTCTCTTTTGAATGACTGCTATTTAGAGGCTACTAATACAGTTTTTCAGGCAGTGTTCGGTGCAGTGCGTAGTGTATGTATGCAAGATAAATGGAGCAAAATAGTTGGTCCTATTTCAGTGCTCCAGTCTACTCTGTGACCCATAGATCAGTGTACTGGCCATTGTCAAACACTAACCTGCTTTTGTGTTGTGGACAGCACTTCACCTAAACAATCACAATCAACTAAATATCCAGAAAGGCAATCAGTGATGAACATGATTTTCAAACTTTTTGTTGTTATTATTGGTCCAATAATAGCTCTATATGCTTCTGGCACAAAGGCTGTTCCAATAGGCAGAACAACTTGTAGACTTCTCCCAGAACACATAAAATGTACTCCCAGAATGCACTGCAGTAACAGAATTCTAAATTGGTCACTTATAAGATTCCATTGTGGATAGTCGAATCATTTGTTTGCGGGCGGGGCAAAATACATTGAATCAAGTCAGACATCCGACAGCCATATTTACTGATGTTAACACACAAGGAAATGTGTAACAAATGCCTCGCAGATACAAACGGGGTAAATAATGTTTTTTATTTAAAGACAGTTAACACCTACCATCGACAAAACCATAACAATTAACAATTTTTACAACAGTGCTCTCATTATAAAGTTATATGACAGCCTGTATATGACAGTAGTTTTGCTGTTTTGAGCTGCACGCGCTGAAGATGACCAGTAAAGTGACCATTTGATATCAAGTCTTTAATCAATGGGATTCAACTCATACTTTCATATAGAATACGCTTTGTTATTTATACAACATAACGTTAATATTAGGACTTGTAGGTTATTTGCAAAAAGAGCCGGAATGCAAATGAACGTCTCTGAATGCAAACTCCTTTTCGTGGACGTGTTCTTCACGAAACAATGTGCAGAAACAATGCAGCTAAACTCAAAAAATTCCAAGAGTTTTATAATAATGGTGTTCTCATTATAATGGTATGGGTGTGACAGTCCAGTCATAGTTATTAATATTCAGCTTTATTGTTTGTCCTGCTCGTGCTGTGCGCTGAAGAGATATCACCATGGTAGGCTACTAAAATTGTAGAAGGCTACTCAAAACCATGCATCTTATATCAGATAAATAATATATCCACGAAATATATACACCGGCTGAAATGTTTTGAAATCACTTGTACCCTACTTTAAAAAAAAATCCAGTCTCTGCCTGTGTCATTTTGAGTCTTGGTAAGGTTTTAAACCACAAGTACTATGTGAAATCAGACATTTGAGCTCCCCCATATAGTCAGAATGGCATAATCATAACAGCCCGCGAATATTCGACTGAGATTGGTAGTCAGGCTAGTCAGACTCTTCGAATCGAAGCATCGAATCGTTGACTATTTGGGGTCACCCCTAATATATATATATATATATATATATATATATATATATATAGTGGTGGGGATAGATTATTATTTTTTTATCTAGATTAATCTCACTGTAATCTTTGATTTAATGTAGATTAAACTAGACAACCTTACACCTGTTCCACACATACTCCGTCTGCAGTGCGTATGTGTGTGTGTATGTGTGTGTATGTGTGTACATTACATTATAACAAGCACTTATTAAAACAATTATTTTAAACACACATTTTTATAAATACTTTTAAAGCTTTGAAGTACACTTCAAGTGCATATTCAATGCAATTACTTTTAAGCACACTTCTTTTTTCACATATGTATGCAAACAGCAAAGCAGCTCACTAGGATATACTGTATCAAAGCTACTGTATTATTAACATAATACAAACTTAATCTTTAAAGTCTAGGTGGACACTAAATTAAAACCATTTTAATTAAAGTTAAAGTTAACTTAGGACTGATTTTAAAATAGTTTAACAAGTTACTGATATGCAAATCCCCCTTTTCCAAAAAGCACTGAATTGGGATGACCAGAATGATTTCTGATTCCTGTCTGTAAATCCAATAAAAGCATGCAGGCCACAGCCATTACATCTCCCACAACTAAGTCTGTGGAAAAGTGTTCTTGTTCAGTGAAGGTGGAAATGGCATACATGCCTAATTCAGATATTCCCCTGAAGACAACCCTTTAATCAAATAGTTACTAAAACAACCCGATAGTGTGTAACACTCAGATGCATGAACATGGATGCATTGTCAGTATTTGTTGAAGAAATGGGCCCTTTCTATACCAATGAATGGGAGAAAATGGAATGCTCTAGTAATGTACTGCCTTCCAAATAAAGTTTATAGTTAATAAACAGTTTACAGCATAAAATATGTTTGAATATAGTGGTGCAGCTTTGGTTCTACACCACACCTGTGCATTGACTGGACCAATCTAAAAATATATGTTGATTAAAATAAACAAAATGTATAAATTAATTAATGTAATTAACTGATTTCATTGCTAATTTAAAAGCAATGAGAGAATATGGTATTTCCCCAAGCAAGTAGATAGGAGCTTTACTTGCATAATTGAAAATAGCTTCCAGAGTGCATTCCCAAGATCATTAAAGTAAACTGAAAACAACATTTAAAGGTGCAGTGTGCAATTTTTGTGCCACTTCACACTTCATCAAACAGAAAAATTATGAAAGTTTTCAAACAGATTACCCAAACACTTCCTGTCTTCCACCAGTTGAACAAACCGTATTTAACACCATGAAATTACATAATCACATTTAAAGAGTTTAGCATAAACTATAAACATCCATTACTGATAAATAAAGTGAAAATGTCATATTTGAACAAAAATATATATATATATATAATTATAATAAACGTTTGTGCAATTCAGAGACAAAAATGCATTTGATTAAGTTGATGAATGCAAAGTGGAAGATTTCTCATTAAAGACAAAGGCACAGATAAATTTGGGGGAGTGTTTACAGAATGCTATATCAGGTAATTAGAATTTATTACATGCTGTCTGTGTGCTTTGGTCCCTGCAAATGAAAACAACTTTGCATTAAAACACTTTTTTTTTTCTTCTTTTTTTTTTTTTTTTTTTTGTGGGAGGTTGTATAAATTCTAGTCAAGATCTGAGGGTTATGGTTCTACTGAAAAAGCTTGTCATTGCAGTCATATTAGCATGAAAAGCAGCTTTACAACAGGGCAGATGGTTAATAAACCAAAGCTGCTTCTCTCAGAGCCTCATCTCACACTGACTGAAGACCTGAGCTTCTGTGAAAGAGTTTGATGTAAAAACTATAAGTGATGACTCTCCACAATGCTTCTCTAATAGGCATTCTCATTAACAGATGCATCAATATGAAGTTCAAAGTGCTAAGCCTTTATAGCTTTGCAAAATAAACTAGTTAACACTGATGTGGAATGTATATTTCTAATAAAGCATCTTCGGGAGTCACAGTAAATTTAACATTGTTTTCTCTTCTGACTGCTGATATCAATGTCTCTCTATTATTCCCTCTTTTTGAAAGCCATATTGTCTAAAATATATTTGATGTAGCCTCCTATTCACTGCTATGGAATTTCACCCAGCTATGAGGATTTCCGCTGCTGAGAATCCCAAAAAGTTAAAAAGGTTTATCATATGCAGTTTTCATCAGGGAAGACTTCTTCAAAAGAAAAAAGGATGAGCAATATATATACACATGGATTCTTTTCCAGCATCTCAGGCCATAGGCAGGGGAACACCTGGACAGATGGCCAGACCATCACAGGGCTTACAAACACTTAAACAGGCAATTTAGTGTCTCCAATCTGGATTGTGAGGGAAACTGGAGAACCCAGAGGAAACCTATTCCAACACAGAGACTGCATTTGAAATCTTATATTTCCCTTTATAGTAGGGTGAAAAATAGAATGTGTGCCAAAGTATGTCTGCATTCACAATATCCATATAACCTAACCAGACTCTCTGTAAATATGTATGTTTCTGCAAAACTAAAACTAAATAAATAATAATAATAACTTAAACATTACTTAAAATATGTGATTTTGAACACAGCCAGGGAGAACAAACAAACTCCTCACTTTGGACCAAGAACATTTCTTGATGTTAGATGACAGTGCTATATAAATAGTTTTCATTAAATTATACTAATTTCTGGGTGAACTATTCATTTAATGTCCAATTTGACAAAGACATGCAATATTGTTAGCACACTTAATGCCATATATTTACATTTTAATAGCTTTGTGATCGATAGATAATAGAACTGGATGATGTATGGGTTTGTTATCAGGTCTGTGTGTGTGTGTGTGTGTGTGGGGGGGGGGGGGTTTCTCAGTGGAGGCATGACTGCAGTCGTAATGGATTAAGTGTCTCTGTGTGTTTCTCCAGATAAAACCAGCATTCTCTGACTCTTTATGGCTCACCAGGTTTCATGTTATCTACCACAGTTTCACTCATACAGAACCAGCACCAAGTGCCAGACTTGTTTCCAGTATTCCAGTGCTGGGGTGTCAATTACAGCTTCTTTAATGCAGATAAGCTGCTGTCTGATGGAGACAGGAAGGACTGGCCTTGAAAAGAGGTGGGAGAGGGAGTTGGAAATAGCTGCAGGGATGAGTGAGAATAGAAGGCAACATTCTTCATCAACATGGCCTGCTGGCACAAAAGCAAATGCTTTGAAGTGTGCACATGAGTGGGGCTGAGATGCAGTGCTTTTTACCATCATAGTAAACTGGATGCTATCTGATATGAAGGACTCTTTAATGTGTCTATTATGGGAATGTCATCCTTTCCTCGCAGTAACATTATGGATCCGATACAACAGATGTGATCTCATTTCACTGTATACAATGAAACCTGTCCGAGTGTACTCAGTGGAGTTTATAAGCAAGTCACCAGAAAGTTTTCACACATTTCTGTTTCATTTCAATTTGCCCAGTGTCTCCACAATGGTAAAGTTATCTTTGAGTATTAAACAGTTCTTCGCTCAGGGCAAATAACTGCATGAATTTTATATAACACTCTCCTAAAACAAGTACAAAACCTTTCTAAATGTACTAATATGTACCATTTAAGGGAAAATAAGGTGGTAAGATGGACCTTTTAGCTTTTGTATTTTTGTAATAGGGTACCATATCAGTGACAGCGTTAATAGATATATTGTGATTTATTATTACAATTTAAAAGCACAGTAGTGTATGTTATATTTTATACGGTACATGACCATTTCCATAATGCGTAACTTTCACAACATTTGCAACAAGTGATCGTGCATGACAACCTGCAACCCAGTGCCTAGGATTTTCATTGTAGTTCTGCATTTTTACCGTTTTAATCAAATTGCCATTTTGAGAATTAATTCATATATCATTTGATGAAAAAAAATTAAAGGCCAGATTTAGTAAACAGGGCAAATTAATGTGAGAGTGCAATCCATAAAAGTACCAAAGGAAGTGCAAAGTTCTGCAGCAGATATACTGATAATGCGCAAACACAGACATCAAGAAAACCAGGAGCTTGTAATCCACTAACAAAACAGGTGCAACGTGGGTTAAGACATTAAATGATGGCTCACATACCTGTAAAGTGACTACCACAAACCTTAGTAAATAACCTTGAATTATAAAGTTAAATACTGTCTTCCCGTAAATTTTGCATCTGAAAGAGAAACAAATTTTTGTGCTGTATTCCACATCGCCGGTACTTCAAGATGGTTGTGTGATTAATATTGTTCATATTCAAAGTGTAAAGAAAGTTTTTATTTATGGTTTGTATAAAGGCAGTCCTAGTTTCTGTTTGCCTTTTTAATCAATATAGACTATTGATAACTGCTGATATACTGTAGATCATTATTTCTTCTCATGCAAGCAAAGACCATACCTGTTAGTTGGCCATTGGATGAAGTATTTTCCGTGTGTTCAAGCGCAACTTTTTTAAACAATCTGCAACCTACAACCTAAAATTTTTCACAGCCACTTGTTCTCTGACAATGGTTTGGTGTGTCAGGGTGCTAATGCAGTAAAGCTGGATGCTTTCCCATTATTTCCCACTCAACTTAACTATGTCAGCTGATATTAATGGGATAGTTCACCCAAAAATGAAAATGAAAAACTCATGTCGTTCCAAACTTGTAAGACCTTTCTTTAACATCAGAACACAAATGAAGATATATTGATGTGATGTGGTGCAGACTAACCGGAAGAGATTAACTTTTTTTTTGAGTAATTAATGATAACATTTAATTTTTTTTTTTTTGGGGGGGGGGGGGGGGGTAGAACTATCCCTTTAATAAAAGTACCACTGATGGTTTACATTAAAACCGTGTCTCAGGCTATAATTTGCTATAGTTTCAGATTGTTTTATTTCAAAAAGGTAAGGTAAAAGTGCATTTTCACGTATAGTAAAAAAGGCAGGGCTAAGCATCTATTCTCAAATTCCCAGAGCAAATAGTGTGAAAGATTATTGATCAGACTGTTGACACCTCTGAGATGAGATGTACTACAGACATGACATTGATTTAAAAAGGGTGGTGTGAAAATAACGAACCAATGTAAAACATGTCTGATAGTGTATCTCAATGCAAAATCAATGTGGAACATGAGTTAGTTAATATTGATGTCATTCAAAAACTTTTAAATCGCTCTAACAGCATCAGTCTAACTTGCATCACAGGAACTTTGGCAAAGGCAGCAGATGAAGAGGGTCAGACACATCATTTGTATGCCCCTCAATCGACATCCTCAACAGGTCCTTTACGGTCTGTTACTCAGTATTTACAGAGTCTCTGTGCACATTTTTAACAGTGTATGTGTTCAGATTTTATTGTGGATTGTTATGGTAGCTACATAGAGCTGGAATAGTCAGTGTGTAGTACTCAAATGTAAAATGGACCCACAAGTTTGGTGCGTATGCAATCGTCAGGTGTGAAAAGTCTTTACCACAGCATATTAGAGTTAATTGTGATTGGCTGTTTCTGATTGCTTAGGTTAGCAAGCAGCCCTTATTTGGTCTGTCCCTGCCCAATATGTAAATCACACTTGGCCTCTACAATCAGCGTGGACTTGATGTGACTGATTTTAAAATTGCTGTGCAGTTTTGTTACAAAGGAAGGACATTTCTGAAGACCTTCGTGAAAATGTTTCAGTCAGGAAGGTTACACAGCTATTTTTGCCTTGAGGACTTTAACAAACCTCAATCACAGCTGGTGGAAAATTTGGTAATCTTCCAAGGAGTTGCTGTCCAGTGAAAACCTCTCTAAGAGCAAGGCGCACAATTATCCAGAAAATTAACTCTAAATAACTGCAATATATAAAGGTCTTCAGGCCTCTCTTAATTATGTTTTATTAACAAGGTTCGTGAGGAGTGCTTTTTACTTCTTACAGTTTATAAATTTATGAATTTCTGTAATGATGGTTATTTTACATACACTGAATGTAACAAAGGTAATAACTGAATTGCAACAAAGGTAATAACGAGTTAGTTATTATTATTATTGATATTAAGTCTCTTTCCAGCTCAGACTCTATTGACTGAAACAGGTGAACTACTAGACTAATTCCAGTACAGAACCTATAGAATTCTGCGCATGCACGACTGAATGATTCACTCCCTAAGACGACTCATGCTTCTCGACTCACATTAAAGATTCGTTCAAAATGAACGGATCGTTCAAGAACGACCCATCACTAGCACATGAAGACAACAGAGAAGCGCTTTCTCAGCACAGTGGAGTGCATTGTTTTGTTAACTTTGTGGTTTATTATTTTGAGTCGTATGGGACGCGGTAAAACACAGCCCTCTCACAATATATTGCTGTACACGTCTATCGCTTTTGCTTCTCAGAAATATTCACACAGCCATGCACCACATATCAGAAGATCTGCACTCCGGCGTGGTTAGCGCTCACAATCATTGATCTATTTATTTCTGAACCGTGCTCTTGTCCACCTCCTCCAACCAAGTCAGGGGCTGCTAAACGGAGCAATCACACTAGTCTAACGAACCAAGCTTTGGGGGTTTAGATTGCCTAGTGTGAGCATGCCCTAATTATTCTCCCGCACACACGAGACTCTACCAGCACATCAAGTAATGTCCCGCACCACACTTTGCTGCAATGGATTAGGATCAGACAATATTTGGCAATATTTTGGAGATACAACTATTTAAAAAATCTGGAATCTGAGGATGCAAAAAAATCTAAATAATGAGAAAATTGCCTTTAAAATTGTCCAAATGAATTCTTAACCATTCATATTAAAATCAAGTTTTGATATGTATACAGTACAACATTTCAAAAATATCTTCATGGAACATGATATTTACTTTTGAAATCCTAATGATTTTTGGCATAAAAGAAAAATTGATAATTTTGACCCATACAATGTACTTTTTTGCTATTGCTTGGCTAAGTTCCAGGGTTACAAAGTTATTGCACTTTTGTTCATATAGTAGTACTTTTAAATAAAAAAGTGCACAATACATTACTTCTGAATGCATTATCAGTTTGTTGTGCATAACTTTTTACTTTAAGGGTAAAATAAGTTGATTTTAAATGTCATGGCAAAATTGGGACAAGGCCATGTTTACCACTGTGTGGCACCCTCTCTTCTTTTTATAACAGTCTGCAAATGTCTGGGGACTGAGGAGACAAGTTGCTCAAGTTTAGGAATAGGACTGCTCAACTGTCTTAGGTCTTCTTTGTCATATCTTCCTCTTTATGATGAGCCAAATGTTTTCTATGGGTGAAAGATTAAAGCTGCCATGATGTTGTAATTGATGCAGTATGTGGTCTGGCATTGTCATGTTGGAAAATGCAAGGTCTTCCCTGAAAGAGACGACGTCTGGATGGGAGCATATGTTGTTCTAGAACTTGGAAATACCTTTCAGCATTGATGATGCCTTTCCAGATGTGTAAGCTGCCTACGCCACATGCACCCCATACCATCAGAGATGCAGGCTTCTGAACTGAGCATTGATATCAACTTGGGTTGTCCTTGTCCTCTTTAGTCCAGATGACATGGCGTCCCAGTTTTCCAAAAAGAATTTCAAATGTGTATTTGTCTGACCACAGAACAGTTTTCCACTTTGCCACAGTCCATTTTAAATGAGCCTTGGCCCAGAGAAAACGCCTGCGCTTCTGGATCATGTTTAGATTCTGCTTCTGTTTTGACATATAGAGTATTAGCCAGCAACGGTGAATGGCACAGTGGATTGTGTTCACTGACAAATGTTTTCTGTTAGTATTCCTGAGCCCATGCTGTGATTTCCATTACAGGAGCATTCCTGTATGTGATGCAGTGCAGTAAGGGCACAAAGATCACGGGCATCCAGTATGGTTTTCCAGCCTTGACCCTTACGCACAGAGATTGTTCCAGATATTCTGAAACTTTGGATGATATTCTGGTCCTCCAGCTGTTCCTTATATGTACATAAACATTTTCCGTCCGCTTATTGCTACCTGTCCCAATTTTTTGCAATGGATTAAAAAAAAAATAAATAAAATAAATAAATAAATAAATATGTCAAAATCTACCTTTGCATTAGTAATTACACCAAAGTCACAATAATGTTTAGTCACAATAATCTTTGTACAGGTGTTTGACCAAGCCAAATACTCTACGCAAATTACGCTAAAATGCAGAGTCAAAAAGTAATATCACTGTCCACAGCAGAGAGAGCCTTGTGTGTATAGACACTCTGTCCCCACTCTGCAGGCTACCTTTTATTACCTGCTTTTGGGATGAGAAACTTCCTCCTACCTTGTATTTAATAGTTTTCATGGAGAATGAAAATAGCCTCCAGGCTCCCAAAGCATATTGTAGTCTGAACCCTAACCTTTCTGTTGCCATGGCAACTTGTGTAAGTGTTTGTGCCGCCCAATAATCTCCCATATTTGGTGGAGGGCTCTGGGATATCTCTGACCTATTAGGGTATAGTGCCAGTGACAGACCCATAATATTTGACGATATTTGGACTGTTTTAATTTTTGTATTTTATATATTTATTTTTATTTTTATATACATTCAGCAGACATGACAGATTCTGTACTAAAGGTGTGAAAGGTCATACAGATGATAGATACAAAACTAAATGAGGACAATAAACCACTGTGTATGGGGATTGCACAGTGTGACCTTCTAAGTTTATATAAATACTCCCAGAGTGGAGTAAGAGACTGATGTGTCAAGTGTGAAGAGCAGACAGACACAAACCCATTGAGGAGAAATCATGTGAGAAATCAGTCCTCTTTACACCACTAACAAGCTACTAGATCAAAAGATTTGTGCTTAAGGGTTTGGTTGTCCCTCCATTACACTGCCATTCCTTCTCAGCAGTGTTTTTCCACCTTTTCATCTTTCTTTTGACAGACAACTTTATGGAAGTCAATGGAGTGTGAGGTGCACGCTTTACATATGTAGATACCTCAAGATGTTGTTGAGGAAAAAGTTCTGTGTGAATGGAAATAATTTGCAGTTTTGCAGCCAGTTTAATTTACCATTGTGACATCTCTTTCTAGCAAATTAGAATTTCATTGATGACTGCTTCAGTGATTATGTGTATGACAATGTATTGGTGTGTGAAGATTTCAGCCCAGTGTAGTTGCACTGAAACATTTCCAGACATGGCTGCAGTGTTGTAATTGTACTGCTATTAGTAACATTAGTAACAAGATTAGGGTTTGTTCTAAACCAGTATTGTATGAGATTACAATCAATTCAGCTTCAACCAATTAACATATAGATACCATTCATAGCATGATTGTTAAAAAAAAGTACAATAATATTAAATACAACAATATTAAAACTACAGTTTGTCTTGAAAAACACTGGTGTAGCATAGTGATTAAATAATTGAAATTTGAACTAAACCTAAGCCATATCTAGAGACAAGACCATTTTACAAAACTTGTAACAGTCCTCTAAAACATTTCCTTTGTCGTATGTGCTATTTGCAGCCCATTTCTGTGTTTGGTTGCATTATGAGTATTTGAAGCACCTGTGTTGTAAAAAAATATTTATTGATGTTTTTCTATTTGCATGTGTTTTAATTAGTTGCAGTGCGTTGAGCTCCCTTGGCCACCCTATAGAAACAATCTCGGGTCCCCCAGAAACCATACACTAAACAAGGGCTGTCAAAAAGGGTCCTTGCAGGGTTTAGCTTCAACTTGCCCCAAAACACCTGCCTGGAAGTTACTTGTATGGCTATAAAATGTAGAGCTAATATCGACAGGATGGTAGAACTCCAGGAGCACGATTGGGCACCCCTGCACTAAACAACACAGAAATAATACACTAAAAAACACACAGAAAGTCTGAGCAACTTTAGTAAGCCTGTTAGACTCCACTCTATAGCTCAACTGTGAGGTGCTAACATTAGCCTACTTGCTCAAGGTCATAGGTTTGATTTCCAGGAAGCATGCAAACTAGTCAAATGCTCTGTAAACTGCTTTTAATAGTGTATATATATATATATATATATATATAAATATATATATATATATATATATATATATATATATATATATATATATATATATTAATATATATATGAATAAATGATCTCTGTTTCTTTTTTATTTCTGCTAATTTCTGTTAATTGGTTCTTATTCTTTGTCACCAAGGAATTCTGCACCTTTCAACAATAAAATATTTTCTTATCTCATAGCTGTTCTCCTTCCTAAGGCGATCTTCACAGTGTGCACATATAAGACCAGGTCTTTTTTTGTTGATGTTGTTTAATTAATTCACTATACACTATTATGAACTCTAGAGTCAGAGGGTGACTCTGGCAGGAGGTCAAGACAAGCTGTATGGAAACAAAACTGATCAGTTTGTCACACACAAACTCAAAGCCTCTTCATTCTAATAAAAGAAAAAGAAAATAAAGAAAAACATTGGCATTAAAACCAAAAAGCACTCCGGGAACTTGCATGCGTTGAGGCAAAATACAGTGCAACCCCTTATAACAATACAGACATCACTTTTTTTCAGGGTTATCAAAGAGTTTCATTATTAATAAATGTACAAATGTACTAATAAAATGTACAACTTGAATTTGAATTTTAAAAATGTCCCAGATTTTATAAATATAGAATGACAGATATGAGAGGCGTTGTTGGTAAGGAGAACAGGGGGGTATTTCAGCAAGGTTAACTTACCATCACA
Source organism: Carassius auratus (assembly GCF_003368295.1). Classification (NCBI taxonomy): domain Eukaryota; kingdom Metazoa; phylum Chordata; class Actinopteri; order Cypriniformes; family Cyprinidae; genus Carassius; species Carassius auratus. The sequence goes on from NC_039283.1 coordinate 9,108,003, forward strand.
TACACCCTGACCTCTCGGTTGATTAACCCAAACCTTGCTTTCTTGAGGTATGATGAGATTGTAAAAATGATGTAGCATACACACTCTCGCTTGCTTCAGTTAAAAATAACAATGTTCTGTGAATATTTATCGGTAGCACGTATGCTGGGATTTCATTAATTTTATGAAGAAAAAAGTAACATAACTAGTAATGTAACTAATTACTAATTACTTTTGAAATAAAGTAATCAGAACAATAACATTATTAATTTTTAAAGGCGTTATCCGTAATCGGTAATTTGCTTACATCTCCAGAGTAACTTCCACAACATGTCTCCTGAAACTTCGCTGCATGTACAGGGTATGTTAGCCGTTAGTCCTGTTAGCAGCATGTAAAACAAAACTCTTATTCAAATTCTGTATTGAATATAGCCTAGAAAGCAAGTATGACCGAACGCGTACCAGCAAGACAGGAATCGGCCTAAACTACAGAAATAATTAGGCTATTGATATAATTTTGGTTGTCGTCGACTATGCCATCTAGGGACTTGCACCCTAAAAATATATTACCAGCCACCAGCTTTTAGGTACTCAGTGCACACAGGTTCGTTATCACCAAATAACTGGACAGAGTCATGGATTCTAAAAAAACACTTTACTCAACCTACTGCAAGTACATTATAAAAATCAGTATATAGAATATAGGATCAGTACATAGGAGCAGTATATAGAATACTCAATTGTAATTGAACCCACAAGAATAGGAAAAAAAGGTCAAGAGACAGCAATGGTAAATCACAAAAAAACAAAAAACAAATCAAAATAACACATACACTCCAAACACCTTCATCAACACAACCATACAGGGCTGAAATCTACTTCGGGCACCTCTGGCTGGAAGTGACCTCCAAAGAAAACAAAAATAGACTCCACTCAATACTCACACCACACCGGTGAAAAACACCACTCTTAGGTGAACGGGAGACCCAACTACCACAGCCCTAGAGCACCCGCCTCAGTGACCCTCAGCTCCTGCATAGAAATACAAAAGTACAATAACCAACGTCACGATCAACATAATACAAAACAAGAATTAATTAAATCAAGATGGAATAATCAGCTGGACTTCCACACCCCAAACACAGCATATAATAATATAATAAATATTATAATCAAAATAAATCAAACTATTCAATAAAACGGATAAATGAAAAAAAAAAACAAACACAAATAACAGAACAGAAAACCAAAATAAGGAACTAGAAAAAATTTTTGGCAAACAAACCCCAACCAGTTTGACTGAAAAAAAAGGAGAAAAAAAAAAGAAACACTTAAAATCCGGGCGAGACAACAGCGCCGACCGGGTTGTTCACGCTACTGCCAGATGTAATGCCCAGCCACAGACGATGATTTCCCTTTTGTAGATGAACTGCAGCTGGTGTACAGCCGCCACTAGCCGCAACGCCACAGAACACTGCAAAGATACACACTATAAGCGCACATATGTGAACCCTGAACCCACGTGAACGCCACTCACCTGATTAAACAACCGGCCAACCCCAAACTAGGGGCACATCAAAGTGGTCCAACTCATTCGCATGCTACCAGCCTATACCAGTGCCAACAAATAATATGTATAGTCATATCCCCAGCAAGCAGATCAAACGCAAACACTTACACATACACATATAGTCTTACAACTATAGTCACCCTGCATCTCATATTTTAGATTATTAGTCTCCCTTTATATTCCCCTCTTGTTTTCTGTCCTGTGTCAGATCAAATCGCTGCTCTTCTGGGTTAATCTGGCATTCGCCTGTGTACACTGCTGTTGTTAAGTCTGACATACTTTCCATTAATTTGATGCTTTTTGATATTAGGGGTTTTTCTTTATTGATTAGCTTTATGCTATCTAGTTCCTTGTTTTTGAGTTCCTGCCTTTTAGTTTAGATTTTGTTTCCCCCCTTCCCTTTTTGCTTCCCAGCTTCAAAATCTTCTCTGGCTGCTGGATTCCCTACAACCTTCCACCATCCTCAACATCCCTGCCCAGCTCTGGCTGCTCCCCATCCTTCATGTTCCATCAATGCTGCTAATATGTCTTGTTCACCAGCCCCAGTAGATTCCAGTCAGCTCAACCAGGCCTTTGCCTTCACCCTCCTATAACCTCTCTCTCTCTCTCTCTCTCTCTCTCTCTCTCAGGGGATTGTGGGTAGCGGGAAGACTGCAGGTGCTTGAGCACGCGTGCGGAAACTTTTCTGTTTTTCTTTTTTAACTTTCATTGTTTATAGTCATTCATAATTTGAACGTAAGGATTGTTAAAGTATTTACCCGCAGACTGCACATAGCACAGGTTTGCGAGTAATAATGGAGTCAAACGACGCTTTTTCGCGTCTAACTCTCAAACACGGATTCAAGTGCATGCCACAGGAGAACATGAACATCGAAGACGTTCTGCTAGCCGTCAGTCAGAAGGTTGGTGGTTTAAATATTAAATCAGCTGCCAGGATGAACAAAGCACTTGTTGTTTTTCTCACTGAAGTTGAAATGGTTGATGAATTAATCGAGACAGGGCTCGAGGTAAACAATATGTTTTTACAATTACTGCCGTTATCTAGTCCCTCCAAAAAAGTAGTTATTTCCAATGTACTGCCATTCATAAAAGATGAAACTTTGAAAGAAATACTTCAGCGTTACGGTAAAGTAACTGCACCGATCAAGATGATCCCTTTAGGACTCAAAAATCCTGACATAAAGCACATCATGTCCTTCCGACGATTCACGTATATAATACCGAACGCACAATATGACCCGCTAGAAGTAGCGATAAAGATCTCAATCGAAGGGAAAGATTACACAATCTTTATCAGCACGGAACAGATGCGCTGTTATGTTTGCGTTGACCATGGTCATGTTCGGCAGACGTGCCCCAGATCTGTTAACAGTGCAGGAGAGGACAGCTCTAATGTGCGTGAAGAGACAAACTCGGAGCCGCAAAACCGAGAGGAAAATACAAACACCGTCACCGGCGAACAACCAGAACAGAGAGCTGCGATTTCTGATGTAAGTCAGTCAGAAAATGCAGCTTCTCAGTCTAAAAGTGAGAAAAATACCTGTTTAACGCAAAAAGACACAGAAGCACAAAGTGTTGTGACAAATGAAAATGAATCTGAAGAAGGGAAATGTAGTCAGTGGTCAAATGTAAGTACAGATAATATTCTGTCAGATGATGATTCAGATCATGGAAGTGAAAGTGAAGGGAGTTTTGTTGACATGGAAGAAACCGGTTCACAAGCAGGATCTTTAGAAACGAGTGATACAAACTCCAGACTATATTCTGTAAAACAAATTAGTATCTTCCTTGATAAAACTAAAAGCACCAGGAATCCCCAAATGGAAATGTTTTTTCCAGATTTGAAAAGCTTTCTTGCCTCCTCTAGATATGTAATGACAAATGCAACTCTTGAAGAATTCAATAGACAAAAACTATATTGTCTCAAGAAAATTATGACTAAAGTAAAAAAGATGATCCAACGTAGCAATAAAAAAGTGTAACAGGTTAAGATGAAGCTTGCAATAATGGTACTCAGCTGCATTAATATTTCCCTGTTAATAATTATGGAATCCTTGAGCATTGGATCCTTAAATGTTAATGGATGCCGTAGTGTAGGGAAAAGATTTGCTCTTTTTAATTTTTTAACTTTAAAGAAGACAGGTGTAATCTTTTTACAGGAAACTCACACTGATAAACACAACCAGACAGAATGGCTTAGTGAGTGGAAAGGGCAGGTTTTTCTCAGCCATGGGTCAAATGTCAGTGCTGGTGTTGCTATTCTGATATCTGCTAAACTACAAGAACAGGATTTCAGTATGATAGATATTATACCTGCTAGAATGCAACAAGTAGATATTATTTTGCAAGGTTTATCTTTTTCATTCATTAATGTTTACGCCCCTAACGTTGGATCTGACAGAATTGAATGCTTTAGAAAATTACAAGAAGTGGTTAATGGAATTCCCCAAGAAAGAGTAATCGTTGTAGCCGGAGATTTTAATTGCACTATTGATCATACAGTTCATCGGAATCACGATGAGCCTCACCCAAAATCATCAGAAGCGCTTAGAAATGTTTTAAAATATCATGCACTTGTTGATGTGTGGAGAGAATCCTTTCCTAAAGAAAAACAATACACATGGTTAAAGATGGGTTAAAAAATTATATCTGGAGCCAGGTTAGATAGAATCTATGTTCAAAAAACTAAAAGACAGTATTTTCTTAATAGCAGTATTAGTCCCACACCCCTATCTGATCATCACTACATATCTGTCACGGTCACAACATTGAATACTCATAATAAATCTTACTGGCACTTTAATAATAGATTGTTAAAAGATCACTCTTTCATACACTCTTTTATTCTTTTCTGGAGAGCTTGGAGAGAGAGAAGGTCACAGTTTAAATCATTAAGCCAATGGTGGGACATTGGAAAAATCCAGATAAAGTCCTTCTGCCAACAGTATACACAAAATAATACGAATGAAACTAAAAAGAAGATAAAACTTTTGGAAGAAGACATTTTAAAGCTAAGTAGCTCCATAAGTGGAGAAGATGGGAAAAGTGAAGATCTGCTTGAACAGAATGAATTTATTTTAAAAAATCTGTATGAAGAAAGAGACCAAGGAGCAATAGTTCGAGCAAGAATCGCTCAACTTCACAACATGGACACTTCCTCAAAATTCTTTTTTGCCTTGGAAAGGAAAGTTCGAGACAGAAAATCAATCGATCATCTTAAACTACCTGATGGGAGAGAGACAACAGATAAAAAGGAGATTATCTTACAAGCCTTGTCATTCTACGAAAAACTTTACAGTGCTCAGTCTTGTGATCCTAAAGCTGTGGAACATATTCTTAATGATGTCCCTAAATTAAATGATGACAACAAGAAAGAACTGGAACATTCACTGTCATTTGAAGAACTAAGTACAGCTTGTGAACAACAGTCTGCTGGACGATCCCCAGGGTTGGACGGTCTGACATCTGAATTTTACAGAGTTTTTTGGTCACTTATTGGACCTGATTTACATTTTGTTTTTACTGAAAGTGAAAAATTTAAAGTTTTACCTCTGAGTAAAGCAGAAGAGCCGTAATAACTCTATTACCTCTATTAACTCTATTACTTCTGGGCCATTGGCAAGAAGAAAGTCCACCTCATCTTCCTCAAATGTGTCAGTGGAAAACAGACGGTTTTAAAATACTTGGAGTCTTCTTTGGTACTGATCAATATATGACAAAGAACTGGGATGGAATAGCAGAAAAAGTGTTGGGAAATTTCAGAAATGGAAGTGGATTCAACCTCAGCTGTCCTATAGAGGAAGGGTATTAGTTATTAATAATTTGGCTGCTTCGATGTTGTGGCATCGTCTGTCCGTTTTAGACCCTCCAACAGACCTTTTACAACTACTCCAGAAACACTTCGTGGATTTCTTTTGGGGAGGACATCACTGGGTGAATTCAGGAGCTTTGTGTTTGCCAGTATTTGAGGGCGGTCAAAGCCTTATTCATCTAGTCTCAAAAGTGAAGGCAATGAGATTACAGATAGCTCAAAGACTGTTCTATGATCGGAACCCTCAGCCATGGATTATGTGCAGTTTAGCCATTTTACGGAACTCTGGTGGAAGAGGACTTGACAGACAATTATTTCTGATGTCAAATGAAATGTTTAAAAATGTCTCTTTTACTAGTTTCTATAAGATTGTCTTAAGTATCTGGAATCAATTTAAAATGGACAGAGAAGAGCATTTTGGCCTTGACGAACCACTTTTTTATAATTCATGGTTTTACCAAAAAGTTATGTCAGATACCGAAATTAAGAATTTTGTTTCAGCAGGTATTTCAAAAGTAGAAGATTTAATTGATTTAGAGGATAGAAAATGGAATTCAGTACAAGAAATTTGTAGACAAGTTGGGGGAAAATCTGAGAGAATTGTTGGAAATATCTTAAACAAGCTGAAAGAATCCTTTCCAGTGTTACTGAGACAGTTTATTGAGAGGTTTCTGTCTACTGGGTTAAAGCAATGCCTCTTTCCTGAGGTGTTTATTACTCCACATAGTTATCAAGATGATAAAAACGAAAGACCGCTTCTTTCCTTTCGAGAGCTAGAACACGAATCATTTCTAGAAATAAATAAAAGACAATTATATATTGTATGTGTTAAGATTACATTTTCTAAACAACTAATAGAGAAGAAAGATACAAAATGGAGAAGTTTCTTATCTGTATCCCAAGAACAGTCACCTTCTTGGCGGTTTAAAAGTCCTTTACCTAAGCGCTCAGGAGACCTTCAGAGGCGTATTTTGCACTGTGCAATGCCAACAAAATCCTTTCTGTTTAAATGTAATCCTGATATATTACCAGTTTGTAGTTTTTGCAATGTATTAGAAACTGTGTTTCATACTTTTTGCGAATGTCAAAGACTGTATGCTCTCTTTAATTTTTTAGAGGGTATGTTATCAAGTCTTGGTTGGGTTTTTTCAAAAACACTATTTATTTTTGGGTGTAAATATTCAAAAGAGAAAATTGTACTCTCTCAAATTTTTTGATTGGTCAAGCAAAATTATCTATTTGGAAGGCATATAAAATTGAAAATGAAGGAAGAACTGTTAATATATTAGCCTTGTTTAAAGTTTTGGTCAAATCTAGAATTAAATTAGAATATGAATATTATAAAATTAATGATGATATGATAAGTTTTCGAATGAAGTGGTGCTTAAGCACAAATTTGTTTTCTTTGATGGAGGATGGAGAGTTACTTTTCCCCTGGTAGTAATGGGAAAGGTGTAAAGTTATATTAAACACCTTTTTTTGTTTAATGTTACAATGTCAAATAAAAGGTGTTTTAAAAGTCAAAAAGTCTCTCTCTCTCTTTCCCGCCATCGTCATTCCCTGTTCCCTGGTGCTCATTGGTAGGCTTGTCTTGTTCGTTGCCCTTGGACTGTGTTTCTCAGCAATTTACTCTGAAAATAATTTCCTGGACTCCACCTGCTGGGCTGACATTCACTTCCACAAATCTGGCTGAAATATCTCTGGGTTATCCCTCAGACAGTGGATTAATGAATACTTCCTGTGTTCCCGGTGTTTTTTTAATTTATTTTTTATTTTTTTACAAATCATTATAATCCCTGCCACTGATTTCTCTTTTATCACCCTGACATGTGTATCCTGTTTAGAGTGTTCTTTGCATTTACACATCCATTTACAATTGTGCAGAATATATGATTCCCAGGTCAATAATCTTCACTGACATATAAGGATTTACCAATAATACTTTTTAGGTGGCATAAACAGTGTTTTACTGAGGCTCGCACACCAGTAAAAGTGTATAGCGATTGGTTTTGCAGGACAAATGTGCTTGTTGGTAGGTAATAACACAAGATGGTAAAATATTTGGTCTTCGAGAGTTTTCATCATGCAACAAACATTTAGTGATACTCATCATAAGGATGAAAGTGGTGTACAATAGATGTATATTAAACTGGTACATTAGGTAGATGATGTATAAAGGTACACATGCATACATTTAATTACATTATTTTCAAGTAATTATTGCATTTCCAATATGAGGTGAATGAGCCATTTTTTATGAGTACTTAATCCGATTTGTAATGTCTCATTATTTAAAAAATAATTTGATTGTTACCAATGTGAAGATGAGCATGTCAAATGTTGAAGACTGTGCATGTATGCTTGTCAGTTTAAATGTTCTTTCAAAATTTCAGTTTTACTGACAATTTAACATTCGAGTCAACATTGGAAAATTAGTAAATAAAAAAGTGAAATAACTTTAGAATTGAGGGAAATTACTGATAATTGAACCAGAATTGCTTGCATCAAAAACTGACAAAATGAAACTTATATAATTTATCTTAACTTGGAGTTTCTAAGCAACTTGAGCATAGTATGAAAATGATGCAACCCAGCTGCCAGTATTTTAGACTAATTTGTAAGTCACTGACTTTAATAATGTTTTCACTGTGAAGTAGTGTTATTAAATACAACATTCTACTGTAATATGTGTTTTTATTGTGTAAAACTTTTGTCTAGATCAATTAATTGTATTTATACAGGGAAATACAGTAATTACCGCCTTTCAAGCTGTACATTAGATTAAGATAGATAACTGTTCCCAAGAATTTGAGGAAAGTTTGCCCTAATGGTAGCTGATCTGTTGATGGATGAAGAAAGATGCGGGGATGTTTTCCCAATAGTTTTAGAAATCTGGGGGAAACGGTACTCAAAATCAGTTTAAAAAAAAGCAGAGTGAAGGTGTTCTAATTTATATCTCCTCTAAGAAGTAGCACTTGGTGTTTCCTTCAAATTGTCAGCAGTTTAATTTAAAGATTAGATCAGGAGGACCTTGGATTTCCCAGGGATCTACAACGAGCCTTTTCTAGGTTTGCCAGATAATGTAAGGAGCAGAATGAGGTCTGACAGTCAGGAATCCACAGGCTTGGGAAAGGAATTGTGAAAAGTTGAATGTACAATAGAAGCTGAATAGAAGGCCCAGGTTTGCGGTGTTGATTGACCTTGCCTTGCTGTTAGCAACATGTGTTAGGTGGTTGAGATTTAGATTCAATTTGAAGAATATGCCAAACCTGAGGATTGTTGAGGGCAAAAAAACAAAACAAAAAAACACCAACTTAGTATCTAATCTACAAGATGGAACATAGAACTTACTTGGCTGTAGACCTTTCCACTTGATCTAAACTGATTAATTGCTCCCCTGCATCTGTCGCTGTGCCAGGGTACCAAAAACATCAAATTGAATTGGTTTAAAAACAAATAGTAAGTTTTATTTATGACCTTTTTTCTTTCTGATTTATTAATTGGAAATGCTGTAGGCAGAATTGGTTTCATTCATTGGTGCAAGACAGGAACAGGGTGGAGTTAAGGATCTTCAGGATGGATCTTGAGCCTCCGGCAGCCATGGCAGATCTGGCTCTAAAGCCGTGGCTCCAACCCCACCTCGGCCTCTAGGGCTGGATCTCTACTGCCAACCCCCCAAAAAATACTATGGAAAACTTACGGGCTGGACTCAGGGCCTGGAGCTGACACTGGAGCAAGCTCTGGGGTTCAGAAGTCCTCGCTGGGCTCGGAGAATCAAGAGCCCTCCCTGGGCTTAACTGGGGAACAGGATGCTCAGGAGATGAGGAAGGGATGGACAGGACCAGGGGATTCTATACTGGGCAGAACCAGCAGAGACACAGGGAATTCAATGCTGGGTGGAACCAGCGGAGAAACTGGGGATTTACGGCTGGGTGGAACCAGCAGAGCCACAGGAGACCTAGTGGGTGAAGGAGGTTCAGGGAAGTGTTCTAGAGGGAAGCCTGGGTAGAGGATGGGTGCGGAGAAATCCAGAAGTAAAGACGTATCCAAGATACTTAAGCTGGGCACTGGTGATGGAGGGTGATCAGGAGGAGAGGGCAGTTTAGTATGAATATGACTTGCCATATTACTCACCACCGGCTGCCGCATTGGCGGGCTGAGGGAGATAGCTGTGTTCGAGAGGCTACTGGGGTGGTTGGGTTTGGGAAGGCGGGAGGAGCTGTTGGAGTGGTATACAAAGGTTCCCAGCTCAGGGTGAGAGGACTCAACTCAGCTCGTTAGCTCGCTAATCAGATTCTAATGTTTCACTGAAGAGCGCGGTTTGAATATGCCTACACAACAGAAGACAACGTAGCGAGACTGTTCTTCATGTTTTTTATTTTTATTTTACTGTTTGCTTCGCGATGAGAGAAATAAGACATAATTCACCCCAAAAAGATGTGATGTGGTTGAGGATTTAAGATTTGTTGTTACTAGGGGGTCCTCTTTAAATTAAATGTTTTCTTGATATAACAGACACTTACTACTTAATACTGTTTCACTGAAGTTAAGGTTGAAAAATCTGACAGGTTAATGTATAGTATGGTGGTAAAGACCAATTTGTGTTTTGAAGCAGTATAGGCATCAGATTCAAGAACATATTCTTGATTGCATGTGTAAATGAGGAAAGAAAAAAGAATGCTGTCAGTATGAGCTGATAACTTATTCAGCTCTTCGTAGCCTTATTAATACAGTGAAACAGTATTAAGTAGTAAGTGTCTGTCATGTCAAGAAAAAAAATTAATTTAAAGAGGACCCCCTAGTAACAGTCTTCCATAAAACAGATATGAGAGATATATGCAATAACTGACATTTAGAAAAAATATCAATACTTAGCGGAGCTGTGCTTTATCATAGAATTTAAAGCGCGGTTTGAATATGCCTACACAACAAAAGACAACGCAGCGAGACTGTTCTTCATGTTTTTTTATTTTTATTTTACTGTTTGCTTCGCGATGAGAGAAATAAGACATAATTCACCCCAAAAAGATGTGATGTGGTTGAGGATTTAAGATTTGGATTTCCTGAGAAAAAAAAAGAATGAAGCACTTTATTCAGCAGAGATCATAAACATGAATAAGTCTCTTTTTATTTATTTATATACTTGTACTAGTTTTCACATAACGTTTAAACATTTTACTAGTTAGACTTTTTCCAAAGACTTTTTCCAAACTATAATTCCTGTCTAAATGTGTATGAAGTTTCATTAACAATATACACTACTATAACATTCAAAAGCTTGATGTAAATAATGTAACAAATAAATGTAACTGTCACACTGTCTCGTCTCTGTTTCCCTGAGTCTCCACTAGTGGTCTCACTTCCCCATAGGCACCTCACCGTAGGCACTACAATTCCCACAAAGCCTTGTCCCTTCATCACAGTAACTGCACTCCTGTTAATTGCACTCAGGTGTCTTCACTTGTTAGTCATTATCCTCCCTATATTAACCAGTCCTTTTCTGTTTGTCTGCATGGAGTCCTTTCCTTCCGTTACCCAGTTTTCTCGTCTTCCGAGTACCTTATCTTCCGCGTTCCTGTTCCCGTTCCAAGTGGCAAAGAGGGCATGAGAAGTCAATGCGTTCTCAAGCCCGCTCTGTATAGAAACTGGCAAGGGGAGAGGGGAATGAGAGCAGCAAGGATGCATGTCGCCAACTGTCGTCTGCAAGCATGGATGAGAACTTACAGGCCTTGAAGGGAAGCTTGGGACCACCACGCCACGCAGAGGTGCTCTGAGGACACAGTTCCATTGCAATAGAAAGCTTCACTGGGGGAATCCCAGCATACCCCTTAGCCGCTCCGCCATCGAGGGCAATGAAGGCGGAAGAAGCACCAGAACGATTTCGGGCAGTAAAAGGTGCCTTCCAGTAACTGGTCACTTCCTGGTCCACTTCCGGAAAGAAAGGAACCGGCGGGGGGTACTTGCGATCAGCACGAGCAGCCCCCAGGAACCAGTCATCCAGCCTTGAGTGCTCGGGACAGGATGGAGGATTCCACTCAAGCCCGTTGCTCTCAGCTGCCCGGGAAATCACGGCTGTCAGCTTGGAATCAGACTCGGGCAACGTTGGCACTCCCGAGGGAGGCAACGCAGCCGAATCCTCATCTCCCGAGGACTCAAGCCCTCAAGCCCTTGTGATGTGGCGATCGACATTAGGTCTTCCTTGCGAGCCCCGAATGAGATGTCAGGACTCAGGAGCCTTAGTATCCTCATCACTACACTTGGGCACTAGGACCCACACAGACCACAGACTTCGAACTGTGTCCTCTAGGGGTTGCTATGGGGAACAGTGTACCCACGGCGACATGCTGAGGGGAGTGTAGGCCAGAATCAGTGGCGAACACTAAGTACCAACTCTACCATTTCCATGGGAGTTGCCCCTTGGACGTTAGACGGCTGTCCGTGACATTACCCCTTATGGCCAAAGGTCCAGGGATACAATATGTTTGAGAGTCACCAACTCGATCTGTGGAAATAATGCTGGAGCACTCTGGGGGAAATATAAATGCATTTATTCCACAATGTAGTGCAAGAAGATTGTTCGTTTTACAGTAATTCCTTGTCTTGGGACAGAAAATGACCTTGCCTGAAGTGTTTTCACACTAAAGTTCTAAATTCAGTGTCTTTTTTAGGAAATTGCTGTTAAATATTGTTAAATCCTAGCCTCTTATTTTTTTACTGTAGTTATATTTTTCAAACACAAAACAAAATTGTATTAAAATGATGACAAAGTGTCTTGCCATGTATTTTCATAAAAATTTGGAAAAAGGCCCCTAAACTGTGTCTCTCGAATCCACTACTGGCATTTCTTCACAGTGTCCCTTCTACACAGAAGGTAAACACATTTCCAAATCTAATCATCAACTGAGCCTGTGGCAATCAGGTGTGTGTTTATTTACGCATGCGTGTGTGTCCTCCAGAGACCTCCTAGAACCTCCATTAACCACGAAGAGCTGAATAAGTTATCAGCTCATACTGACAGCATTCTTTTTTCTTTCCTCATTTACACATGCAATCAAGAATATGTTCTTGAATCTGATGCCTATACAGCTTCAAAACACAAATTGGTCTTTACCACCATACTATACATTAACCTGTCAGATTTTTCAACCTTAACTTCAGTGAAACAGTATTAAGTAGTAAGTGTCTGTCATGTCAAGAAAAGATTTAATTTATAGAGGACCCCCTAGTAACAGTCTTCCATAAAACAGATATGAGAGATATATGCAATAACTGACATTTAGAAAAAATATCAATACTTAGCGGAGCTGTGCTTTATCATAGAATTTAAAGCAGCAAGATTTTTCTTAGCTGTAGGCAAAGACACAATTAAGGAGCTAAGGGGTTATTAAGGCCATGTCCACATGTACACTGGTATTTTTTATAAACAGGGTTTTTCATTCTTCCATTTAAAAAAAATCTCCGGCCACATGAAAACGCAAACGCACACTATGATGCACTGTCAACAGCATGCCAGACCAACAAGGGGCGATATATAATCTCAACCGTGAAGCCATGTTGGTCAATTAGAAGCCTGAAAAAGTTTCAAGTAGTGAAGTGACATTCAGCCAAGTATGGTGACCCATACTCAGAATTTGTGCTCTGCATTTAACCCATCCGAAATGCACACACACAGAGCAGTGAACACACACACACACTGTGAGCACACACCCAGAGCAGTGGGCAGCCATTTATGCTGCGGCGCCCGGGGAACAGTTGGGGGTTCGATGCCTTGCTCAAGGGCACCTAAGTCGTGGTATTGAAGGTGGAGAGAGAACTGTACATGCACTCCCCCAACCCACAATTCCATCCGGCCCGAGACTATAACCCACAACCCTTCGATTGGGAGTCCAACCCTCTAACCATTAGGCCGCGAGATAACAGCACAGGCTCTGACGTGAAAAGCCAAAAACAATGGTTTCACTGTCTACATGATAACACTACAACCAGGACAGATGAGGCGAGAGAAAAGAAGATGGAAGGATGAGTAGTGAAAGAGACGGGAGAGGGGAGCGAAGGAAAAAAAAAATTCAGGTTCCCAGACGCACTGACGCTCGGCCATCCACCAGCTGGGTGATCTCCTCCGTGGTGCCTGGCATGGCACTGGACGGGCCTTGGCGGATTACACGACACTCCTCCGCTGCCCGGTGGATGGCGACGGCTCCTCCGGTTTTGGGCAGCCGGCAGGAGTCCCCCGTTCCCTGCTCCTCCCGATTCCTTCACAGAGGCAGTAGGCTCCGGCCCCCTGGCGAATGGCCCCGAATCTTCCGCTCCCTCACGGACGGCAGCCACCCCTCCATATCACGGGCAGCCGGCAGGGAGCTCGCCCGTCCCCAGCAACTCACTCTAGCCCACCCCCATGAGCGTCCATGGCGGCACACTTCCCCGCCTGCTCGATGGCACTGCGGATTCACCACAGTGGCGAGGGATCTTCAGCAGCACATCCCTCCTTCTCCCGGGTTTCGGCACCAATGTAACAATACAAGCTTCACAATCATAGGGAAGAAGGAGGCGGGAACCAGCAGACAATCAAATGAAAACAGTGGACGACTACCGCGCACAAACAAAATCAAAACACAAAATAAAGTCCAGGCCTGGTCCTCTCTCGTCCTTCACTATCGTCGCTCCTGTTTTATATCCTTCCATAACGAACACTGAAAATAATGAGATGGATAATGATAAAGCAGGACTGAGTGGGTCAAAAGAGAATGATGGTGAGAAGGATAGTGTAGGAAGGAGCTTAGATGAAACTGAAAAGAAGGGAGATGAATTAGAAACGAACAAAACAGAATAATCAGTATGTAAGCTGTGAAGAAACAATTGTAAAAAAATTGTGGTACTGGTGGCGAGAGAGTTGAGGAAACTGAAGTGAATGTTTCTCAATGTGAAGATGAAACTGGACACAGGAGTTATCATACAGGTGCAGGTGAGGTTGATAAAAGGGATGATGAAATGGAGGAGATAGCTGATGATGACTTTCAGAAATATATGACATCATTTCTCAGAGTGGTGATGATCATTTATACACAGTGAAATAAATTAATGACTTCTCAGATTAAACTTTTGGAAAGACTTTTGATGTCAAGAGTTGTTTTCCTGATGTTGAAAGATTTGTGAGATCAGTAGTTAAAATCCAGAAGAGTGTAGGATTAGAAGAATTGAGTCATAGGAATCGATTTAGACTGATTTTTTTTTTTTGTTGATACATTTACGGAAAGGTAAAGAATGGGTTAAAAAGCAATATACATAATACATAAGTCACAAAGGGGTACTTTTTTTCTTTTTCTTTCTGTTCTCTTCTGATTGTTTGTCTTTCTCTTTTTTTCTCTTTTCATGGAGAGCATAAAAATAGGGACAATAAATATTAATGAAGTAATTAATTATAGTAAAATAGCCGCTTTGTATGAATTGATTCAAAACAAACATATAGATATAATTTCTTTAGCAAGAAACCCATAGCGATTTGGGTAATGAAGTAGAATGGAAAATGTGGTGAGAGGGTAAGATCTTTCTAAGTCATGGCTCAAATCTAAGTGGAGGTGTTGCGATTCTTTTTTCAAAGAAGCTTAATATGACTAATATATCTTCCTATGAGATAGATAAGGGCAGAATTTTGATTGTACAGGTGGAGATTTCCCTTTCTCTTTATAAATGTTTACTCACCTAATAATGGAGGAGAAAGTGAAGAATTTTTTGTGACAGTTAAGGGGTTAAAAAATTATCTAGTGAATAAAAATATTTTGATAATGCATGTATGGTTCTTGGGGGTGGCTGGAATTTTACCTTTATATTTTACACTTGACCGAAATGGTGTACCATATCCCCAGTCTGCTACAGTAATTCATTGAGCAGTATTATAAGGAAATATGACTTATCTGATGTTTGGAGGGAGAAACACACAACAGTAAAACAGTATATATGAGTTACAGTCTCTCATGATCATATTAGTGCTGCGAGGTTGGATAGGTTTTATGTTATTAAAAATAGTTTTAAAAGCCAATATTTTTCCAAATGCTTTTACTGATCATCATTTGTGCACGATTGAAATGAGTTTAAAAAAGTCACAGCCTTCTAGGTACTATTGGCATTTTAATTTGAAATTATTACACGACTCAATATATTGTGATAAGTTTGGGTTATTTTGGTCTAAGTGGCAAGAGCAAAAAAGTGACTATGAAGATTAAGTGCAATGGTGGGAGGTTGGAAAAGCACAAATAGCATTTGTTTTGCCAAAACTACACAGCCCACTCAAATAGACTTGTAAAGAACACTATTAAAAAACTTGAGAGAGAAATAACTGAAATCGAAGAAGGAAGGGGATCAATTGAGAAAAAAAGGACTGTTTCGGTGTCCCTATTCAATGAAAGTGCTTTGATAAGAGCCCGTTTTTCCTCAAAAAGAGAAATAGATGCTCCGAGCTCATACTTTTTCAACTTGGAGCGAAAAGAAGGAGAAAGAAAACTCCAAATCCAAAAGAAATGAGAAACCATGCAAAGAACTTTTAAACTGATTCATTCGAAGCAAGAGACTGTGACATTCACAGGATGGAGAGATCTGCCAAAGCTCAGCGCTGATCAGAGACAATGGCTTGATGCTGATATTCAATTGGACGAAATATCAGAGGCGGTAAATAAACTTTCTAATGGCCGGTCCCCTGGCATTGTTGGACTTCCTTCTGAATTTTATAATCAATTCTAGACTCTTTTAAAAGATGATATACTTGATCTTTTTAGAGTTTCTCATAGGAAAAATGTTTAAATGAAGATTGTACTTTTTATTCGATATTTTGTCATGTCTATGAAAATGTATGAGTTTCTGAGTGGGTATATGTGTGTATTTATCAATGTACATCTAAGAAAATAGATGTTTATGAGGAATGTCTTCATAGTGTAAGTATAAATTAAGGTGTGTTATAGGTCTCTCTCTCTCACTCTCTCTCTCTCACAGCTCAGCTCCAGCAATGAAATGTTACAATTCTATATTTAGTTTCACATAGCTATGAGTAGGGAACCAACTCACAGGGGGGCACAATCCCAGCTGCTCAAAAAAAAAAAAAAAAAAAAACTCTGTTTTACAGTGAAGACAGTAGACAGGCGAGGTACACGTGACGGGCCATTCCTGCATCCGCGGCCAACCTCACTTTCGCCTCATGTTTGCAGCTGACTTTCATGATCATAAGTGATGGACAACTATGTCCAGGAAAAGACAACAGAAGTCCGGTATAGCATTATTCGTTAGAACACCGAAGAAAAAGAAGGAAAAAAAAGCCCAAAATGAGGCCCATACATCACATTTAGGTATTATTTTAGTTTTGTGAAACTTTTTTGGATGTTGATAAGATTAAGTTAATAATGAGTTTTAATGTCGGTGATAATATAACTGCCACATCTGCCTTACTATTCTCTTAGGGTTTCCATGTTCCCTTATGAAAATTAACCATCATTTTACTATGAAAAACAAAGCACGTGGTTCTTGTAGCAATGGCAACTACAAATTAACCATGGCATTGATGAAAAAGTTACGAAGTTATTCAGATAATATTTTTGTGGTAATAAAAACATACCTAAACAAACAACAACCTTTAAAATGCCATAAAATGCATTATATAAAAATGAGGCAATAATGATTGGTTAATATATAATACTTGTGTGGTTTCACTGAATAACATTGTTAAAATACATAATGTAATACAAAATAAACAATTTATGTACATTACATATTATTACAAATGCCTGCAAAGGGAACTAAAGGCCTGATAATTGCTGTTGTTACACTTACAAGAGGACCAAATCCTTGTTTAATATAGACCAAACATTTAATTCAAATATCCACTTAATCTTAATTTGTGGCCACCTTTTCTGCGATAGAAATGCTAGCGTCTATAATTTCTTCAACAAAAACATGTAGAAATCACCACCCTTACAAAAACTAATTCTTGGTTTTATTGAAATGAAATTTTCTTGTAAGTTGTTTACTTTTATATTTTATTAAAGTTCCTAAACTAGGTGTTTTTTCTTCCAAAATAATTTGGGGAGGGGCCACAACAATACAGTTCTGCTTAGGGCACACATTTGGCCAGCAGCGGCCCTGTGTATATGTGTGTATTTATTGGGATTGTGCACTGTCAGAAGCACCATTATATGCACGCACTTCGTATGACAGTCAGCATGAGAAGCGAGCGGAGAAAATGTACAAATATATATATATATATATATATATATATATATATATATATATATATATATATATATATATATGTATATATGTTTTTTTTATTTATATATATATATATATATATATATATATATATATATATATATATATATATATATATATATATATATATATATATATATAATATATGTTTTTTTAGCCTGTAGCTTAAAATAGCCTGTGCAAATTTACACTCATTTTGCCTGTACGGGTCACATATGACGTTGTTAAACTGAGGAGAAGTACCAAATTGTTGCAGTTTTAATGATGTACAGAATGCAATGCTTCAGATTCCACATATGAATGAGGCCTGAAACCGATCACGAAATATCCGAATGCATGCGCTTTTTTCCTGTTTACACTGTCATAAAACATATCCGATCTGTGTCACAAAAATCAGTATTGGGTCACATTTAACTGGCAGTGTAAATGAGGCCTAGGTTAACCTGAGCAAAGATTAAGTAATGCTGAAAATAGCATTTTTAGTTCAGAATACAAAAAGATTAGAAAGCTGGTAAGGGTTTTAAAGAAAGCAAGCAAGCAGCAAATGAATAGTGCAGGTCTAAAAGGGATAAGTGTGTTTTTTGTTTTGTTTTGTTTTTTTAAGAATAAGATTAGAATAGACAGTGCCAGAGTTAGAGGATCAAATGAAGATGGAAGAGCGATGTTTTTAGCCAATTCTTGAAGATGGTAAAGGACTCAACGCTCGGATTAAGTTGGGCAGGTCATTCCACCAGGAGGGAACATTTAATTTAATAGTCCGTAAAAGTGACTATGTGCTTCTTTGGGATGGCACAATCAAGCAACGTTCACTTGCAGAATGCAAGCTTCTAGAAAGCATATAAGTCTGAAGTAAATAATTTAGGTAAAGGGGTGCAGAGACGTTTTATTATTATTTTTATTTATTTTTTTTGAATAATTGTAGCATACATAAATAGGTGAAGTGAAACAATATTCGGATCGTCCCTTATTTTTTTTCTTTATTTTCTTAAAGAATAAACACATATTTTCTAAAAGAATAAACATGTTAACATGTTCATCACATTCACTTCATGCGCTCTGGCACAGATCAGCCTTCCGCGATGCTCAGCTTTGGACGATTTAAAAATGTGTCATATAAAGGTTGCTGTCCCATTTTATACAGGAATTGTTCATTTTAAAAAATCAAATTATATTGTTAGTTCTAATTATATTGTTAACACAAGTTCATTTAGGCTATTTAACATGCACTGTGATATTTTACCCTTTTTTACTTATAAACTTGAGAATTTAAAGTTGGTTTAATAGTATTTAAATTCAAGTTAAAAAAAGGTTTTAATTGCTTAAATTCTTTTTTTTTTTTATTAATTAATAACATGTTAACATGTTTATTCTTTTAGAAAATATGTGTTTATTCTTTAAGAAAATAAAGGAAAAAAATAAGGGACGATCCGAATATTGTTTCGCTTCACCTATTTATGTATGCTACAATTATAAAATAAATAAATAAATAATAATAATAATAAAATAATGTCATTAAAAAATATAATTGGCCTGAGTAATTTTGACCGAATTGTGACTTTAAAGGTTAGTGATTTAGGAGGTGAAAATAATATGAAATTACTAATGGCATGGATTTTAGAGCATATAACAACTGCAGGTTTATGAAACATTAGCCAATAAAGCATTTTTTTTAAACAAAGGAACTTAAAGTTGTGAACTAAAATATTATTTCAACCATACAGCATGTGAACAAATAAAGTGCATATTTTTCATAACATTTCATTATTCATAAAATACATAAAGTTTCTGGTGTTTGGTTTTGCACTTCAAAATAATGAGCTCCAAGTTTAAGAATAGCCCTAGACTGGTTTCTCTCTCTCTCTCTCTCTCTCTCACTCTCTCTCTTTTTAACAGCATTAGCTCAATGAAATATGTCTTCCTTCCGTTAGAATGAATGTTTTACTGCCTTGCTGTAAAACATGTTGGTCTCATGATCAATAAGTTGTATTCGCCTCAATCTGATTTAGTAAAGTCAAACCGCAGGCAGTGAAGCTGCATCACTGAGCGCGAGTCCCGCATGCTAGCAGCCCAAAATATAACGTCATACTCAGCAAGAATTCATGTTAAACAAATTTAGCTATAGCTTGATCAGAAGGTTACAATGACTGCAAGAGATGTTAAGAGGGTTTTTGGGGGTAGTTATGTATGACTTATGGGGGTTGAGATAAAGGTGTGAATTGCTCTTTCAAATGGACAGTGTCTTATGAGGCTTTCACTTGCTGAACTGGTTTATATAGGACTGTTTTAGTTATAGACAAAAAAAAATGGTCTGCCCCCACGTAAGATTTTACTAGTTCTAGTCGTTCGTTTGTTATATTCAACTAATCAGAGGTTTATATTAAATTTACATAATCAAATCTTAATATATTCCACGCTCAAGCATTAAGTTTGCAACAAAGCACATGCAGAAGAAACCTAATAATTTTGAAAAATGAGACATTTTAATTATTTATTAATAAACAAATGTTTTCTTGTCGGCTGCAGGATGAAATTCACAGTGCTGGCTCTCTCCGACGAGAGAAATACAACATTCACAGATTACACAATTAGTTTAAAAATATTTCAAGCTTTCTGTAGATATATTTTTAATGTATGTGAGACACCACAATATTATGTTAATTAAAAAATTATAAATTCATTATCAGGAAAAAAATTGTGTGATGAGACGGCGCCTCTCTGTCATTAATGCACATTAATAATTTTTGCACAAACACTTGAATATGAACGTTGTGGTTTTTCACTCACTTCAAGAGCGCTCCATCACGAGTACGATTCATGCCAGCAGCCCATAATATAACTGCATATTCAGCAAGAATTCATGTTAAACATATTTAGCTATAGCTTGATCAGAAGGTTACAATGACTGCAAGAGTCGAGCGGGATGTTAAGCGTTTGTCTGTTTCTTTTACTGATAATTTTCAGGTTAAAGCATGATTTAAACAGATTCATATGCAATCGCTTTCGCAATAATGCATTCAAACAAATGTAATCGTACAGTGCTACTACATTATCAGCATTCTAGAAGTTAATCGATCTGTTTAGATAAAATAACTGACAAAAATGTACTGTTATTTTCATCACAAACAAAATGTTCACAGCAGAAAGCAGCAATTAAAGATTTAATGCTTGCAATGTTATTAGTTTGGCATGTGATATAGGGAAAAAAGTTTACACAAAATAGCTTAAGCCACTTTGAAACTCTCAATTATTATTATTTCATATGCTAGGTTATGAACATAACATTCCAAACATGCTGAAATACTTTATTCCTGGATTGAAGGTGGAGCGTGTTTCTGGTATCAGTGCACACGGAGGGGAAGTTGTTGCTCACAGACTCTGCTGCGAGTGAGAGAGACGTTTCCCCTGACGAAATGAAGACCACAGTGGGAGCACAAGCACAGCACATCCGCCAAAAATCAACCTGCAGCAATGCTAGTTGATCTACTCGCCAAGCTTTACTTTTGTAGGTCGCATGGCAGTAAATACTACGATAATATGACCATGCAGTCAATACAGATATTTAATAAAAACATTAAAACAAGCAGGGCTGTAAAATAAAACAATAAAAAAACGCACGCAAGGTCTACACCAGACACATGTGGAGCGATCCAACAAAAGACAACAGAACCCAGTGATGGATACACTGGACACGATCCCCATCAGTTTTAATCTTAACAGCTCTTAACGCCGAGTGGATGGTTAGATGCATGATGGGCTAATATTAAATAAATAAATAAATAAATAAAAATAAAGGTCTTCCCAGCATTAAGGTAATAACATTACTAGTCATCTTGTTGCCGTTATAAATTTGACTGCTAAATGAATGATAAAGAACTATATTAAGACTTGTTTTGTAAAATTTCTTCGTCATTTGAATATTAATTTAAAAATCAGTTTAAATCATAAATCAGATTTTTCATAAATCAGATTGGGCCATATACTATTGCCCAAGTTAAAAGAAAGTAAAGAATGCTCCCTTTAAAATCACTTCAGTTGTCAATTACTAAAGCTCAGTTTTTACATCGTGTGAATTTTGTTGATTATAATGAGAGAACTTGAGTTTAATCGTGAGGACGTTTTATTGATTCGTCCATTCTTTAGAGTATCAAAGATTAAATCGTGCAGGTTTAATTTTACTCATTTCTTGTTTCAGGCAAATTAGGCCTAAGTAATGGGAACGAAATTATACAGTGCTTCATGTTTATACATGCAACAATTTCTTAATTAGTTTACAGACAAATGTCTTTTTTCCAATAAGTTATGTCAAAATAAAGGACAGGTAACGAATAACAAAAATGTACGTTGTTTTATTAAAGGAAAATATATATTTATATTTAAAATATAAATTAAAATATAGGAATAATATATGAAAATATTGACATTTTGCATATTAATCCATGTAGCCTACCTCCCTAAAATAGGCTACCACTTGTAATGCTCCGATGCGAAGTAAACCACAATTTCTTTTGAATAATATAATGCATAATTAATATAATATAAATAATACTGCACACCTTTTAAATGCGTCAAATCTAAAATATGTTTTAATTCCATGTAGCTTAGAAAATATAAGCACAGACTCAGGCACAGGCTTGACATTTATCCTGCTTGAATTCGTTCTAAGAAATGTACATAACTTCATAAATACCAAACTTACGTCTGTGAATATTAAATATTGAATATATTAAATATTTGAACTATAGTGTTTTTCTTTCATTATCCGTGACTGAAGCCGTCAAATGTAACACATCAGAGAGACATTTCCAAAAATGTGCTTTGATGGGCTTGTTTGATAACTTCAAAAGGGTAAAGCTGCAAATGCACTTTACAAACACCGCGGTGGCGGTACCCGCGGCGTTTTGAATGTCTACTTACTGTAGCAATTGGTAGCTAGTGCGTATTGATAAGAGGTGTGACATGCATTATTTTCGGCTCATTCAAAATTAATGTTGCTGCCGCATTCTGGATTAATTTTAAAAGTATGATAAAACTGGCTGAAAGACCTGCCAAGAGAGCAGTGCAATAGTCCACCCTGGACAGAACAAGAGCTTGAACAATGAGTTGTGCAGTATGTTTTGAAAGAAAGGGCCTGAACTTCTTGATGTTGAATAAAGCAAATCTGCAGGTTTTAGCAGTATGGTCTATGAAAGTCAGCTGATTATCAATCATAACGCCAAGTTTTCTGGCGGTTTTTAAAGAAGTTATGGTTGATGTACCTAACTGGATGGTGAAACTGTAATAAAACAATGGGTTTGCTGGAACCACAAGCAGTTCCGTCTTGGCAAGGTTGATTTGAAAAAATGTCTGTTAGACAAGCTGAGATGCAAGCAGCTACCGTCGGATCATCAGGATGGAATGAGAGGTAGAGTTGAGTGTCATCAGCATACCAGTGGTATGAAAATCCATGTTTCTGAATGACAGCACCTAATGATGCCATGTAGACAGAGAAGAAAAGTTGTCTAAGAACTGAGCCCTGAGGCACCCCAGTAGTTAGATGTTGCGACTTGGACACTTCACCTCTCCAAGATACTTTGAAAAGGAAATTGGGAAATTATAAAAATTATCAAAACCTTAAAAATTATAAAAAAAAAAAAAAAAAAGCATTAACACGTTAGACTGCACCCATAAACAAAATCAAGCCTAGAAAAAAAAAAAAAAAAAAACACACTGAACCACCCTTTTAATACTGTGAAGTGCTTTGACACAATCTGAATTTTTAAAAGCACTAAATAAATAAAGGTGACTTGACTTTTAGGGTCCCTTATTTTAAGAGCTGTTGACTTCAAAGGTTACTGTAGAAGTAAAGGCCAGTGCTTTTCTCAAGGGCACCCTGAATGAACTCTGACATAGGGATTGTACAAAGTGATAAAACTTTTTGCTTCCACTCCGCCACTTACACTGTGAGAGGCTGGTCTGATCCATATTTGAAGTAATGACCCCCTTATTTCTCTCGGCACCTACCCCCAGGAAGGTCCTACTATTGTGTCAGTTTGTTATTGACTCGTCTTTGAAAATCAGCAGACACAGGGTAATTGGTGGAGCTGGAGGTTCCCCTCAAGCATCCTCCTCCTTTGACAAGCCAAATGTAAATAAAAGAGGAAGAAAGTGATGAGAGTGGCCTAGAGCCACAACAGATGAGGAAAAGCCACAAAGGCAGGCAATGACACACATATCAATGCAGCCCCTGCAAGGTAAACAATGACTCCTAATTATGAGCTGAAGTTTTAATTAAGATGAGGCTATACTAATTACAGCTCCTGATGGCGATGATTGAGTCTGAGATCCCATGTTCTGATTAGTCAGAACTGTCGGAAACCCTTACTGCTGGGGCTTGGAGACGATGATAAAATTTCCTGCCATTTTTCAGTGGGAGTACAGTACTCATCATCCTCAACCTCAAGCTCCTGCCAGTGCAGTGAAGATGACATAAGTGAACTGTGGTTATGGAGCTGATCAGTGGCATGACACTTCAATGTGTTCTCACTCTTAATCAGAAATACCTCACTGTGTAAGGAAAGACAAAAGTAAATAAAGTTTAAGGCTTACAGCAGGAGAATGTATTATTATTATTATTATTATTGCTTATATTAATTATTAAGCATTCTGATGTCCACCTGGGATGAATATGGATGATTTCAGGGCATGATGATTATTATCTGGCTCAATGAGTATATGATGAAAATTAAATTGGTTTCAACCTCATTGGGTGAACAAATGTAGTTACCAGGAAGTCAAACGTTTTTATTGGTCTGTTGAGAAGTAAACTTTTGTTGACAAGTTACTGGGCTGCTGCAATGATTAATATCTTAGAAAAAAAAATATTCTTTAGATATGGTATATTTTTAGGTTTGAAAAGGTCACAGTGTACAGTATGTTTGAAAGACATTCATGATTTAGTTTGAGGGTGATGGCAGCAAGTAAACAAGCCACTGATATCCATACGATTACATATGTATTCCTGGGCTGCATCCTTAATCAGGCACCACGTCTCAACTGAGGTTCTGCAGAAGTAGGTCTGGGTGAAACAGAGATGAGATGCAATAGCCGCATTTCAACTGTCGGGCCAAAAGCGGGCATGCTAGTGCGTGCCAGGGCCAGTCGCGTTTCCACTGTCACTTCCGGTGCTTGAGCGTGCCTCGTTGATGCTTCCTCGGGGCCAATGGCCCGTGTTTTTTTGGCCCGACGAAAACCTTGGGCCAAAGCGGGCCAGGTGGGGCTAGTGGAGTGGTTATGAACAAAGGAGGAGTTTATATCAATATTTATAAGTGATGCAAAGAAATGCACGCTAGGCATTAACATTACCATAATATACATGGTAAATATGACCGCTGGAGAAATCAGGTGTCAGCATTTTATTCTATATCACAATCGTGTGTGTATTTATTTAGTAACATATTTTATACGTCATAAGTCTCGTCTCGAGTGTTTAGCTCCACGTAGCATATGTCATAAAAAAATTATCATTCTTTCTAAATGTAATGTATATAGGCTATTGTAACTACAAATAAACAGAAACAGACTCTACTGAAGAGCAGACTATGTTCATAATGCTTTATTTCTGTGTGTCTAATTTTCTATCCTGATAAAGAAATTCATTATGATTCATGTATCACTTATTATAGTAAAACAGCTATGCTTTTTTATCTAACAAACGGCGGCTTTAAATGTGTTTGTATTTTGATCGTGCTACTTCCAGTTACTTATTTCTCATTAGGCCGGTGACACACTGGATGCGTGGCGCAAGCGTCTCAGCCGCGTGGCGTGTCAGTTTTTAATTCGGCTCCCATGTTAACAGGTTAGAGCTTACAGACCGCCTGCGTGAGACGCGCGTCTCATGACTCGCACTGGCCTGACAGTGGAAAAGCGGCCAATCATGCAAGACTCAAACAGCTCAAATAGATTGGCTTGGGCTGGCCTTTTTCTTCCCACTAAGGAGACAAAATTCATGATGTGGTCAGGTTTCCACAGGAAGTTCAGATATGCCCCTGGGTGTACTGTAACTACTGCCACAGAACCTGGCTTGTGGACCTCGGATGTGGGAGTTGTCAAAGATTCTCATGTACCTTTATTCATTCAACCAGCAGTACCATTATGTAGCCTGCTGCCAACTAATATTCAAAGAAGGCCCTGCATGCTGAGCAATTCTTCTGCATCATGACATAATAACGTACATCATCATATGGACCCTGACATTACAGTGTGACCTATAGTGTGCTGCAGCTGACGTCAAAATTTTTTTTATGGTTTTTTTTTTTTTTCAATTCATGAGTTAAATTTATAAATAGATATGAATTCAAATATTTTATTCAAAGAGAGACAATCACTTTATATAATTAGCACATTTATTTTAGGCTTTTATTCAAAAATATAAACATTGATCAGCTCACAAAGTTTACAGCATTCAGATTTAGCTCAAGGATTTCACACAAGTTTCATAAGTTAAACTTATGCTACATTTATGTGCTTTTGGAGCTTATAAATTGTGTTCACCATTCACTGAATATGTATAGACCCACAGAGCTGAAATGTGAGATTCTTTAGATTTAGTTTATTCTACCTGTGATGGAGAGAAGATGGTGCAATTTTGGAATAACATAGATTGTTTTGTTTGCACATGCACAGAAAATCAAACATTCAAAATGAGGAGACACTGATATTTACAGGTCAACCCCCAATGTCAGGCTCACGATGTGCAGTGCTTTGCTATCTACTCGAGGTGCTAGCTTTATGGTAAGAAGACTAAGAACAATTTTGCCACTAATTAAACATGGAAGTTACCAAATTTCGTATAACCAGTATTTAACTTCAATAACCAGTACCTAATTGAAATATCTGGATGTACAGATCTGTCTTTTGTTAGTCAAATAAAATCAAAATACAATTATTTTTTTATTTTTTATTACAACTTAGCTTTACAGTATGTTACCATCTTCAAAAACTGATGCTGCCAGTCAGTGGAAACCAGTGTTTTGTAGAGGATTATGAAATAGTATCACTATTTAGGACGTCAGCAGTGAATGAGAAATACATGAAAGATGTACTGTACTAAGCAGTATATATTGACATTCACTCAAAAGAAGTCCATCATCTCAAGCAACCACTGCTGTGTTTGGCAAACTTTGTCGCAGGATGCTGGATCCTGCTAGAAGATATCTGTTTTGTCTTGTATCCAAGACCCAGTCAGCAAAAGTTTTGTCTGATACCCAAAACCTGTGAACAGCAAGTCTTGTCTAGTAACCAAAAATTGTATTAACAGAAAGCCAGGGAAGACCAGAAGCAGGAGACAAAATAATGATAATAAAAATATTATTTTATTGAATAATCTTTGTTGTACATGTTTCAATGCCAGGCTTCATCTGAACAGCACAAAAACAATGCATGCTGTTTTACCAAATTGTTTCACATGAACATCTCATCCCATAAAACCTTAAAAGTGCAATATCGAATCGTTTATCTTATTTGTTAAGACAAACACTCCATGAAACTCCACAATCACAAGATTAAACTACAAACATTGCAAGAGCAGAGAAAATAAGTAGTTAAAAAAAATACCATTTTGATTGTTAATGACAGTCATACTGTACCTCATTTCATGATGACAGACGCAACACGACACTGTCATAATTTTTACACCCACTAAAGGGCACTAAACTTTAAAATGTAAATATAGGTTCTAATAACAGGGTAGCACAAACGACCTATATAGTCGTTCTTTGTTAGAGGACAGTCTGTACGAGGAATTTATTTTATTTTATTTATTTATTTATTTATTTATTTGTGACAGAAGCTTCCACAGTTCAACAGAATGATAGTGACAAAACAAAAACACAGATAATAAAATAATAAAAATAGAAAAAGTAAATATAGAATAAAAATATTCAGATTGACAATTATATGTCCATGGTCACTTTAACACATTCTGCTGACTATAAGTAAGGTTCCACCTACATGTCTACTAACTCTTATTAGAGTATCAGTAGCAGACTAGTAGACTGGAAGGGTTAGAATAAATTGACATGTACATGCAAAGTTACTTATAGTCAGTAGAATATCAGCTGGGAGACCATGACAAAAGGTTAGCAGACATTAAGCAAACAGTATGCTAATACTGAGAGTCAGTCGACATGTAGGTGCAACATTACTTATTGTCCACAGAATGTTCAAAATAAAGTGTTACCAATAAGTAATATAACATTTAAAAACATAATAAAAAACAACAAATAGTTAAATGATAAATTATATAAATCAAATGTTAAATTACATAAATGACTACTGATTGTAAGTTATTATAAGACAAATTTAACCTCTTGAGACCCTGTGGCCTCATATGAGGACATTATATTTTTGTGAATTTCTCTGAGTCTGTTCATGCCACAGTTTTAGATCTGGATGTCCTGTACAGAGCACATTCAGGGCTTTTCAGAGATACCAAATGATTGGATGTTTCACATGACCACTCCCTCTCCTTGGTCATCAAAATGTCTGAAATTAATTTAGTGACACTCTTATAGAAATATGATAATATTTCTATAATTTATTGTAGTTATCATTTAAATCTGTCTAATTTTTAAATTCTGTGTCATAAATCAACATCTCAGAAATATGTTATGGGGTTTCAAATCAAAATATGACTTTCTGTTACTAAACAGGACATTGATTTCATACATGTCCTCAGATGAGGACACCGGGACTAAACGCATGCTTATGACGCATTTTTGGAGACATAACAAATGAATAGAGAAAGAAATTATATTTCAATATTCTATGAAATATTATATATTATTATGAAAATCTTGACAATTATTACTCACATTATTACACTTCTTTTTTCATTACATGTTGCCCCAAAAACACATTTATATGCAAATTAGATTTAGTTTATAGATACATTGTATATAATTAGAAAACCCATTAATGGTAATTTTACACACATTTTGCAGAAAGAAAAATGTTATACTGAATTATTCTGTTATACCATAGTTGAGAATCATCTTTATACAAAGTTTGGTAAAAAAAAAAAAAAAAAATCTTGAACATTAAAAATTTATTGGTGATTTAAAAAAATCTATTGTTTTTGCCTATGCATTTTCATTCATGTCTTTTCATTTTTTTTTTAGAAATTGAGTCCCGATGTCCTCTGCCGAGGACATAACATAACTTTATAAATGAAATGCATGAATGCAGAGCACAAGGCTGCACTGGGAAATCCTGTGTGCGATGCATGACATGCAATGTGCATCTGTGCTTGCAAAGTGAATGAAACTGCTTTGCAGCATTTCACATCATGATAGACCCACTGTCCTCACATGAGGACATCTTTTTTCTGGGAAAACTACTTCCTGTACAAAAACAAATTTTAGGTATTATACTTATTAGGTCCTACATATCCCAAATAGCAAGAAAAATTATAAAATGCACAACAGGCAATCTCTCGGGTTTCAGGAGGCTAAGAAAGCAGAGAAAATAAAATCAGTCAGAAATGTATAGACTAAAATGGGGTTACACATAATTTTGATAGTCCTCTTGAGAAATTCTACTAGTAACTTTGCTATACAGTTCTGCTCCCCCATAATGTGTGACATGTTTTGATGCTCGAGATGACCAGCGCTGTAGTAGAGCTGTATATGTCTGAGCTTAGTAAGATTTAAATTAAGAAATGTAAGCACATAGAATGCCCCTGTTGACAAATAATTAGCTGTACAGACCTGAAAAAAAAATTGCATGGAAATGTTTTCCTTAATTTTATTAAGTTCAATGAACAAGTTCAATTGTTTGGGTGTGTAGTTCCAGTGTAAATTATTCCAGGGAAACTCAGCCCTGAAGGCATGTCAAGCTAAATAAACTGTGGTGAAGCACTTTACATGTCAGACAGGCATGTAAGTGGTGATTCTTGGCCAGAATAAGAAGCAAAGTTGATCAAACTTGATGCAGATAATCATTTTTATTTGTATAGTGTTTAACAGAGTCAATATTCTTACAAAGTATAGCGTTATAAAATATTGTGCCTTAATGTCTTAAAACCTTAAACCTTATGTCTTAAAAGTCGGTTGTGAACAACCAAATGTGACTGTGGCAAGGACAAAAACATAAATTAACTGTTTAGATAGTGACTGGGAAAAACATTCATGGGAGCCAGGCTTGGCTGGAGATGCCCATCCTACTCAGTAAATTACTATACAATGTGTGGCACAAAAGTTATAAAGTGACTGATTGAATTATTCATTATCTTAATAAAGAAATGTTTAAACTAGAAGTCAAAAGTCTTCCTACACAAGATTAGAATGGAAGGGATCAAAGGCTTACTGTGATAATGTGCAGAAGCACATTACTGTAATAATTACTGTAATAATGTGTAGAAGCACATTATTGAATAAGCCAGACATCAGATCCATGCAGGAGGTTCAAATAGGAGTGTGCCACCTAATCAGCATGCCTTCCCCGTAGTTACTCAAGTGCCCTCTAAAGAGATTGGAAGAGAAAGATGTAGAGAACCAGGATCCATTGTAATCAATCAGACCACTGAGGAGAAAATATTTCCCTTTGACCAGCATTCTATACAATTCAGCAATCTCAATCAAGTAAGATTGACATAAACTGACACATCACAGGAGATTTCTCAGTGGTGAGGGACCATGATGACAGAACATAACTTTTACCTCGTTATAACATTAGCGCAACTTTAAGTTCAATTCAATTCAATTCAAGTTTATTTGTATAGTGCTTTTTAAAATACAAATCGTTACAAAGCAACTTTACAGAAAAGTATGTTTCTACAATATTTAGTAATAGCTTATAAGTGGTGACTGTCAGTTTGTGCACGTTTGACAAGATATTCAGAAAAAAATTAATACAAGACGTAGTCAGCCATTAATAATTATTATATGATGCAGTCACACTTGTAGCAATATTTGTTAGTTCTGTTGTTGATTCAGGGTTGGCATCATCTGAGGTCCTCTGAGGGTCAGCATCATCTCTTCTCAGGTGTTCTGGATCCAGACTGGAGCTTCCCGTGGCAAAACATAGAAGGGTCAATATCACTGTAGGGTGCCTTTCGGTGTCCTGAACATAAATAACTCATTTGCCATGATAACTCAACATACAAATGACTATGAAAGGTGTGTTATATTAGGCTAAGTTTTTTTTTATTCATAACAGAAGCATTACTTGGCTCTTTAGATACATTTTCAATATTTTCTTTAGTTTTGTATGAGAGGATGTATGTTGTTGTGCTATGTCCCAGGCACTGCTCATTAAATTTGAATGAGAGTAAAATAGTCAAATAAAAAATAAATAAAAAAAAATTGTTTTCCTATTAATATTTTGTTAAATTATATATTACTCAAATTGAGTTTATTGATCATTTTGTAAAAAAGAAGAGTTTGTCCATGTCCCTTGAATGTTTGTCCACCCTGTCGTATTGCAGAATCTGTCCCTTTAAGAAGAGGCCATCACCATTAGTGACATCATCACAACAGATTTTTTTTATATCTTCAGTGGCGGGAATTTCAACTGCTGAGGTGAGTAGCAGCTGACTTTTCAATTGACAAATTTTCTTCATATAAGTTTGCTTACTTGTTTTACCAAAGCTTAACATGTCCACCCTGTCGCCATAAAATATACAGGAAGTGATTAAAATACAATATTTTCAAAATATGTAAGTTTAAATATACCAAATTCTCTTCAACAACCAGACTAACTGTTTAGCTAGTCACAGTTTGTTGTAAGCTAATATGCTAATTGAAGCTCAAAATGTCCACCCTGTCGTTGTTACAAAATGTCCACCCTGTCGGCCACTTAGACTCGATGGGGTGGACATCCACATGACAGGGTGGACATACCATTCATAGCATTCATTTGTAGTTAATAGAAATGTTATATTACATTTTATAGAAACATCTGCTCTAGATAATAGCTGTAATAAAAAAAAATATCAATGTGATTGAGAATTATATAATTTATGTAATTATATTTTTATTTTTTTATTTTTTAAGTTGAATAAATGTTTCATTGTCATATTTTGTCATGCTTTTTGTGTTCTGCTTTATGTGTCCACTCCGTCATGGGATTGTCCACCCTGCCATCTTGGTATTTTTAAATAATATTTAAAATAATAATGTAATCATACCTATATAATCCATTGTGCTAGGTGTGGGGGCAATAACATGCAAACAAAAAACTGCGTCCAAATATTCAAATATTTCTCCAAATAAGAAAAAAACGTGCGAAATGTATGAGTTTCTTTAAAAAAAACATTGTTTACATAAAATCTTTTATGTATTTATAATTTGAAAGCAAACAAATAACCCTGTTTAGAAAACGGACATTTCAGAAAGTATAATTTGTATCTTAATGGTGCAATGAAAACATATTTAACTGTAATTTATATGTCCACGACAGGGTGGACATATCTATGCTTTATGCTCTGAAAATTTATATTTATGAAATGCTAGGAATTATATTTTTTAGGTTTTCAAGGTATATTCAACCACTGCCTGAGGCCCGTGTCATGAATAAGTTTAGTGAAGTCCATTATGCTCTAAGTAAACAGTACTGTTTAAAAGGACATTGGTTGATTAACAAAAAAATAGACATTGTCACTCGCATCATATAAGATATTGAATACACATACAAAACTACATAACAGTCAAGGCTTGCATTAAAGATTACAGCTATGTGGTCTGTTGTCATAAACTCTTATTTCACCCCTTCTTGTAAATCGGAGTGAAATCTCACATGCGCATTTGCACAGGCACCCCATCAGCTGAGCTGTCTGCCTCCAGCACCCGTGCAGCAGCCCAGCGGGGTGGAAAATTGCATCTTGTCATTTAATTTCCAAAAATCTTTGTTTTCACAGGATTAATCTATGAGCTTTGCTATTGTTAAGTTGAAAGCTCAGCAAAAACAACTGGCCTGTGTCTGTATCTGCAGTCTGTCGGGACGTGTTTGAGAACTTGTGCTGAGATGAATAATGATCAGCAGCGCCACGGTACCATTTGCCCTGCATAAGCCATAAATTACCCAGCTAAAGGCATCATGCAAGCTGGGGATCCAATGCTATTAAAGGAAAAACAACTTCATTGGTCCCCAACAGGTGGCCGTCGTAACTGAATGCTGTGGGAGTTTTTTCTTTAATCTATCCATATGCGTTGTTAATTACTACCATAGTTGTGGTAATTGACGATCAGATTTAATTTATCCCTTGCCTGAGCTGCAGGCGTAAATCAGAAACCAGTCGTAAACTTATTTTGCATATTTCAACAATCACTTTATACTTTATATTAAGTTGTTCCTTGTGTAGAAGGGCTGCATTTCTCAAAAGCATTATGAGATAAATTGATTGTAGAGACCATTGGTGGCAATTGATCTAAGAACAATTTAGGCTTATGCTTTTGGGAAATGCAGCCAAGATATGTTCTGAAGGATGGTAGTGAATTTGATGAAGAGCAATGGCTAGCACCAATAAAGCCTTTTTAAGACCGTTTAGTCCATATTCGGGTTTTGTGCATATCTGATTGAAATCCGTATTTAGCAAGTGTGGATAGAAAAAAGAAAAATCACATGAAATTTGCTTTAAGCTGCATTTTGAAAGCCTGTAAAGCCTATATAGTCTATATGTCTGTGCAATAGTCTAATTCCAGCTATATAAAAAGTGTCCATCATTTGCTTAAGATTTCAATTTTTCTTAGAGAACTTAAAAAAAAAAAAAAAAAAATATATATATATATATATATATATATATATATATATATATATATATATATATATATATATATATATATAATTTATTAATCTTATAATATATTTTATCATATTAGTACCTCTTTTCTTACAGTGTCTGGAATGATTAGTTCATGGATCCATTCTATCTAAATCCTTCTTTTCTAAGAGCCTAATCTGCTCTGATTGGTCAGATGTGGCACTCATGGCTTAATGGTTAGAGAGTTGGATTTGTAATCCAAAGGTCACAGGTTTGAGTCTCATTACCAGCAGGAATTGTAGGTGAGGGAGTGAACCACGTCTGAGTTGAGACCCTTGAGCAAGGCACCAAGCCCCCAACTGCTCCCTGGGCACCACAGCAAAAAATGGCCGCCCAGTGCTCTAGGTGTGTGTTCACTACTACTTTCAACAGAATTCAGAGCTTGGTGTCAATTTTTTTTTTAGGTAATGAATTATTTGGTAATAATGGGCCCACAGGTAATATGCGAAAAAGCATAATAGGGGCACTTTAAGTCAGCTTGTAGATTCCATGTGGACCAGCTACAACAAAATGACTGACTGTTAATTTGTTGGTGCATTAGCAAGTGATGTGTGCATAACTAACTTACATAGAGCACATACTATCAGTGTTAGTAAAAACCCATTTAACCCATTTTATATGCAATAAATTTGTTACTGAATATATCCTATTATCATTTGATAATCCATTGCCTGCTACATGGCCTGTGGAAATGCCTCTGGTCAGAGGGGGTCAAAGTGGTGTAAACTATCACTGTGAATTCAATCATTCTCTGCAGTTTGCTGAGCTACATGGCAACTTAATTAAAAGAACAGATTCAGATCCTCTGTAGAAAAACATGTTTACAGAATTGATCTCCTTACAAGGGCAGCACTAGGGCTTACAAAGACATCGCTCTAATAAAAACCTGACTATCTGGGGAAAGGAAAAAGCACTGAAATGGCGAGACTTATTGACGGTGTATTGATGACCTGGGTTATGAGGTCACAATGATTTCCACATGGGAAGACAGAGCTAAAGGTTAAACTATTCCTATTAATTGCTCTATCGGGGCATTTATCGAGCTGTGTAAATAAAGGTGTTTATATGGACGTGTGAAGAGGAAGGTATTATGATGGCGGTGGGAGTTACTAGAACAAAGAACTTGTTTGGCACTACTGTGCAGCTGAAAGGTCCATGAATATCCCAGAAGGCAGAGAGAGGCAACAGCCGGTAGAAACCTCAGTAGATTTGGTTCTCAAAGAATAATATCACTGTGGGACTTTGCAATAGCATAAGCAATGCATTTGCACATAAATGCACATCTCTTATGAGAACCCTTACACAACCCAGCAAGTGTAAGGCATCCTGAGTTTGTTTACTTCCAAAGATAGATGACCACCTACGGCCAGTGATCATGGAATTATATATATATATATATATATATATACACAGACCACACACATAATTGTGCATGTGTAATATCCCTGCAGAGACATAGAGGTAGATATATAGGTGTATGAGGAAAACAGATAGAGCAGATGAGAAATTCCTGCTCCCCAGGTAGAGCACGACCTTCAATTTATACACTTATAAAGATAATGGGGATTGTGTGTGTGTGTGTGTGTGAAGATAATAAAACACACAATCAAGGGTAAAATATTTTTTATAACAAGTAGTAGTCAAGAAATGCAGAAAACTATGTAAGTGTTTAATTAAAAAGAAAGATTTAGTATATTATTTGTAAAATGCTATATTGCTGATTAATTTTGTGTATATCCATAAATTAAAATTTTTTAGTTTGAAAATTAAAAATGTTGACCAAAAGCAGGCAATTCATTAATCAGAAACACATTTATTTAATTGCTTACTTATTTTATGTAGTTTAGTCGACATGAAAAATCACATTTTATCTTTGTGTGCAATTTAAATGCATATTACAATTCTTTAGCCACAACTTTGAAGTCAACTCCGATTATTTTCAAACACAATGGAGCATATATATATATATATATATATATATATATATATATATATATATATATATATATATATATATATATATATATATGCTCCATTGTGTTTGAAAATAATGTACCAGCTAAAATAAGCATTGTCCTATACCTAACCGAAAAGGTGTTAACAAAAGCAAAGTGAAATTTAAAAAAAGAAATTTTTGCCAAAGCAGTCCTTCAATTTTAGCTTAGTCCTGTGAAGAATGACTCGAATTTTCGAAGTTTTCCACATTGTAAATGCAGTGCTGTACCAGGTGAGCTACCAAACAAGTTTACTACATTAAATAAATAAATAAATACAAAAAAGCCATACCTATGGAGCTGGTTTTGGGATGCAAATGTTACAATTCATTATTTTACTAGTCATACACTGTGGTAAAATAGTTTCATAATAAGTCATAATAGGTCATAATAAGTATTGTACAAGGAACTTTGTGAAAATAAGTTTTAAGATGATAATCTGACCCTGTAATTATAATTTGTGGGAAAGGGAATAAAAGTCATTGCCATTTTACTGCTTATACTGTAGTGTTAATTTCATGTGAAAACTGTAGTGAATTGTACATACAAATTTATTTTCTTTTTATTTTGTTTTTTACATGACCGTAAAACTGTAATGGGTTACAATTAAATAATGTATTTGACAAATCACTGTAAAAGTTTTGCATGATCTAGTACCCATAAGCCATGAATGCACATGAATGCTTTGTTTATGCTTGCTCAGTGCATTTAGGACTACATCTAGTTCAGTTTCCTCAAAAAGTTTTGTAATCCCATTAAACAAGACACATATGTATTAGGGTTGAGGTATTGGGCCTGGGCTTATAAATGGAATACTAATGGGTAGCTCCCTCCAGGTATTTTAATACTTTACTAATAAACACCTCCATGGCTCATGCCTCAGTGGTTGGTCCCTCTGTGCCTGGTCCCTCCATGGCTCGTGTCTCAGTGAATGGTCCCTCCAAGTAAGTGCTTATGCTAACCAATCAAACCTTGACCTTCTTGATAGGTATTAATTATACACCTTAGGCCTTATTCATAAAACACAAGCAGGTCCAGTTCCTGTGTAAGTTAACCAAAATCTGACCTTGAAGTAGTGATGGCCTCTACTGTACGCTGTACTGTACTGTACTTTGTACATTTTCAATATCAGACAAAACTGCCACATACTGTATATTGGCTTCACAGTCAATTAGGTATTTATCTTGCTGCGTTTGTGTCGAAACCTATTTGTTTGACGCCCCTCACCTCTTGTATCCTTCCTTTCCTCTAACCTCTCCTTCACTATTATCAGTCTGTTTCACTCTGTATTTTACTACTAAGCACATGCAAGTCCTTGACTATTTTCTATGGGAATAATACGTTTTCAAATTCAGAACAAATTTCTTTCATTTCCCTCTCAAGGACGAGGCACAATCTGCCACTGGCTCCATACCCTCCCTTCTCTGTGTTTCTGAAAGCAGCTCATGTTTGCTGCTTTACTCAATCTTGTGTTTGATTGTCAACAGCGGCAGGTCTATTCTCCATTCTCAGATGTAAGACATCAAAAACAAATCTGTGCTCATTCATATGCTTCCAGTCTGCTACCATTTTGTTAGCCATGTGGTACAAATGTGAAAAGAATACCAAAAGGCTGCAGAGTTTCTCAGTAGTGTGTTTCTCAGAGCAGATTTACATTTAGACACTTATTTGGACAAGTGGTAGAGCATTGCGTTAGCAAGCGCAAGGTTGGGGGTTTGAATCCCAGGAATCCCTAACACATGTTAGGAAATATTGTTAGACTGAATGTGATGTAAGTCGCTTTGGACAAAAGAGTCTGCTAAATGCATACATTTAATTTAAAATTTATTTCACAGTATGTTCTTACTGTAACTGCAAAAAAAAAAAAAAAATTCTCACATCAAACTAACAATAAAATCTAATTATATCCTGCCATTTATTCCTAAATGTATTTTTGCTAAAATTCAAACGTCACCACCAGAAATGGTTGATGGAGAAAATCCTCCTTGATTCTGCCACCTTATCATGTTGGAGGTGTTTGAGTTCCCAAATGATCCTAAGAGCTATGTTGTCCGGGACTATATGCCCCCGGTAGTGTCTTCCAAAACAAACAGGTCCTAGGTGATTAGTCAAACTAAGAGCGGCTCAGAAGCCCTTTATGAAGCCTTTAAAAACAAGGACTGTGACATCGCCTGGCATGGTGTAGCTGGGGCCCCACCGTGAAGCCAGGTCCAGGGTTTGGGCTCGAATGCGAGCACCTATTGGCTGACCTCTCCTCACGGGGCCCGACCGGGCTTAGTTTGAAAGAGCAACCAAACGAACTACTGTGGACACACCATCTGCGGGAAGAACTGTAAGGGTCTGGTGATTTGTGGATCGAAGGAAGGGGCCCCAACGACCTGATCTCTGGACACGGAAACTGGCCTTAGGGACATGTAATGTCACCTCGCTGGCAGGGAAGGAGCCTGAGCTTGTGTGGGAGCTTGAGAGGTACCGACTGGAGATAGTCGGGTTCACCTCCACGCACAGCTTAGATTCTGGAACCACGGCCCTTGAGAGAGTGTCTATTTCCTCCCTAGCGGGCTGGTGTGGAGTTGCTCATAGCTCCATAGCTCAGCCGCCATGTGTTGGAGTTTACCCCAGTGAAAGAGAGTCACTTCCCTGCACCTTTGGGTCGGGGATAGGTCTCTCATTGTCACCTGTGCTTACGGGCCAAATGGCAGTGTAGAGTACCCGGCCTTCTTGGGGTCTCTGGGAGGGGTGCTGGAAAGTGCTCCAAACCGGGGACTCTGTCATTCTACTGGAGCAACACTCACGTGGGCAATGACAGTGACACCTGGAGGAGCGTGATTGGGAGCCCCCTGATCTGAACCAGAGTGGTGTTATGTTATTGGACTTCTATGCAAGTCACAGTTTGTCCATAACGAACACCATGTTCAAGCATAAGCATGTCCATCAGTGCACGAGGCTCCAGCACATTCTAAGCCAGAGGTCGATGATTGACTTTGTGGTCGTTTCGTCTGACCTCTGACCATATGTCTTGGACACTTGGGTAAAGAGAGGGGCAGAGCTGCCAACTGATCACCACCTGGTGATGAGTTAGATTCAATAGCGGTGCAGGAAGCTGGACAGACTTGGTGGACCCAAACATATTGTGAGTGTCTGTCCGGAACGTTTGGCTGAGTCCCCTGTCAGAGAGATCTTCAACTCCCACATGCAGCAGAGCTCGACCAGATCCCGAGGGAGGCTGGAGACATTGAGTCCGAGTGGACCATGTTCTCCACCATGGTCTCCGGTGCCTATCTAGATGGCACACCCTAAACCCGGTGGTGGACACCGAAAGTAAAGCATGCCGTCAAGCTGAAGAAGGAGTCCTACCAGGCCTGGCTGGCTTGTGGGACTCCTGAGGAAGCTGACGGGTA
Organism: Carassius auratus; assembly: GCF_003368295.1. Taxonomy (NCBI): domain Eukaryota; kingdom Metazoa; phylum Chordata; class Actinopteri; order Cypriniformes; family Cyprinidae; genus Carassius; species Carassius auratus. The sequence goes on from NC_039283.1 coordinate 9,146,806, forward strand.
CCAGGTGATTGTTGAGGCAAAAAACTTGTGTCTGGGAGGAGTTTGGTGAGTCCATGGAGAAAGACTGTCGGTTTCCCTCGAAGAGATTCTGGCAACCGTACGGCGCCTCAGGAGGGGGAAGTAATGCCCTGGCAACACTTTTTACATTGGAGGTGGGCAGCTGTTGACCTCAACATATTGTTGGATGGTGGAAGGAATACTTAGAGGATTTATGTCCATCACCCAAGCTGAAGTCACCAAGGAAGTTAAGAAGCTTCACAGTGGCAAGGCACCAGGGGTGGATGAGATCTGCCCTGAGTGCCTCAAGTCCCTGGATGTTGTGGGGCTGCTTTGGTTGACATGCTTCTGCAGCATCGCGTGGGAGTCCGGGACAGTGCCTCTGGAATGGTAGACCGGGGTGGTTGCCCCTCTTTTCAAAAGAGAGACCGGAGTGTGTGTTCCAACTACCGGGGGATTACACTCCTCAGCCTCCCTGGGAAAGTCTATGCCAGGTTACTGGAAAGGAAAATGTGTCCGATAGTCAAACCTTGGATTCAGGAGGAACAATGTGGTTTTCGCCCCGGTCGTGGAACACTGGACCAGCTCTATACCCTCTCCAGGGTGCTGAAGGGGGTTAATAGGAGTTTGCCCAACCAATCCACATGTGCTTTGTGGATTTGGTTCACATTGCCGGCAGTAAGTCAGACTTGTTCCCGGTGCATGTTGGACTTCACCAGGGCTGCCCTTTATCATCAGTCCTGTTCATTATTTTTATGGACATAATTTTTAGATGCAGCCAGGGGCCAGGGGTATCCGGTTTGGGTGATTTCATCTTTGATTTTGCAGATGATGTTGTCATGATGGCTTCATTAAGCCAGGACCTTCAGCATTCGCTGGGACGGTTTGAAGTGTGAAGCAGCTGGGATTAGAATCAGCCCCTCCAATCCAAAGCCATGGTTCTCAGCTGGAAAAGTGTGGTTTGTCCTCTTCAGGTTGGTGAAGAGCTCCTGCTTCAAGTGGAGGAGTTTAAGTATCTTGGGGTCTTGTGCTCTTGTGCTAATTAATTCCCTTGTATTTATCTCCCACGATTTAACTAAAATGAGGGAATTAATTGATAAAACATGACCATGAATTAACAAGCCTATGTATAAAAATGTGTGTGTGTTTCTTCCACATTTTCCTTGTTGGGCTCTGTATATAGTGCTAGAAACAGGACATTAGGAAAAACAAGGGATGTTTTTTTTTTTTTTACCATCTGGCCCTCTTCGGTCATTTTTCACCTAAGAAGATTATATTTTTGTCACATTAGCAATATGAACAAAAATAAATTTAACAGATATGTTAAAGTGTCAAAAAATTAAATAGTCACACTTGACTTCTTCGCGGTCAGAAATTACAGACATAGGAAATGAATGGGGAATACGAAAAATGTGAATCCTTTGGTGGTACAAACTACAAATCAGCCATTGTTCAGAATAGAAGTATGCAGCAAGCAAGGGGTGACCCTCTTGGTCCCTCTCCACGACTCGTGCCTCAATTGCTGGTCCCTCCATGGCTCGTGCCTAAACGGCTGGTCCCTCCATGGCTCGTGACTCAATGGGTGGTCCCTTCACGGCTCATTATGTTTGCTCATGTCTTACCCATAATGCTTATGTCTTACCCAAGAGGGCCCCATATTAGTGATTGGAAGTTTGGATAATTTTACTGACTCTCTCCTTTGATCTCGTTCATCAAAATAAACAAATCTTCAAGTTTATTTCCATCATTTAAGTGGCATTAAACATGGTTGCTGTGTGGGCATGGGCTTTGACTGGATGAAATCAGCAGGTCCCATGTAGGTTTGTATTATGAGTCCCGCATAGGAAGCCCATATGAGCTGATTACATGGGCCCCATAAAGGACAGGCATGGGTCAACTAGGCATGGGTTTGAACTGATAACACATATATGGGTCCTGCATAGCATATTTATGAGCCAAGTGGGCATGGGTTTGATCTGGGAACACATATATGGGTCTTGAATGGCATATTAATGGTCCAAATGGGCATGTGTTTGAACTGGGAATGCATATATGGGTCCTGCATAGAATTTTTATGGGCCAAGTGGCCATGTGTTTGAACTGGGAACACATATATGGGTTCTGCATGGCATATTTATGGTCCAAGTGGGCATTTGTTTGAACTGGGAAAGCATTTTTTTTTTTTTTTTTTTTTTTTTTTTTTTTTTTTTAACGCTGGCGCCGATACAGGATGGCTGCCTCCGTGACGAGCTCCGCATATGTTTTTGTGTTTTTGTTAGTTTGTCCTGTCTTTAGTTATATTCCTGCCATCAGTTACTGCTGAACATTCGGCAGAACACACCACAGGATATTTTACCGGATTTCAATTATTCAGACGTTTTACTGAACGTTGTTATCGGAGGAGCGGCGGCGCTGATCAAGCGCTTCAGGACGCGCAGACGGGGGAAGCGAGCGGGAGCGCTCGTCAGACTCAGGAAGCGCGGATTTCGAACGCCGTTGCCTAGCATCCATCTGGCAAATCTCCGCTCTCTACCCAACAAAACGGACGAACTCCTTCTGCTTTCTCGGACAAATAAGGATTTCACACACTCTGCTGCTCTGTGTTTCACGGAAACCTGGCTGAATGACACCATACCGGACAGCGCGCTCCATCTGCCGGGCTTTCAGCTGTTTAGAGCGGATCGTGACACAGAATCAACGGGGAAATCGCGTGGTGGCGGGACATGCTTTTACATCAATGAACGGTGGTGTACAGATGTAACTGTGTTAAAGAAGACGTGCTGCTCAAATCTCGAAACACTCTTCATTAACTGCAAGCCGTTCTATTCGCCGCGGGAGTTTCACTCGTTCATTCTGGTCAGTGTTTACATCCCTCCGCAAGCTCATGTGAGCTCAGCTTTACAGAAACTCGCTGATCAGATCACAGAGACAGAACAACAACACCCGGACTCTGTTTTAATCATTCTCGGGGACTTTAATAAAGCCAATCTGTCCCGTGAACTGCCAAAATACAGACAGCATGTTACTTGTCCCACAAGAGACAGTAATATATTGGATCACTGTTACACCACAATAAAGGATGCATTTCACTCTGTTCCACGAGCAGCTTTGGGACGCTCTGATCACCTTCTGGTTCATCTTATACCATCCTACAGGCAGAAACTAAAATCAGCTAAACCTGTATCAAGGACTGTTAAAAGATGGACTAATGAAGCAGAGCAGGATTTACAATCTTGTTTTGACCTCACTGATTGGAGTGTTTTTGAAGCTGCTGCCACCGATCTGGATGAACTCACAGAGACCGTAACATCATATATCAGTTTCTGTGAGGATATGTGTATTCCTACAAAGACTCAACTAATTTACAATAATGACAAACCGTGGTTCACTGCAAAACTCAGACAGCTCCGTCAGGCCAAAGAAGATGCTTACGTGAAGGGGGACAATGTCTTGTATAAACAGGCTAAATACACACTGGAAAAAGAGATCAAAGTGGCAAAGAGGAATTATTCTGAAAAAATAAGGACTCAGTTCACTTCCAACGACTCCGCATCAGTGTGGAAAAGTCTAAAGAAGATCACCAATTACAAGACACCACCCCCCAGCACTGTAGAGAATCAACGACTGGCAGACGATCTGAACGAGTTTTACTGCAGGTTTGAAAGAACACCCATCACCTGCCCTGAACGCCTCCCCACACAACCATTCACACCCTTCACAACTCCTGCAACCAGCCCTGAATGCCTCTCCAAACTACCGTTCACACCATTAACAGCTCCTGCAACCCATCCTGAACACCTCTCCAATCAAGCACTCTCACCATTCTCACCTCCTGCATCCCCCCTCTCCCCCACACCTGCAATTCAGATCAGCGAGGATGCGGTGCGCCAGGTCTTCCGGAAGCAGAAAAGGAAAAAAGCACCAGGCCCAGATTGTGTTACACCAGCCTGTCTGAAATCCTGTGCTGACCAGCTGGCCCCCATCTTCACACGGATCTTCAACAGATCGCTGGAGCTGTGCGAAGTCCCTTCATGCCTCAAACGTTCCACCATCATCCCCATCCCTAAGAAACCCAAAATTACAGGACTAAATGACTACAGGCCTGTGGCTCTAACGTCTGTAGTCATGAAGTCATTTGAAAAACTGGTGCTGGGCCACCTGAAGGACATCACTGGACACTTGCTGGATCCTCTTCAGTTTGCCTACAGAGCAAACAGGTCTGTGGACGATGCAGTAAACATTGGACTGCATTATGTTCTGCAACACCTAGACAGACCGGGGACTTATGTGAGGATCCTGTTTGTGGACTTCAGCTCGGCCTTCAACACGATCATCCCAAACCTCCTCCTGCCCAAACTAAATCAGCTCTCCGTGCCCACCTCCGTCTGTCAGTGGATCAACAGCTTCCTGACAGACAGGCAGCAGCTAGTGAGGCTGGGAAAATACACATCCAGCACCCGTACAATCAGCACCGGAGCTCCCCAGGGCTGCGTTCTCTCCCCACTGCTCTTCTCCCTGTACACTAATGATTGCACATCTAAGGACTCCTCTGTCAAGCTCCTGAAGTTTGCAGACGACACCACACTCATCGGCCTCATTCAGGACGGTGACGAGTCTGCTTACAGACAGGAGGTAAAAGAGCTGGCTGTCTGGTGCACTCTCAACAACCTGGAGCTTAACACGCTCAAAACAGTGGAGATGATCGTGGACTTCAGGAGAAACCCCCTTGCACTCCCCCCACTCACCATCATGAACAGCACTGTGACTGCAGTGGAGTCATTCAGGTTCCTGGGCACCACTATCTCTCAGGACCTGAAGTGGGACATTCACATTGACTCCATTGTGAAAAAGGCCCAGCAGAGGTTGTACTTTCTTCGCCAGCTGAGGAAGTTTAACCTGCCACAGGAGCTGCTGAAACAGTTCTACTCCACCATCATTGAATCCATCCTCTGCACTTCAGTAACTGTCTGGTTCAGCTCAGCTTCTAAATCTGACCTCAGAAGACTACAGAGGGTAGTCCGGACTGCTGAGCGAATCATCGGTTCAACTCTCCCTTCTATTCAAGAACTGTACTTATCCAGAGTGAGAAAAAGGGCTGTCAAAATCACTCTGGACCCCTCACACCCAGCACACTCCCTCTTTGAACTGTTGCCATCTGGTCGACGCTACAGAGCACTGAGCACTAGAACGACCAGACACAGGACCAGTTTCTTCCCTCAGGCAATCCATCTTATGAACAGCTTATAATAACGGCGGACACACTACACTTTATATTTATATACACACACACTTTATTTATCTAACACACATACTTAGTATACACTTACATTTTGCACACAATATATATGTACATACATAACTTCATTTTGTAATATACCTGCCTACAATTGTCATTTGTATATTGTTATTCACTATCTACTTATTTGTATTTTTTATTCTTTTATTATGTGTTTTATGTTCTGTCGCTGTCATTCTGTTGTACTGCGGAGCTTTTGTCACGAAAACAAATTCCTCGTATGTGTAAACATACCTGGCAATAAAGCTCATTCTGATTCTGATTCTGATTCTGATATATGGGCCAAGTGGCCATGGGTTTGAACCATAAACATTCCATAAACATTCCATATATGTACATCTTTTGCCAAAACAATCCACCAGTCATTTGTGTTAGTCGTGCAGAAAATGAAAAAATGTAATTTCCCAAAAATGTAAACAAAACAAAAACATCAAAATAGGTCAAAGTTTATGCTGTGTTGAATTATGCTAATTAATGGACTCTCAGAAAGGTTGCAGGCCTACCGTAACACTTCAAATAATAGTCCAGTTCCAGACACCTGTCCCTTGGGGCAGAAACACATATTTAGACAACTAGGGATGCTCGATATTATCGGCCGATATTGGCTTTAAGATTCAAGAAGTCGTGGTCTAGTGGTTAGAGAGTTTGACTCCTAACCCTAGGGTTGTGGTTTTCGAATCTCAGGCTGGCAATACCACAACTTAGATACCCTTGAGCAAAGCATCGAATGCCCAACTGCTCCCCGCGCGCTGCAGCATAAATGGGGCAGCAAAAACAGTGTGTGTGTTCACTGCTCTGTGTGTGTGCACTTTGGATGGGTTAAATGCAGAGCATGAATTCTGAGTATGGGTCACCATACTTGGCTGAATGTCACTTCACTTTTTTTTATCAGTTTAAAGTTCCTTACAGAGCCCACTTTAAGCCCATAGGGACATTCACGGTTGAATTCTGGTGCAAGCCCACTTTAAACCCATTTAGGCAGGTAGGGCCCAAATTGGTCTGACATGAATTGCCCAATTAAGACCCATGCAGTACCCTTACAGGTCCCACTTTTAGTACGTCTGGGCTTCCACGGCTTGCCCCAATATGGATCCTGGATGCAAGCCCATAATGGGGCCCACATTTGTCGCCCATGAAGCCCTCATATGGGCCCCACATGTCATTGCTGGCTGGGATAATAATGCAGCCAAAAATAATTTATAGGGAACACAAATAATTACTTTACCTTTATAGTCTTTCATTCATTTGTCACGTGACAGATGCAATGAATAGATCATTCATGAATGACCCATCACTACCTCATATGTATTTTCCCATTCACAAACCATACAGAGATTACCCATGTGGGTACTACCACTTTGACCAAGAGGGACCCAAATGTGTTTCCCCATTTCAAACCCATATAGAGGTTGCCTTTGTGTGTACTAACTTGGGCCAGTGTAGGCAGCCCATATCTGCAGTTCTGGAGGGAACATGACACCGTACTCATTGAGAGTGACCCCTGCAGGCCAGGATGAAAACTGCAATGCAGATACGATGCATTACACTAAAAGTGAGCTTTGAGCTAAAATTATTTGAAAGTCTTTAAAGGTCACATTTTTCGTGTTTTTTTAAGCTTTGATTGTGTTTACAGTGTGCAATATAACGTGTTTATGTTTCGTGTGTAAAAAAACAGTATTTTTCACACAATTCACCTATCTGTATACTGCTGTTTTCACTGTCATAAAAATGGGCTGATGTCTTCCTTGTTCTATAAAGTCCCTCCTTCAGAAATAGGTAACGAGTTCTGATTGTGCCAGCAGTTCCTGTGTTGTGATTCGACACCAGCTTAGCACAGGCTGCCCTCCTGGAAACGCGACTGGCATCCTGATCTGAACGCACGTGCTGGAGATGTACTTATAATCACAGGAGCGTTTTTACAGACGAGATGCGCATGAAAATAACAGCGTTTCCTGTGGGCGGAGGTAAGTCAAAAAATGGTTCTAGTGACGTCATTAATGAAGGAAGTAGAGGGATGTAGTTCGTTCGATGTAGGCGAATTCTGTTAAATAAAATATCTCGCTTGGCATTCACTTTAGAATTAATTTTAAATAAAGAATTTTAAATTCTTTAGAATTTAGAGCTTTAGAATTTTACAGATATTATTTATACTCTAACAAAAACAATACACACTAACTAAAGTTTGAGACATGGGATCATGAAGAATGGGAGTCTTTGGGACCTTTAATGCTGATGTTGGGAAGCACCAATGAGGCACGATCAAGCCCTGGAAGTGACAGTGGAAATGTAACTGGCCATGGAATTCACAAGCACGCATGCGAATGCGAAACTGTAGAGGGTGGAAGGAGTCGGGTGAGCCCAGGTAAAGCAGCTGTACAGACTGCTGATGGCTGGAGGTTTAAATCTCCATTAGGGAGCATAATGCCTCCATTCAGGGTTGATTTGATTTGACGTGCTTAATGACTTACTCCTTCCTGCATCAGTCCCCTGCCCACATCCAGAGGTGAGCGGTGACATTACCCCCTGCCATTTTTAAACTATAATTTACTATAAATCTGTAATAATGCCTTTCTGCTGTCAAAAGCACAATGCAGTGAACTCAACAAGAGGTCTTCTCAAATCTGGAGGAGATATTTCTTTATCATTATATACTAGCAGAAATATTTATTACCTGTGTTTACCTGAGTAGTCTTTCATATTTGTATTATTTCATGCATCATCCACTAAGCATTAAACGGATTCTTTTAGCTGAGACTTGAATTGTTAATTTATTTTAATATAAAATTTTTGTAAAAAAAATTTGCAATGTGATTTGCTAAGGGTCGGTGGGTGCCCAAACTCGGTCCTGGAGGGCCAGTGTCCTGCAGAGTTTAGATCTATCTCCAATTAGACCCACCTGAACCAGCTAATCAAGCTCTTACTAGGCATACCAGAAACCTCCAGGCAGGTGTGCTGAGTCAGGCTGGAGCTAAACTCTAAAGGACACTGGCCCTCCAGGACCGAGTTTGGGCACCCACTGACCCTTGACAAATCATAATGCAAAAAAAAAAAAGAAGAATTCATATAAAAATAAATAAACAAATATTCATAATGTAATAATTTTCTCAAAACTAATAAAATATTATATTTTTTTTAATATTTTTTTCAATGTAATATTTTTTACATAAAGTAATAGGCATTTATTACATTATAAAAACACTGTGGCAACTAATAATGTATTATCCCGGCACAAAATGTGCAACATAATTGTTTACAATAATGTAAATATCTTTAAATAAAAAAATAAAAATAAAAAAGAGAGCAAAATGTAAAAATACATTTATGTAAAAACAAGATAATCCATTAAAAGAAAATTAGGCTTATTAACATACATTGGGAACCCAACATTTTTATAAAAATCGTACTAATTGTACGATTATGATGTGCTCCATCATTATGAGTTTCTTTAACCCAGAAACATATTGTAAGTTTTAAGTAAAAAAAAAAAAAAGATTTCCACTAGTTATGTGTATATATATTTGTTCTTTTTCTGTTCTGAATACAATTACATTAAAATGGTTTGTTGTGGAGTGAGGGGAACTAAAATAGCTTATGTTTACAGTTTTTATAACATTTGTACATTACCTGACTTTTTTTTCCCCTCTCTCTTTCAAAAACTGTATTGTAATTATTATTTGGTTATAATGCATATAATACATTTCTCACAATGTAAAAATGAATATTACATTATTTTATTAAATATTTTATGTTTTGACAAAATTATAAGATTATGAACCTTTAATTGCATTAATAATGCAATACTTATTACATTACATGCAGTTATTACAGTATGTGCTTAGTTATTACAGTACATTAGAAGTTGCTACATTTGCCCTTTTTATAAGAATACAAAACTGTAATGCCATGTGCTCATATGTGTGCTTTTCTACTTTAGGACATTAATTATACATTGCGCTGAGTCAAAAATAATGCTCTTAAGGAGCTGTATTTTGTCAACCCGCATTTTGTGTCCTCTGTCAGGTGAAATCATCATCAGAGTTCTACCTGCAGTTCTAGAAGGGGGAGATGTGAATAATAATGAGAAGTCTACAGAAACTGCTTGCTGGTTTCTGTCAAAACCAGCAGCAACCCCAGCAGAAGACTGGATTGCACTGACAGCACATGCTGGTGCAGGCTTTACTTTCTCTAGATATGTGCACAGACTGGAAAATATGTTTTGCTGAATTATAGTGGCCAGCATGTTTGCTGCATTGTGATCTGCTGGGAGGGGATTTACACAAGTCCATGTATTACCAAGACAATGATTTGATGTAGCTACAGTATGTTCTCATGAAGCAGTAGAGGAACAGATTTATATAAGAGGGCATTTTCTAAAAATGAAATACAAATTCTAACTCATTTTGAATACTGTGAGTTACTGTGAGGTCTGTTCACACCAGAAATGATAACTACAAGGACAGCTAAGACAATAACTATATTAGTGCCCATACCAAAGCACGATACATTCTATTTAATTTAAGTTTGCACTGCAGTTGTTTTATTCCGCTTTAAATGCTCAAGTGCTTTAAAGTCAGATGGATTCTGATTGACATTTAGGTGTTCATTTAGCACTTAATCATTTTGCAAGAAAAACAAAATCTCCATTGTCATATTCCCAATATTCATTCTGTAAACCTTGACATATGAATTGTAATAATTTTTTTTTTTTTATTAAATGGAACAATTTATTGAACTTTTAGACAAAATGTAAAATAAATAGAAAAAAATAAATAAAGTTTGCATATGTTTTGTAGGATATACTATTTGATACATTAGGCTTCTATGGCTCACGATATAGGGGAGCTCACACACAAGAGGAAAAAAACAAACAAGCAATGCAATGGGTCCTAGTTGGGTCACAAATGGGAAATGAGTGCATGGGTTTTAAATGGGCGACACAAATGGGGCCCATATTGGTTTAACAAATGGGTAAGACGGAGAAAATAAAGTTAATCCAATATAGGCTTCCTACACTGCCACAAGGAAGTACCCACATAGGCAACCTCTATATGGGTTCTGAATGGGGAAACATGTACATGACCCACTTTGCCAAACCATACTGGCTCAACATGGGCAAACAGAATCAGTCCTTGCCCTATGAACTCTAGCCCTATGGTCTCTCCGCTCCTCCAGAGGGCGTCATCGCCCCGTACCATGTTCAGTGCTCTGCTCGTCAGTGTTGATTCCTCAAACCTGTGTTTAACCCTTTATAAGTCTGTTTGTTCCCTGCTATTGTGTTCAGGCTTGAGCCTATGCTTCCTGTGTATCCAGTTGCTAAGTTAAGTTTGATTCTTCTTGTGTCTTTTTTTTTGTTTAATGGTAGCTAAGTTTGCTACGTTTATTTTGTACTTTGTTTTCTCTAGTAAAGATTATTGTTACTTTTTGAAGATTCAAGCCCCTTGGCCTTTTTGCTCTTCCGCTCTTGGGTTTAACTCCGTGAGTGAATTCACCCTCTTAGAGCACCAGAGACCCGGGTTCAATCCCAGCTTGAGGCAGCCTCGTTACATTTAGACAGCAATGAGTGTTTAAAATAATTCTGTTTGAAATGTGGATCACCATACAAGGCAGAAATATATATATATATATATATATATATATATATATATAAGCGGTGCAAGGGAGTATGCACACGGCATTACCATATAAACATAGTTAATATGACTGCTTAAAGAAATCAAACATCAGCCTCTCGTTCTCTATCACAATCGTGCATTTATTTAGTAGCACATTTTATCTGTCATGAGTCTCGTCTTGAGACTTAAGCTCTGCGTGTGTCATATTATATATAATGTTTTTTGTTCGGGAGCACTTTGTTGGTGAAATGATGGGGTTGTGTGATGTTGTTCCATAGAAGCATGTAAAAGTTTGGGCTTTAGTGAAGCACAGCTGAGCTTCTGGCCCGATGTTGGAAACGCATTGTGACTTTGGGCTTGGTGCTACAGATCCGAGGCTATTAGCCCCGTCCAGTCCGTTTAAAGCACTGGCTCGCACTGGCCCAACAATGGAATAGTGGCTAATAAGGTTCTGCTCTAGTGCCCTGCACCTCCCTCAAATACCCACATTTGTTTATTTAGTGTTTTTCAGTCTGTACCAACTCTCCTAGCTAAAAAGAAAACAATTGTTCTGAAAGAAAATAATTTGCCCTTTTGATAGATCATACTTTGAACTGATGATTTAAGGAATTGTTTTCTTGATAATCTTATCATGAACCTCAAATGTTTAGCATCCCCAAAGAATCCACTTCTAAACCTCTGTAGATCAAACTATTCATTGTCTTCTAAAAAAACATGAACAAAGCTAATATTCTTACTTTTCAATAATTTGTTTGCGAATGTGGCATGTTAAAATATTAATAAGATACAAAGAGCCAAGCAAGCAGTTGTTTTAAAGAGTCTGTATTGTGTCTTATTGGAAGCTCATCAGAATGGTAATTTAGCACGTGTTTGGAATATCATTACATAAGAGGGCATAACAAACTAAAACTCTTCCTAGAGACTCATATAACCATCAGTTTTTTTTTTTTTTAGTCAAACCAAGCTCATTGCTATGCATAAATCTAAAAACAAAATCTAATCCAGTTTATTGATTTGTTCTTTTTTCTTTAAATTTTCCTCTGTTGTCATAGTCCCTTATTCTAATCATCATCACCTTCATCTGCCTTGGATTGACAATTGAAAGCTCTCTAATTATCACACTGTGCCACGCATCAATCATGTTTCCCACAGATCTTGTGAAGCTACTGTAATGACGATGAGGAGAATCCATTTGACCTGTCTAAGAGAGAATTAATTATCCAATTACTTTTCTCTATCCGACTGCGCTGCCTTGATAACTTCAAAGCTGTTTACACCTGACTATCTCCTCCAAGATAACAAAAGACCTCTCTGCTTCATAATCACCCAGCAGACTGGCCAGCCTGCTTCAGATCTTTTGCTTTTTTCAGAGTAGTACTCTGGGCATCAAAGATGAAAGAGAAATTGCAGACATTTTTTAAAGGAATAGTTTACCCCAAAAAATGTAATGCCTGTCATCATTTACTCACTGTGATGTTGCTGAAATGTAAGACTTTCTCTCTCTTATTTGAAATTGAAAAGGACTTTTAGCAGGGTGTTCCGGTTATTTTTGTGTTCAGTGAAAGTGAGAGGGTATTAAGACTACTGGACTCCAACAATCACCATAGAAATAGTATAAGTAGTTTGTACTGCACATGTGCTGTTCATTTCAAGTCTTCTGATAGATTGGAGAAACAGATGCAATTTAAACTGTTTCTTGTGTACAGAACTTTGCCTCTACAAATCTAATGCAAGATCACACAAACCGCTTAAAATGCATTGGTCAATCATTCATGTCGCTTTTTTTCTTATTTCTTCTTATTTTTTAGTTTACAAAAGTATACTATAAGCACAACAAATGTAAACTCTGATTACACATCTAGCTTATATCTTTTGTATTGCTACTATATTTTGCTTACCTTCGTTTGCACTATATCAAGCCTGAATTGGACGGGACTAGTTTTCTAAGGAGAAACACAACATGTAAGATTCATAAACTTTTGTCGGCAACGGAGCTTTTTTTCCGCAATAATACAAAAGACAACTGATAAAAACTATTTGGTTTTTGAGGGGAAACTAAGGTGATGAACTTTCAGTTTGGCCAACGAAAAATATGTTGGTCTACAAAAATGCAGCACTCTATTGACAGGGGCGCGCCAAGGGGTGGCCATGGCCACAACTGAATAAAGTCTGGCCACCCCTGTGGCCAACCCAGGATGATTTGCAGTGGGTACTATTCATTTTAATGCAGAATGTAAATTCACAATAGTTCAAGAAGTGAAAAAAAATAAAAATGCCGCACCAGCTGCAGCCACCAAAAAAGACTGCAGATTGGCTCCACCAGAGGAGCTGCCTTTATAGTGTTTCGTTCCTGAGTGAATCAACGTTTAAATGATTCAGTTCAATCGGAATAACTACTTTTTAACAATGACTCACTGCCACCTACTGGTGGTTTTAGTTTCACATTTAAGGTACCACATTTAAGGATTTCAATTTTTTATCCAATAGTATGTTCCTGCACAACCGGAGGCTGCAGATTCAGGACCGCAGATCTAAGACCGCAGTTCTAGGACCCTAGTTTTCCGTGACAGTGCCACCTACCGTACTGGACGATATAGCGATGGCTGCAGTTTCAGGATAGCAGTTCTAGTACCCTGTTGGTTTAGTTTGCAGTCACGTTACTTTGTATATAGCATTAATAAATTAATCTCAGTAGTATTTGTTTTTAAATGTGATTTTTGATTTAAAATGCAGCAGAGGTTAATTACTAAGTGTGTTTTGAGTCACAATTTTAAATTTAAACATGAATTTACACAAAATATAAATGAAATATCAATTTTGTCAAATTTATCTATATCAATTTTAAAACAATTGTAAAAAAAAAATAAGAACCTTAGTCTTAGTCTCTTGAATTATACAGTATATTGATTAACCTCCTTAAGGTGAATTAGCTCATTATCAGGTAAGTTAAAGTTGGAATCAGCGTATGGAGTCACTAAATTACAGCCGATATTTTAAAAGTTGTTGAGAGGGAAGACGAGACAAGAATGATTCAAGAATGTTTATTTATATATAAATATACAGTACAGACCAAAAGTTTCGGCACACCTTCTCATTCAAAGAGTTTTCTTTATTTTAATGACTATGAAAATTGTAGAGTCACACTGAAGGCATCAAGGGCTATTTGACAAAGAAGGAGAGTGATGGGGTGCTGCGCCAGATGACCTGCCCTCCACAGTCACCGGACCTGAACCCAATAGAGATGGTTTAGGGGTGAGCTGGACCGCAGAGTGAAGGCAAAATGGCCAAGAATATATATATAGGGCTATATATATATTGTGACGAGTCAGCTGCCTCCTCCCTGATTGTCACCGGCATCCCGTCCTAAATCGCCGCCCTTCACCAGGCTCCCGACTGGAGTGGGTGTGTGGGAGGAGGGGGCTGGCGGCGTGTGATGGGGCACACCTGAAGGAAATGGAGCCTCATCACAGCTGCTGTTTAAAAGCCCAACGCACCTCTCCTCGAGAGAGCGGTCTCTTCCCCGTGCATGCACACTGGTTTCCTCGTGGGTCCAGGAAGGGTGCGTATTGAGAATGAGAAGTTGTCGTCATAGCACAAAGCCCCTCCCTCGATATCACAGTCTCCGCCATGTTGGAAGTTAAAAACTGCTGCAGTACCTCACACGATACATATGGAAAACATAGGAACAATGGAATACAGTTTTTTTAGGTTAAACCACGCGCAAAACAGCGGTATTTGGAGAAGCTCTCAAGCGGCACAGAGACCTGGACCATTTACCTCCATGCACACATATGGACATTGGGAATTATATATTTTTTTTGGTTTAGGTTACTACACAATGCAGGAGTTTAAAAGCCACAAGTCTTTGGAAAGTTACGAGGCTTTCTGCTGTGGCTGAGTCCAGTTTTTTTTTTTTTGTTGGGGGCTGCAAAGTGGACAAACCAGTTCTGGGTTAGCTAGGGTAGTTAAATGTGTGATTGCGAGATGTAAATGTCCGGGTTAGATTAAAGCCATTAACAGTGTGAATGCAAAGTGACTTACATTGTAAAAAATATAATTCCCAATGTCTATATGTGTGCACTGAGGTAAATTGTTCAGGTCTCTGTGCCGCTGCAGGGAGCTGCCTGAGAGCTTCTCCAAACACCGCTGTTTTGCGCTTGGTGTGAGCTTGTTCCTTTAAGGTCCCCTTTCTTTCGCCTTATGTTCTAGGAGGAGAACTGCACCCGCTTTAACGGCCGACGGGCCAGGACGCCGGGCCGTCCATCCCCTTCCGGCACCGCAGCCAACGAGAGTGATGCGGCTGCTCGAGTAAGCCGCCGCCCCTCGCTCCCCAGACAGAAGAGGGGAGCGCATGCGGCTGCCGGACTCCGCCCCTTACCTGGACCCTTTCTCCATGAACACTGCCCGACCCACATGAACCCTGCAGCACGACGAGGACACCAGATCCCCTGTTTGTTTTGGACACTCTTCCGCCTTGGCCACCTTTATCCCCTGTTTTATATTTTCTGTTAATAAAAGCCTCTCCGAGGCCTGACGCCACGCCCACTGTGTCTGTCTTGTGCTCCTGCCGTGACTATATATATATATATATATATATATATATATATATATATATATATATATATATATATATATATATATATATATATGTGTGTGTCATTTTTGCGACAACATCTCAACAGCACCAAAGTGAACCCCTTTTCCATCAGTTGCTGCATGGATAGAATGGCTGTAGGCTTCAACTATAGAGAAATAGAGCGCGAGAGACAGAGAGAGATAATTAAGAAACATTTGTTTAACATATTCAACTGGAATATATATATATATATATATATATATATATATATATATATATATATATATATATATATATATATATAAAAAGTGAAAGTCCTTGCAGCATGTGGTGCATCTCTTCAATTCGGCAGGGATCTCCCCTTTTGGATTGTTATATGTATCTTGAAAAAGAGAGAACCTACTTGTTAGAATATATCACTCTATATGGGCAGAACAACAAGCTGAAGCTTCCCATGAGCAGCCTGAGCGAGGAGTTCATGGTGACGCGGTCCAGGGAGGTTCTACAGTATCTGGATTCCAGTGATCCAAAGGTTGCCCAGGCTGGGATTGAGGTCAAGACAGGGCGGAAGTGGAGGGCTACCATGGCAGTGGATGACGCAGAGTCAAGGCTACGGCAAAAGGTGTTGGTGGGCTCAGTAGCACAGGGGAGAGCTGGCCTGGGCAGCAGAAGAACTCCTCGCTATGACAAGGCGGAAGGGAAAGAGAGGAGGTCTCTGATTCTGAAGGAGGTGCGTGCAGGAGTTGAGGAGAAGCGAGCTTGCCAGATGGCTGGGATGCGGCAACAGGGCACCTGG
This sequence comes from Carassius auratus, assembly GCF_003368295.1. Classification (NCBI taxonomy): domain Eukaryota; kingdom Metazoa; phylum Chordata; class Actinopteri; order Cypriniformes; family Cyprinidae; genus Carassius; species Carassius auratus. The sequence goes on from NC_039283.1 coordinate 9,163,083, forward strand.
ACAAGATGGGAGCAAACAGTGGAGCGCAAAGTCACATGGACTAAGCTTTGGAAGGCTGAACCCTACAGGATAAAATTCCTGATCCAGGCAGTCTATGACGTGTTGCCAAGTCCATCCAACCTCTTCTCCTGGGGAAAGGTGGATACACCAGCATGCTCCCTCTGCCAGAAGAGAGGAACGTTGGAACACATCTTGAGGTGCTGTCCAAAAGCCCTGGTTGAAGGGCGTTACCGCTGGCGGCATGACCAGGTCCTAAAAGCCGTAGCGGATTCTATCTGCAGTGGAATTAGCCACAGCAAGAGCCTCCACCCAGTGAAGACCACAGCTTTTGTCAGAGCTGGGGAGAAGTCAACACCAGCTGCCCGGGGCACCTCCTCTGGCCTGTTGGCAACAGCGCGTGACTGGGAGCTGTCAGTTGATCTGGGCAAGCAGCTGAAGTTCCTTGAGGCAGTTGCCATAACAACATTAAGGCCAGACGTTGTGCTTACCTCAGAAGCCTCCAAGCAGGTAATTCTCTTGGAGCTCAAAGGGCCTTGGGAGGACCGTATGGAGGAGGCCAATGAAAGAAAGAGGGCAAAGTACTCCCAGCTTGTGGAGGATTGCCAGAGCAATGGGTGGCGGGCAATATGCCAACCTGTCGAAGTGGGATGTTGTGGATTTGTGGGCCAATCCCTTTGCAGGGCCTTGCAGGGCCTTGGCATCACAGGGGCGAGCCAGCGAAGGGCCATCAAGTTGGCCACTGATGCTGCAGAAGTAGCATCAAGGTGGCTGTGGATCAGGAGAGGAGAGGCATGGCGTGTAGGGTAGTAGCGCTGCCTGGACATAAGCTGGGACCTGATCACCCCGCCTGGGTCGCCTAGGGGAGGGGGTCTGATTGTTGAAAGACCCGAAACCCCCCGTGATCCTAGGTTACATCACTGATGATATGTCCAGGTGCACCAGACGGTGTATCTAAAATCTTGAGATCATGAAAATATCCCTAGTGCCTTTTTTAATCATCTGTCCTACAATGAGCCTAACCAAATCCATAAAATCACTTAATATTGGCCATGCAGAACATGTAAGAAACTAACACATGATATCAATGGACTGTATGTGGAGTAGACCTGCAGATCAGGCCAAATTGTAACAAGCTATTAAAATTGCCAAATGCCTCATTTATCATTGCAAAACAATGCAAAAACAACAGACTAACACATACTGCAACTAGGCAGTCAGTGCAGTTTAATTTTGAAAGATATTTTATACATAAATATGGTAAAACAATGACTATTGAACCAGTATTCACACTAATACATTAAGCTGAAGGTAAATCTTACAAACCTTACATCAACCATGCTCTTGTCATCTGATAAGTTTAATTAATGTGCAGGCTAGATTCACTTATAATACTTTGTCATTAAAACATGAAATCATGGCCACGAATTAACGTCGTAGTAATTAATAAAACTAGCTCACAAATTCTTAATTTGGTGGGAATTATTAATCCATAGTTAGCAGTTCTCATTATGTAAACTTTGCACCGTTTAACCGTTATAAAATAAAACTTAATTAAATATCGATACTCACCGTCTGAATGCTGTCCACGTTGTCCATCTTTAATTAGTGTTGATCCAGTACGGTAGCTGGCGCTGTCACAAAAAAACTAGGGTCCTAAAGCTGCGGCCCAAGAGTTGCGGTCCTGAAACTGCAGCCTCTTGTTGTGCAGGAATACCCTTCTCGTTTTATCTTTAAAATATCAAAACATTATTTATTCATTTGTAACTGCAGGTTAAAATATTCCACGTCCCACAGAGGTGCATTAACAGTGTGTAAAAACATCTAAATGGCACTTCAGATGTAGCTTCTGTTTTCTCTGCATTGCAAGATCAATTTTGTTGATACTGACTGCATTTGCTTGTTAACAGCCCAAATGCAAGTATTTGACCTAAAAGATGGTGCACACTTTCAGAAAAAAAATGCCATAAAGGTAAAAATATAAATATCTGGAGTCAGCTGTCAGCACAATTAGAAATAAGATGTCAGCACAATAACCCACTCAGCAAAATATTGTCTAATTATCATTATTGATAAAATCCCAGAAATTACAGAGATTTCATTTTTGTCAATATTGCAAACACTTTTTTATTTTATTTGTATTTATTTTTTAATTTTTTTATATGCCACCCCAAGATTTACTGTCTCCTCATCTGGCCAACCCTGTGTAAATATTCAGGGGGCACCACTGTCTATTGAAAGAAATTATGATAGAAAATAGATGATAGAAATAGAAATAAATGGCATCAAGTAAAAAGATTAAAGACACTTTAAACCAGTTTTTACATGTTAGGGTTATCAGTCATACAAAATAATAATAATAATAATATATTTATATATGTTGCTGCACTGTGGGATAATAGGGAAAAGGTGCTTTCATTTAAAGTTATCGAATCATGATTTGTGTTCTATTTGACAGACAACTTGGACCTTATTTGTTGTTAATTCATTTTATAGCCAATGTAATACTGAAGAAAATAAGGTAAGCATAAAAACAAGTTACTTACGATTTATGAAACGCGTTATAAAAATGCTATGCTGTTTAGTTCAGAAATTCAACAATATTTTATGAATAATTAAAAGATTGTTGGAATAAACCTGCTGTAGGGTGTGTGTCCTCTTCAATCGCAATTTACTATAATGCTTCTCTGACCCATTCTGCTTCTCTGGCTGCTGTGTGACCCTTGACCTCAATACAGTCGAAGTGTTCAGGCAGACATATCTTTCAGTGGTTTATTTCAGTGCATCAGTGTCTTTCATACAACATTTTGTCTGCACAGCACAACTCTCTGTTTCTCTGTAAAAATGGCAAGAGAGAAAGTAAATGTTTTATAAGAATACAATGCATATTTTGACACCGCTTTATGGACAGCAACAATAGAACATTTTGAGGAATATTCATACAGATTATACAATGCAAGATTAGTGGCCACATCTGTCAATTGCTCTCTCTCAAATTAAAATGAACGGATGTTCTTCTGCTTCATAGAGGTTTGTATCTAGTCAGCTATAGGGATGACATAGGTAAAAGTTCCCTTTCAAGGGAACTTCAAACTGCGTCCTCTAGGGGTTGATATGGGGAACACCTCATCGTGACTCGTGTCTGAAGCATACATTGAAAAAACTGCAACAAGCTGGCCGGCAACAGACCCTGAAGTCACTGCCGGCGCGACTATGGATAAATAGGCGCCGGTCATTCTCGTCTTCGTCTTCACTGTTCTGTTTGAAGCGTGCATCTGAAAGAACCGGTAACAGCGATCTTTCTCTGTCTATCGTGGCAACTACTAGCAAGCGTTTAGACAACGTTTGCATCCGTGTCTGCATTATTTGACACCTGATGACACACACAATCTTTGCGTCATTTGTTTGGATGAAGAGCATGCACACAATGACTTTGAGGAGGCAATCTGTGTGCATTGTGAGCGTTTTTAACCAGGAAGAGCAGGAGATGTTTGAGGATGGTGAAGAAACTGAGGCTGAGCCTTCTCAATCCTCCTGCCCTGCGTATGTGGGGCTGTTGGAGGTTATGGATCGCGCCACGGCAAAGTTGGACTTGCCATGGAAGTGCTCTAACAAGGTGACACTGTGAGGCCCCCTCAATGAGCATTATCTTTCTGACCGCAGCCCTCCAGCTAAGGTGAGCCTTCCATTTCTGCCTAATCTCCATACAGAGATAAAAAATGAATGGAAGAGGCCGTTTTCTTCTCACATCCATTGGTTTCAGCATAAAAGTTATGCCGACATTGAGGCGGCTTATGAGAGGATGCATCCTGTAGAAAGAGCTCTCTTTCTGTAGGGGAGACGTCCTCTCTTAATCTCCCTCCTTGCCATCTAAGCTCTTTCAGGAAATACATCTCGCTTAAATGGCAAGGCATACCCAGCAGCAGGTCAGGCTGTGGCTTCATTACAGTTGAAGGAGTTGGTCTCACTTTATTATTTTAAATGCTTGTTAAAGGATCTTGCAGAAAGGCAATCTGACTGTCATTGTTTTAGGACCCAGGTATGTGTGTGTATATATATATATATATATATATATATATATATTTATGTTACAAATTAAAACTCCATGATCACGGGAAGAAGGAGGCGGGAACCGGCGGACAATCAAATATAAACTTTAATTACAAAATAAAGACTAAACAGCGCGTTAGCCCCTCATGGACGACTGATGTGCACAAATAAAAACCAAACACAGACTAAAACCCAGGCCTGGTCCTCCCTCGTCCTTCACTGTCGTCGCTCCAGTTTTATATCCTTCCATCTCCTCCGTGGGACTCGAGACTCGTAGGTCGAGCAGGTGTCGCTCATTTCCAATCACTCCACCGGCCTCGCTCCTGATCCCACGGCTCTCGGCCACGCCCCACTCGTCACAATATTGTTGTTTGAATATGATGAGTGTGTTTATGTATGTATTTACTTGTTATTATCTTTATTTTTGTACCATGCTGTTGCCACTTGGCACGACACTCTTGTAAAAGATATTTTTAATCTCAATGAGTTTTTTTATTCTATTTAAATAAAGGTTTGAAAATTAAACACGATGACGGTGCTTCAAGCATATCAGGCTGATCTGCTAAAAGATTGGATAAAGGTGAGGGCCTTTCTACTGATCAGGTAAGCGAGCTGCGCTGCAGCACAGATACATCTGTGTGTGAACCTGGGAGACATGGGGAAGAAAGAAAAGGCTTTCTTCTCGATGATCAGGTTTTGTCTTCAAACTTTTCGGTATCTCCATTGAGACGGTAATCGAGAAGTCCAGGGAGGCGAACTTTGGATAAATAGGCGCCGGAAGAACACGTCATTCTCTTCTTTGTCTTCACTGTTCTGTTTGAAGAGTGCATCTGAAAGAACCAGTAAGAGCGATCTTTCTCTGTCTATCTTGGCAACTACTAACAAGCGTTTAGACAACGTTTGCATCCGTGTCTGCGTTATTTGACACCCGATAACACACACAATCTTTGCATCTGTTGTTTGGGTGAAGAGCATGCACACAATGTCTTTGAGCAGGCAATCTGTGTGCATTGTGAGCATTTTTAACCAGGAAGAGAAGGAGATGTTTAAGGATGGTGAAGAAGCTGAGGCTGTGAGGCGCCATCAATGAGCATTATCTTTCTGACCGCAGTCCTTCAGCTCAGGTGAGCCTTCCATTTCTGCCTAATCTCCATACAGAGATAAAAAAATGAATGGAAGAGGCCGTTTTCTTCTCACATCCATTGATTTCGGCATAAAAGTTATGCCGACATTGGGGCGGCTATAAGAGGATGCACCCTGTAGAAAGAGCTCTCTTTCTGTAGGGGAGACGTCCTCTCTTAATCTCCCTTGTGAGATTGAGTTCTCTGTTCTTTCCACAGAGCACTCCAGCATTATTTCCACAGGTCGAGTTGATGACTCTCATACATATTGTTTTGGGATGCACCAATCCATCTATGAGCTACTCTATGAGAGTGCCATGAGAGCCCCCTCCTTAGAACACTATTTAAAACCCATGTTACCGAAGTGTGCATGTGAAGTCTTTGCATACTTTCTGAAATCCACACAGTAGTAAGTTCGCACACGAGTTCTTTGTGTTCTTTCTAAAATCCTATATGGTAAAGGGACTTCACATAGTTGTTTCATGACCTTTCTTGAGTTGGTAAAAGCCCCATTCATCTTGGCCGCCACTCCACCTATGTATCCTCGGATACCTATCTAAACAGGGTGTTGCTACTAGGGATGTGTTGAGACAGCTCCTTCAGCAAGCTTATGCAAGAGCAAGCTGTAGCCCCTGTGTGACAGGAAAGACTTAGTATAAAATGCTAGGTTCTTAGCCATATCCCTTTAAAGGAATCTTTCTTGATTCCAAGCCTTCAGCTCTTCCCCGGGCTGATGCCCTAACAAATAAGTTGGGTATGCAGCCTATGCCTTTGGCCGTAAGGGGTAATGTTATGGACAGCAGTCTAAAATTCCCAGGGGCAACTCCCATGGAAATGGCAAAGTTGGTACTTAGTGTATCAGAATCTTCAGCTGTTGTGGCCACCATGCCACAGTCTCCAGCTATCATGTCTATAACGTTAGAGTCTCCCGCCATCAGGACTGTCATGTCAGAGTCTCCTGTTGTTACTGTCATCATGCCAGAACCTGTAACCATTATGGTCGATACTCTGGACCTGGGGGAAACTATCCATGGGTGTTTGGGGCTGATTACCAGTTTGGCAGACCTTCTGCTAAAGTCAGTATGGGTGACTAGCATCCCCAGCTAGACAGTCTCAAGTGAAGTGGTTTCATAGCTTTCAAGTCATGCCGTCTCAATCCTGCCAAGTCCTGTGGTTTCATTGCTCCTTTTTTCCAGTGGTCCCAAGTTTATGGATCCCAGAGATCCTGCTGCTATTGGCTGTGCTTCCTGTGATGGACACTGCCATCCTGTGTGTTTGGGCCACAGATCATCCCAAGGTGGTGGCGTCCACTCTGGATATTCCTGAGGTGACAGTGTTCATTCCAGATCGTTCTGAACCCTCCTGTCATGACCTCAAAGGATGACCATGAATTTTCAGTCTGTCTTGTTACAACCACAGAGGTAATCCTTAAACCCCTGAATACTCAGACACATCCACAGAGTGCTTTCCCAAATTTAGACCCTGTCCTGTAATGGCTATCGATGCCATCAAAGTCTCTGTGTTCATTGTCCCAGCTCTGTCCTGGTGGTTTCCAGGCTCAGCTGGCTCCAGCGTGACTTTCTGCTCTACCTTGGTGGTCTCCACCTCCGCTTGCTCTGCCGTAGTGTTTGTCAACTCCATCTGTTCTGCCATGGTGGTCTTCAGCTTTGACTACTCAGCCATGATCATCTTCAACTCCATATGCTTCGCTATTGAGGAATTCAGTCCCATCTGCTCTAGCTCAGTGGTCTAAAGCTCTGTGTTTGTCTTTAGATCTGCCTGCTCTGTTGAGGGGGTCTTCAGTCCCATCTGCATCGCGCTGGGGGATCCCAGCTCTGCCCTGGGTTCTGCTGTCTTTCCTTTGTTTCCAGACTCACCTCTCGCACTTGGCGTCCCTCCCCTGTTTTGCCTCCACCTCCCTCCTGCTTTGTGTTTGGAGCGTCAGGAAGCTGCTCCTTTGAGGAGAGGGCACCAAATCAGCACATAAGAATGTTTCTGAAGGATAATGTGACACTGAGGACTGACAACTGTTTTTTTTTTCACAATTTAATTTTACTGTATTTATGACACAAAAAAAGAGTAATAAAGACATATAAAAAAAAAATCTGAATTATTCCAGACTTTGGACCTGTTCCTTATAGCTAATATTATATTTGTAACTAATCACACAGTGTAACATAGGCTTCTGCAACAACAAAATGTATATTTGTACAGGGATTCATGCATCATTGCCCTTTATTTCAAATATGTTTACAGTGATATATGTTTGTAAAAAAAGTAAATGTTAGTAAATGGTTGCAGAATTTTCATTTTTGGGTAACATATTCCTTTAAACTTTAAAAGTCCCAGAACATTCATTCTACACAATACAATTCAAAACAGTTGTAACACTGAGAGTTCAAAGGGAAGCAAGATTCTTTGACATCGGGTTGGAGGTATGGACTGACATGATCAATATGTGGAGCAAACGGCAAAGCACTTCAGAGGAATTCACAGCACAATATAAAGTCCAGTGCATCTAAGCCAATGTCAAACAGAGGTGAAGCGAATTCATACTCGCAAACACATTTAACTCTTTGACATGATGACCTGTAGACTCTGTGAAGCACTGATGTGTATTTATGAGTGATAGCAAGCAAGAGTTAGGATAGCTAGGAGAAAAATATAACACGTGTACATATATATATATATATATATATATATATATATATATATGCTCGCAAACATGGAGACTGAAATAGCAGTGAACAATTTCAATCATTTTATTGAAGTAGAAGAAAAATATGTAAATTTCTACACACAGACAATAAACACTTTTTAAATGTACATATTAAGAGCATATGTTCATTTACATCACTGTTAACTTATTTTGCGTGGGTTGATTGTGAATCTCTGCCCTCGGCTCTGCATTTTACTTTGATCTAAAGCCCACTGGTCAACATGAATACAGTATACACCCACAGAAAATCTCACCTCTGCTTTTCAGTGGCATCTAAACCAGTGGTTTTCAAATGGTTTTGGTATGAAGTGGTCACCCAACACAGTACCCATATGATTATCATATAAAATGTTCTACTTTCATCCTCTTGGCTGCCAATGTTTATAACCACTGAAAGTGCACCAGTGTGGGAGTTGGGGACAATCTGATACCTTGGTAGGGATTTTTTTTTCTTTCGTTCACGTGGAGCATAATGTCAGCTTTACTGAGTTTGGCAAGATGAATATAAGCATATTTAAAAATGCATATTAGCATAATTTGTCCCTTTTAATAGTTAGTGTGAGGGGTATGCTCCAAATCCTAAGTATGAGAAATAACAACATTGATTTTTGTTTTAGTGCAAAACTTAAACATTCACAAAAATAAGCGGCAGTTTTTTTAGGATTGGGAGTATTGAATATTACAGGCATATAGACAGCTTTGTTTTTTATATATATATATATATATATATATATATATATATTTGAATAATATCATAAAATATGAAAGTTGAAGCCTTACCGTTAACTGAATATTAAAATGGTAATTTTCTCACATGGGCTTAGCCTCCCACAGTAAAGTAAGGTCATGGACAAATCTTTCAGCGTGACTGATATAAACCTGATCAAATAGAATATAGCTGTGAAATTTTGTTGTGTGAAGTGACCCTTGTTCAATTAAAAGTCTGATCATGTAAATTACTGGATGGCAGCAGAAGTATGACTAAACAGTCTAACAGCATGTCAAAAGCAATTCATATAAGAGAACACACTCTGCATAATTAACGTTCTTTAAAACTATACAATCTGGCAATGCTTACTCACGGCACCCATTATCCTCCCAGCCGCATACGGGGAGCAGGCAAGAAAAATATAAAGAGCGAGAGCAGCTCCTTTAACAAGAATACCAGAACATGTTAAGACTGTTGTCTGATCATGGTAAGCGTCTGGGAGCACTGCAGTATGTGTCCTTTGGGGCGTCTACATAAGGGGAGCTTGTGTACCTGCTGGCTTCTTGATTGTGGATATTTGCTTTTGCATGAACATTACAAATCAAGTGGCAACCTTAATATGTAACTGATGCAGACGCTTTTATCCAAAGCGACTTACAGTGCATTCAGACTAACATTTTTTACCTAACATGTGTTCCCTGGGAATCAAACATAACCTAGTGCTGCTAATGCAATACTCTATCTAGTATGTGTATTGTGCACTAATGACTAGGGCAATATTAAGCACAGAGTGTCAGCTGTCACCAAAAGGGTTTCATTGAAGTGCTCTCCATTCCAGTGAAATCACAAAATGAAATGCAAACAAATACGCTACTGACAAAAAGATACTATTTTGATTTGGTAATAAAAACAAATAAAAAAAAAGTGTGACATCTGTCAGTCAAGAGTTCCTTCCCCTGTATTCGTCAGCGTGAAAGTGCCATTCTGGTGTGATCCAGGACCGCGATTTGTACCGAGGGGTCACACAAGAGGGTATGGAGAGCCAGAATTTTTTTGAAAAGCACAATAACATGAAAAGTACAATCTTTTTCTGTTCCATCTGTCCATTGGGGCACATGATGAATCGCACGCTTATACACCGTAAGTCTGAATATATACTCTATTTTGTCAAGCTTATTCTAGTTCCCCCTGCTTTTCTGAGTCTTTCAATCTTGTTTTTGCTTGGCTGTCATGGTGACATATGTTTAGTTCGCATCTGTCCCAGCTTCGGACGAGCCCCCATGCTGATTCGCTCTAGCTCTGGATGCTGCGTTGCCATGGAGAGCAGCTTGCAATTACAATAGCACTGTGGTAATGGGCAGGTGATATCAAAACTGCACTTTCGGCCAAGGGCCAAGGGCCTCATGCACACTGGTAATATTGGGCAGAAAGTGATGCGCAGCATATTGTAACATGCTTGGTCGCGTTCGTCTCCCGATAAAATGCTGAGCTTAAGCAGAATAAATGAAATCTGGAATTTTTGAGTGAAATCAGTGTAATATGTACTTATTAAAGAGAGCTGTTTATTATAGTGGCATTGATTATGTACCACTGCAATGGAGTGCTGTATGTTTGTAGGCCAAAACATTTTCGGTTCCATTGTCCTGAAGTCATTGGCTTTTCATTTTATCATTTACCCATTGTTTTTTTAATGGGTTTTTACTAATTGCCTGAAATAAGGTCTGTGGAAAACAAAAGATATTTTCTCTTTTTATTCTACAACATAAAATACATCACTATTACGTGAAGTAAAATTTTGAATAAATGTTTATATATATGTGTGTGTGTGTGTGTAAAATTTGTCAGAAGCTTAATGGTGGTCATGTTTAATTCATGTGACCGTGGCAACACAAAACAACAACAGTTAGCTTTGTTTGAAATAAAAAGCATTCTTTAATATTTATGTCCACCTGTGAAATCCAAAGATTGTGCAGTGTGCAGTTTACTCTGTTATTACAAGTACAAAAAAAAATCTGAATCAAAAATCATAATGATAAATCAGAATAAATTGATTTAAAGATCTACATTTGGACCTCAACCATTAGTAAAGATATGGTACATTCCTAAAATGATGTGTCTTCCCTTTTCAAAATCATTTCATGACATGTCCTTGTTTTACAAGAAATTATATGATTTGTTGGTGAGAATTTTTGGCACACCTATAACATTTCATACTTTATACTGAATAACTACACATAAACAATTTAGACAAATATGAAATCAATAATTATTTGACTATACTGACAACCCCATATAAAACTAAATACATCCAAGTACATGAATATATATATTGCACAGTAGTCATGAGAGATTAAGGAACTTTCTAGACAACAAAAAGTGTGCCACAAGAGATCAATACAACAGTGTAACAGAAAAAAAAAAATATTTAATTTAATTAAACTGCTCAAAATGACCATTTTCAATAATGTGTTGACAGTTGTGTTATGATAAAAGCTCTCTCTCTCTCTCTCTATATATAGAAAAGTCTCACATGCATCTGCACACACATACAGTTCAAACACAGTGTGAATTGAACAGCATCAAATAGTTTACATAATACAGCCTGGAGTACACTTATTAATGTCAAAGAAGACTAACATTTATAACAGGCCATTTGGATTCAGTCATTGTCCAATTTATTATTAAGAGTGAACCACAAGAGACCAGTCAAGGTAATATTTCACCCCCCCCCCCCCCCCCAAAAAAGTAAATATTTTAATGCGTAATCTATTTTTATGATGAATTAGAAAACAAAATAATTTTATTTTAGTAAATAATAATAATAATAATTAGAACATTTACTGTAAAATAGTAGTGTACTTGATGTAATACAGAAAAAAAGAGACTACTGTAGCAATGGAAATAACAAGCAAAATAAATAAATTCTTTAAGCAAAATAATCATTCTTATTTTGACTTTATTGTTTAATGTGACCTGGATATAATTTTCACATATGCAGAACCGCTTCAGTGCCTGAAGTATCTTTAATTCATTACATTATTCACTGATGTCCTTGTCATAGATTTCATGTGAAAAAAAATAAAATAAAGGCTTTTGAATTGAAGTGTTGAAGAATGCCTGAACTGAGCCATGTGTGCGTCGTGTGTCCACAGAGCAGAATTCTCAGCAAACGCAAAAGCCAGTGTCATGCCATGGTGTATCCGTAACTCCCACAATGCAGTGCAACCAGCAAACGATCACGCAGGACATCCTTGCTGGGATATTCTGGTAGTTTCAGCATGTTGATACTAGGAGAGCAAAGAGATCAATGATGCTACACTGTGAGAGTCAAACCAGTTTCAATACATGCACTTTTTTTTCTATTTGTTATTCTTAGTCACTCTTTCAATTCTTCAATGCTATGTTCTAAAGCTCTTTGTTTACAGCTCAGAAATATCAGAAGAGCCACATTGCCCTCTAGTGCTTCTATCTGAACAACACTATCCATAAGTCTCTCACCATGTGCTAGAGGTAGGCAGTAGGTTTGATGTGTAGGGCACAGCGGCAATAGTAAACTTTTGCAGACCACTGCCGCCCATCAGAAAAGCAAATCCTCCATGAGGAACTCTTGAACTGTTCGAAAAAAAGATATTACTAAAAAGAGAGGCACAAATCTCATTTTTGGCAGTGACAAATATAAGACATGGCAGATAATTTCCGTAACAGAAACACTAAACCAGGGTTTCTCTGTGTTTTAAAAATTATCTAAAATGTTCTCAATAAAAAAATAAAAAAATAAAAATAAATAAATAAATAAATATATATATATATTTATTTAAATATATATTTATTCCTATAAGGAAAAAGAAATGGAGAGGGGAAAAAAATAGGGAAAAGTTTCAAAGGAAAAAATATCAGGATGATATTGAAGCCGGTTTCACTGTGAAATAAATAAATGGGTACATGTGACTTTTTGTCACAATTTAGACTATTCCTTGCAATTCTGAGAAGCTTTAATCTGATTGGCTGACAAACTTTCTAAGATTTGCAAGTATTTTACACACGGCCAAAGCAGTTCCAAACATATCGCAACCACATTACAGTTCCATATCACTACTCCAAACGATTTCAGTCATTTCAAATGTCCTTACAGCCTAAAACAGCAAAAACCAAACCCCACAATGATACTGATGCAATAATGACACTGCTTTTGAGGAAAATTTACTTGTAGTTTTGATATTAGTAAAGACACACAAAAAAAAAAAAAAAAAAAAAAAAAAATATATATAATTGTGACAAAAGATACTAATTCATTTTCTTCACCTTCAATCTGTATTTTCATGTTACAGTTCAGGATTTGTGTATTAAATATTTATTTTTTAAAGAAAAAGGCATGTTTTTAGAAAAACGAAAATATAATTAAAAGGTACAAATTTGTAAGATATTTGCAGTAAAATATCCAAAAACCACTAGGCTAGTGTTATATATTTTGTTCCAGCTGATTACGAAGAATATCTCTAATATTTTCAACTACTTGTAAATCATGAGAAAATACCCATTCTAAACAGTGGCACGGGGCAGTGCGGTCGCCTGTCAATGACGTCAGTTACTCTTTGTTACCACCTTTACTGACGTAGAAACCACATGACAACAGTGTCGTGGACAAATACGGAAGTAGTGTCTAGCGTCAAGCAAAACACTAGCTTGCATCAAGCAGTTCCTTATTTACTACTACTTGCACGTTTCATGGTGGAGTGTGTTACTTATTTATGGAACATAATTACTGTTTACCGTCTGTCGCTGGTTCTGTCAACAAGGACAGCTCCTATAAACATAAGCGTATGGGCGAACCAAACGAACCAAGAAGAGTTTGGGACAAGAGGAGAAAGACCGAGGATCAATATCAGTGTTGCATTTTCTAGATGGAGAGAGCTTTGCGACAAACTTCAACTAGAAAGAGATGCCGATCTCGCGTGTGTTTTAGTCTGCAGGAGAGTTGTTTTGATTTGTATCTTTACAGAAAACGTATGCTATTATAATGATCAACAAGATTAGTATTATGGGGCTTACACGCCAAACGCAGGGCATCGCATCACTAGACCCGCGCGAAGACACGTCTGATCCATAGTCTGATCGCGTCTTTGCATTGACTTTGTATGTAATCTACTTGCGCAAGTCGTTAAACTCGCGCTTGCTATGTATGCACAATTATTGTGTTTGAATGTGCACAAGTATATGTATTTGTTGAAAAAATATGTATTTGTTGAACAAGTGGTAATCGTTTTCATATTGTCTGATTGATGGCCGTCAGCGGTTAGGTAGAAGACAACAAATCCCATCATTTCATGCTCCTCCTTAGCATCATCAAACCACGCGATTGTTATTGTTTTGTTAGTGCGCCCTCTAGTGGCAGGTCCTACAATCTGTACCTTTAATTTTACTTTTTTTTAAAAGCCTATTTTGTACCTTGTCATAAAAATATAAATGGTCAGTAGGTCATTTCTTACATTATTTATACAGCAATTAAAGTGATAGAGAATACAGAAAAAGGAAACAACTACAGTATACATACCTTCCTGTAACAAACTGTAAAAGAAGGACTCTTTCTTCTTGAGTGAGATTTTCAACCACTTCCCAAAACCACTGCGAGAAATATACACAGAAGTCTCTAATCACAGCTTGGTAGATACATGTAAACTGGTATATATTTTCCTGTATTATTTGAATCACCATTATAACAAACACTGCAGCCGTCGTGCAGTTTACTCCTGCTAAGCTACTGTTCTTAACCGTCTCTGTTAAGCAGGATAATTGTTTTGTATGTGCTGGAGCTGATGAGATACTGTACCTGTATAACAGGCTCCTGCAGGTCGTAGCCACTAGTGTACTCTGTGTTCTTCTTCCAGTCCATCACATCAATTTCAGGCATACCTGACAACAGCAGTTCCTGCTCACAGAAACATAAAAACATACCATGCCATTAAAACACTCATGCCAAGGTTCCAACATTCTTAAAATGTCACATACTCACACGTGCATGCGTGCGTGTATATATAAATATATATATATATACACATTATATATATATATATATATATATACATACACACACACACATATATATATATATATATATATATATATATATATATATATATACACAGTGGGGATCGAAAGTTTGGGCACCCCTTGCAGAATCTGTGAAAATATGAGTAATTTTCAAAAAATAAGAGAGATCATACTAAATGCATGTTATTTTTTATTTAGTACTGTCCTGAGTAAGATATTGTACATAAAATATTTTAACATTTATTCCACAAGACAAAAAAAATGCTGAAATTATTAAAATAACCACACTCAAAAGTTTGGAACCCTTGGTTCTTAGTACTGTGTTCTGTTACCTGATGATCCTTTTAATAGTTGTGTTTGAGTCCCTCAAATGTCCTCAGTCTGAAAAAATGCTTCTCAGAATCATACAGTCACTGCTGGAAAGGGTTCAAATATGCAAAGATGCTGGAAAACTGAAGAATCTGCAGGACCTTAAAGATTTTTCTGAAGAACGCTGCTCAGCTTAACTGTTCAGAACAAACAAGGGACTCATGCACAACCATCACAAAACAGAAAGACAGTCGAGGATCATCAGGTAACAGAACACAGTATTAAGAACCAAGGATTCCCAAACTTTTGAGTGGGGTTATTTTAATAATTTCAGCAATTCTTTTGTCTTGTGGACTAAATGTTAATATCTTTTATGCACAATATCTTACTCAGGACAGTACTAAATAAAATATAACATGCATTTAGAATGATCTCTCTTATTTTTTTTTAATTACTCATATTTTCACAGATTCTGCAAGGGGTGCCCAAACTTTCGATCCCCACTGTGTATATATATATATATATCTCGCCAAGCGTCAAATGCAAGTAAAAATAATTGTTGGCGAGGCAATGCAACAGTGTCAGCCACCAGTTGGCAGGTAACACTTTTATGAATTATAACAATGCAATAAAAGCAACAGCCAGTTTTTAAAGAGATTCACTGTTTCTGACATAAGCTAATAAAATTATATTTTCTGAAGACAAGATCATTGTGATTAGCTGTTCCGTCATAAGCGAAAAGAGCGAATCAAATAACAGTAGGATAAAAATGGACTGAAAATGTCAGAGAAGTGATGGCCAGCTTGTCCCAAGACACGCTTCAAGTAACTTGTACCTGATAAGATATTGATGCTTCATTTCGGAAGATTAACTTTTCCCTTCTTTACTCTTTATAAACAGATAATGGGCGACACATATATGGGGTTACGCCTCCTAAATGGTGGAGTGAAGTATAATTTGAAAGGCTGTGCATTGGGCTGTATTCTGAGCCGCTTCAACAGACGAAAACACACACAATTATATCAAAATGCGCGGTTTTGGCGAGTTACCTTGCCCTGCCTTAAATTAGTTATAAAGTCTTAAATGACGGATGTGTGTCAGATCTGTGTCTGTGTGATCTGTGTATGTTTCAGGTTTTAAAGAGACAGCGCTGATTGCTGAAGTGGAACCTGCTGTATCATTGATGTAAATTAAAGAACAAAAGAAGAAGGGAAATCCTTGGACTGTTCTAGTTGCTGATTATTTGTTTAGCTTGAATAAATATCAATATGTATAGTTTATATATTTATGTAGAATATACATATATATATATTTTTTTTTTTTTTTTTTTTTTTTAAGGGTGTGACGAGACAAGACGTATCCCACGAGACTAGACAGGCATCACAAGAACAAGACAAGATTTTTTTTTTTTTGAAATCCTCAATGATGAAATAGTTAGTGGAAAAGAGTCTTCTAATCAACTGAAAAACACAAAATGCAAAAAATGTAGGAGCATTTTGAAATCAACTTGTGCTTTATGAAAATAAACGTCTATTATATGTATATATATATATATATATATATATATATATATATATATATATATATATATATATATATATATATATATATATAACCTTTCTAATCTTTTTGTATTCCATTTTCTTTTCATTTATTATGCAATTGTATATGTATGTGTGTGTGTGTGTGTGTGTGTGTGTGTATAAAGACCTCTAACTAGCTTGCTCTATTCTTTTATATTCTGTTTTCTTTTTATTTATTATATTAGTTAAAATCCCATGCTACGTAAACTGTGTTAACCTAACTGAGACTTGTTATAGCACTTATATATCATTGCTCTTTTTGTTGCTTTTGGTTGCTTCCACTGTCTTCATCTGTAAGTCGCTTTGGATAAAAGCGTCTGCTAAATGAATAAATGTAAATGTAAATATATATATATTGAATTGGAGAATCATGATTATTGGAGATCATGATTATCTCACAATTCTTAAGAAATTCTTAAGCCACAGCCGCTCCCAAACTGTTGGTATTGAAATTGTTTGAATTCGTGCACACATTCTTTTTAGCTTTCGATTTTGCGAGGACCAGTGGTGTTGAGCGTGCATTGCATTTTTACAGGATTTGTCAGACACTTACAGTGTGTGTCCACAAACGCTTTTAATTCATTTATATGGAAGTACAGCATCAGAGAACACTCAGCTCTGTTGTTGCCATCTCCACCATCATCTCGCCTTAAGGTCACACTACAGTTCGGACACTGCAACGATTGCTAATTAAGAGTGATCTCATTATTATGGTCTTCAGGTCTTCATATATACTATGTTTTTTTTTTCGCCCCACAATTCAATTTTTTCTTCTTCAGTGAGCACAGGAGAGAAAATAGTAGCGTGAAACTCCAAATGAAAAATGCAACATAAGAGCATAAAGAGAGAGAAGGAGTCTCATGCAGAGATGAGAGGAGGAATCTACTGACCAGCTCATATTCATCAAAGAGCTGGATGAGCGAGGGGAGGATGAAAGTGTGGAAGCCCTGCAGGAAGGCATTGATCTGCGGCTGAATCGCTCGGGTCATCCTGAGCTCCGTCACCAGCTGTACGTACTCGGCCTGTTACACACAGAAACATGACAAATCAGACAAAAAACCCACCATCATTCACTTCTTCACAATCATGGAGAGAATGCTTTGAACTCAGTAGTCTGAGTGACTAAAATGAAGGTAATTTTCCCAAATAAAACGATACTTCATTCCATGCTAGTGTAAATGTTTAAAAAAAAAATATAATACTGAATGTACTTGTACTTGATTTCATGAGTAAATTATTATTTAATTTTTTTTTACATTTTGTTTAAAATACTACTTTGATTTCAAATGTATACATTTTATTCTATTTTAATAATAAATTAATAAATAAATAAATACAGTAAATACTAGTGGTGGGCATAGATTAATTTTTAAAATCTAGATTAATCTCACTGTTGAAATTAATCTAGATTAATCCAGATTAAATTCAGAATATGTGTGTTACCCAAATAAAATTGACAAACAGTAAGTCTTTGAGAAGGGGTTTATCAAGCTAGGTGGTGCATTAGAAAAGAGGCTCATCTCCTGTTTCCAAAATGCATCACAAAGGGCTTGAAAAAGCTGTAAACTAATTCCATAATTGTACAAGGTGCAAACAACCTTACGCCTGTTTCACACATACTCCGTCTGCAGTGTGTATGCGTTTGCATATTTTTTTACGCACCCATGTTAACGGATTCCAGTTGCGTTCCAGTTGCGTTGCGTGTGCAGCAGTGCAGCAATCATTTACGTACTGAGTAGTGGACTGCAAGGCATCCTGTGTGAAAGCACATCGAGTCCATGCTGCACCACATACGTAACGCACATGGACTGCATACGCACTGCAGACGGAGTATGTGTGAAACAACCGTGAGCAGGGCCGTAGCTGGGGTCAGCGGGGCCCCGGTGAAGGTTGTACCAGTGGGCCCTGTTTGAAATTGTTTTATGTGTATGTTCGTTTATTTTTATTTGTGCCATTTACACAATGTTTAAGTTTTTTCAAGTTTGTAGGTGTCAAGGTACAGAAACCAAATAATTAAATAAAGTAAATAAAGTAAAATAGCACTGGATAGTCTTCAATGTAAAAATGAAATATACAATCAAACCTACATTTATTCAGACACCTTCAACATTTCTCACATTATTACAGTTTTGCTATATATATATATATATATATATATATATATATATATATATATAAAATTATATCTGGTGTCTGAATAATTTTTGGTTTGACTGTTAAAACTACAAAGTAATTTCAGTCGAGAGCAGTGAGTGATTTATATTTTCATTTTCTTGGATTAACATTACAGCAGCCAGTAGCTAAATTAGGCGCGGTCACTTTAAGAGACGATGAACACATCCAATATAATACACATCACATTTTTTGTTAACTTACAGCATAAATTCCAAGGTGGATATTTTGACATATTTTGTATGTATTTGTCGGTACAAGAGCAAAAATAAGCAAATTCGATGTTCAAGTGTTTTGAGACTCCTTTCTCTGCGTGAGCCCTGAACACCAGAACACCGCGAGTACTGAATTGGGCTCTTTCACATCTTTTTTTTTGTTCAAACGGCGATTTGTATTTGTTCGTTCAGGTGCTGGAGGTACTTCAAGGGGAACTTTGCAGAAGAGAGCTCGGTTTAGTGTCGCTGTCCGTGATATGCGGCTCTCGGTCTCTCTCATTCGCACCGAACACAGCACGCGAGTAACCAGCTGCTCTGTTCAGCTTTTCCGCGTCTTGTGTTTGGATGCTTTAATGTTTAAATCGACAAGCGGTAAGGCTTAAAAACACATGAAAAAGATAAGCTTTCATGACGATGCGCAGCAGTGGCCCGTCAACTGTCCTGAGCATCTTTTTAGGCTGGCCTCAGTCAGTCGGTTAAAATATCAAGGTGAAAGTCATCATAGCTTGCTTAGTATAGACCCAGCTCTCAACCCAACTTTGAGAATAGATTAACGGCAATTTTTTTTTTTTTAATCACCCGATAAGAGTCTCCCGTTAACGCAGCACGTTAACGCTGATGACGGCCCACCACTAGTAAATACATAAATTAAGTAACTGGCTCATTTAACCTAGGTTTTCTGTAAAGTTGATTCCAATACTGTGATTTTAGAATGTTGCTAAATTAATATTGAAATAAAACCACAAAAATAAAGTATAACTTCAGAAAGATTTTTTAAATGTTACAAATCTCTTATGCTCACCGATGTTTTAGCTAATTATTTATTGATATATTTATTCATTTAAAATACAACAAAACCAGTAATACAGTGTAATGTTATTACAGTGAAAAAGTTCTATTTGACTTTTTTGAATTTTAAAAAAAAATTTTTTTTTTTTATTATTTCATCATTACTCCTTCAGTGTTACCCGATCTTTCAGAAATCTGCAGATGTGCTGCTCAAGAAACATTCCTTATTTATCAGTGTTGAAAACAATTGTGCTGCTCAGAAGTTTTGTGGAAATCGTGACCGTTTTTCCTGGAATCTTTCATGAGTAGAATCCCACTGTTGCCTACTGTTTGCATTACATGAAGAAAAAAAAAACTGAAACACGTCTAAATATAAGTAAATAAACAAACAAAAACAAAACATCTATAAGTCACCTTGTTGTCTTGGGTGACCTGAATGGCAGTTCCTCCTGGTTTGAGAGGAACCTCTTCCATGGTTCCAAACACATCTGTTTCTACAGAGAACGTGAGCTCAAGGCCAAGGTCACTGATGTCATTGTCCAGAATCCACTGCAGATTTTTTGCATACTCTGGGTCAATGGATGACACATCCTGATAGCTCACTGGGATGCCTGAAACACAGAAACACACTTTTACACATAAAGCATGTAGCAGACTCTACTGTTGATGACTGTGTTTACCAGAATATGGCTTTAATCAAGTTGTTACAGTTGGGTTAACATGTTGACATGATGCATATGAGATTTTCTGATTTACAAATGACTTTACTATTCTTGTGATTGCAAACATGATCAGTGATACCAATTTTATGGACTACACTTAATTAAAACATCAACTGTGCGTCTTTACAAGTTGTAATCAGTATGAATGCATGCAAAAAGTAGTATTACAAACAGATGTAATCAATGTAAATTAAAAAAATAAAATAAAATGCAGATACAGAATTAATATAAACACAATGTGAATGGAGTGGGTTACCCAGTATGTGCTTGTAAAAGGAGCGTGTGAAGTAGATGTTCACCAGCTGTCGGTGATAGAGAGCCAGACCCAGGATTTGACCAGCAAATCCAAAGTAGTTCAGATGATCTGGGTTTACAGAAGAATTGCTGTTGGGTTGAAACGTGGTACCTGTTATAAAAACAAAAAGAAAAATAATGCACACATAAGCATGCAAAACATAAATATAAACACTTCAAAAACACAGTGTAGCTGCATTAATGTATTAATCCCAGAGGAGATGTTTTATCTAAAGGCAGAGACCCACTATTTGATTTATTTCCAACTTTTCAGTCATGAGCTTCATTTACATAGTCAAGAGTCAGATGCAATGAGCACATCTCTCAGCAGGAGGATGTTAATAGCCCAGGCGACTCCATGTTGAGCTCATAGCCCTGCAGCCCCTCAGCCAACATCAAGCTTCCCCTTGGCAGTGACCAAAGAGCTTCATTACACACTGATCATTTGAAAAGCCATTGTCTGGCTCAGATTGTCACATGGAAAAAGCGTTCCATGGTGGGCTCTCCTGCACTTCTGTTGTTAAAAAAAAAAAGTAGATTTTTTTTCCTGTTAAATATGCACATGTAATTTGCATTGTAATGGTAAAATTACATTTACTGTTGTTCAGCGACTTTTCATGTGTGAAATCCAGTCACTTCAATAGGGAATCACAGAACTTTGTGTGGGAGTGAAAAGATTTCCCCACGCAGATTTCCAAATGGGATCAAGTTCACCACAAAATGGTTTAAATGTGATTGCACCTATAGTATGTAAACACTTTGAAACAATGCGACTTTTAAAGGCATGGACACATTAACGCTGTTCAGGAAATTTTCAGCTTAATATGAATCCACAAGATCAGGAATTTCATGGTAGGGTTAACATTCCCAGAAAGACACACACACACACACCCACCCACACAAAAAACACCTACTCAGGGCATTACATGAATTATATCCTTATCTGTCCATTTCCATATTAACCGATGAGTGTGACAGATCATTAACAGAAAAGAGAGGCATTTTAATAAGGAAATCTGATAGGTGCAGCACCACGACCCGTATTGTACATGAAATTGAATTTACCATCAGCTGATTGTGTAAACAGTGCATAGTCCGGGTTGATGATCTCATTGGACAGAATGTCAAACCACTCTCTGACCACCCCCTGACCCTAAGAAAAGAACAGAATAAAGGCAATCATGGCATTAGTCCTAGATCTACTCCACTGCAGCAAAATCTAAAAAAAAAAACCTGGTAAAATAGCCATTATATGCATAGTATGCACAAATATGAAGCTATCACAAATACACTCTAGACACAAAGGCACTTGGTGCCTTCTAAGATACCTCCTTTTGGTCAGATGATAGCCAAAGTTACTGGTTTAGATTTTAAAATATTTCCCTGTAGAAAATATTCTTATATTTTATTGAATAGTAGAGTTTTATTTAAAAAAACGAAAAAAAAAAACGTTTTGCATCATTGCTCTGCATCAGCCGCGCCACGTTCAAATCCAAGCACAAACAACGTAGAAAACGTATCCCCGTGGCGCAACTGACACCGAACAACATACGCTTTTTGCGATCAGAGGCAATTATTATTTTACTTCTTTTGTGAACAAAAAGTTTGAACCTCTGATGTCACATGGATTATTTTACCGATCTTGTTGCTACATTTCTGGACATTGATCGTGGTAATACCCTTGCTGTCTATAGAAGGGTCCGAGAGCTTTCAGAATGCATCATAAATCTCTTAATTTGTGTTCCGAAGATAAACAGAGGCTTACAGTAATTGATGACATAATTTTCAATGTTGGGTGAACTAACCAATTAACAGTTGATTTGGATCACATGTGCCTCACAAACCACATTATAGTCTTTATGGAAATCTTTTGAGGTAATGAAGCTGTTTTCTGATAGCACAGAACCAGTTCTGTAAACTACCTTACAGTCAGATTGTCAATTCATTAAGCAATAAGCTGCTTCCTCACAAAAGTAGTTCATGCAGTATACTGAAGCCTCTACTCCATTGACATCCATTCATAAACCGTTTGTCTCCTTGCTAGTGTACTGCTGTATTGCTACTTTTATTTATTTTTTATCTATTTCTTTTTATATCTTATTTATTTCTTGACGACTTTCATGATGTTGTTCATGTGTGGTTTATTAGGGTTGGAACTAATATCTGTGGGAGGCGCCTTAAAATATGATACATCCAAAATCGAACTCTTCCCTACTACATATAGCAGCTGAAAACAGGCTGCAAAAACAGTAATGTCCAAATTCATAGTTTTCGAAAAACAGTAGGCGAAAACTTCCATCCGGACTCTTAAGTGTGGCGTCGTTGGACACTTTACTATCCCATGAGGCCACAGGAGAGGATTTATGAATGACAGATAACTGACAATGGTAGGTCACACGAAAGAAACAACTTGGCAGATGCAGTACATCCTAATTTCATTCATACTACTTATATTCATATACCATACAGAATGTACTTTTTTGAAGAGATTCCCGGGTGAAATATTCAAGCTTACCATTCCCTCTTCACCATGGAACCGCACTGCAATGCCCTGTTTGAGTTTCTTATTGGAGGACTTGGATACAACCTCACAGCTGCTTCGGAATAATGAGTCTGAAAGGCAATGATTAAAAAATAAACGAAGGGTGTGAAGGCTGAAAGATGAAGGCTCTTTTAAACAGATAATCCAGAAAATGTCCTACCTCTGTGAACAAGAAGAATATCATTTTCATTAACTGGCCGGTGCACCATATCTGAGTCCAGCTGTCCAGCCAGAAGATGTTCATAAAACCACTCACACCTGTCTTTAAATGGCTGAGAAAAGGGAGGTAAACAAAGATCTATTAAAACATAATTACATTGATTAAACCCTGTTGCACAGCACTTACATCCCAGATGAACAGGCCAGAAACATATTTTAGACAAGGAGGCTGAATGCTCACAAGCACACAGCCCCAATGATCTTCAACTACAGTAGCTCAATCTAAATATTATACCAGCCATTTTCTTTTCTTTTATGAGGTTTGCAATTTATGCGATCATATTAGCATGTCAGCAGTTTTTACACACTGATTTGTGTGATTTTGTGATTTCTTTCAAATGAAAATTACATACATTATTAAAACTAATACATAAAATCACTTCACCAGGGTTGAAAACTGAATTCACATTTTGAGCAATACAAAAGTTATTAGTAATATTATTGTTCATAATAAAATACTTTTTGTAATAAGTGAAAAATTATCTGGCAACAGAGCTGTGCAAAAAAAAACAAAAACAAAAAAAATTGGTGGGGGCTTAAATATTTCATTTCTGACAAAATATTTTGACAGTATTACTAATCAATTCTGTTAGCATGTCTACTGATTTTTATCAAATAAAAATGTAATTTACAACATTAATAAATAAAATAAAACCTACACTAATATTGTTTTTAATAATGTTGTTCATATAAATAATAATAATAACAGATGGGGAAAAATCTAACAACAGAGCTGTGCTCTGTTTTAACTAAATATTATATTTTTGACAATTAAGTTCAGTTAAACAAACATTTTATACTCTTTTTATTTTTATATTTTAAATATAAATATTTAACATTTTAAATATACATTTAAAATTGTACAGCAGTGCCATAATTTGAATTGATAAAACCTTGAAAACATAAGAGATGGGACAGCAGAACCAGGACCACCATTTAAAGAAGAGGGATGCAGATGTGTTGTATTAAAAAATAATTGAAAATATTATTTTCATGCAATGTTAATTTTAAGTTAGATGCCAGTTTATCAGACACACAGTATACATACATCTTATATATTTAGATGAAATATTATGAAGACAAATATTCTACTCCTGAAAATAACATGTGATTTTCAATTCCATCGAGACTCCTTGTTTTTATGGGCCATGTGGAAACTGTGGGGCCCTGATGATGTCCACATCTGTGACAGGATCTAATGAGCAAACTGTACATCAGCTATTTCAGTGTCTCGTCATGCTTACCTGTCCTTTAATAATATGCATGAAGCGGGACATGAGCTCAGGGCACTCCAGCAGGAAGTGGAAATGGTTGAAGATGATTGTGGGATTCCTGGGAACAATAAATTATTTTGAGAAACTGTTTTGTAAGCAAAGGCCTAAACATGTATATGTGCATAGCACCCATACATACACACCACAAGCCTTAAACTTAAAGAGGTCTTATTATGCTCTTTTACAAAGTCTTGATTTTGTTTTGGGGGTGTACTAGAACAGGCTGTCAGACTAAGTTACTAAAAAACCTTATTACAACACCTCTCTCCCCAGTCTGACATGAACAGCTTGAATAGTTCCTGTATTAAATGAAGGCTCTCCTTCTGAAATACGAAATGTGCTGTGATTGGTTAGCTGGGCCAGAGTGTGTTGTGATTGGCAGCACTCTGTGCCCTTACCATAGGCACCTGCGAGCTTCAGGGTGCTTTCACACTAGCACTTTTGGTGCGCGTGGGTTCGATTGACGTCAGAGTTTGGTTTGTTTGGATGATGTGAACGCCGTCTTCCAAACTCAGGTGCGCACCCGCAAACTGTACCTGAGTCTGCTTAAAAAGGGTGAGGTTCATGTGAACTCCAGAACGATTCGCTGCTGATGTGAATGTAATCGTACCAAATCGCGCAAGTGAACTACAATTAATGACATTGATTTATAAAAATGTGTTTCACTCACTGTTCTCACAAGCGTGACTGATGTGCTGCAAGCAGAAAGCTATAAGTCTCATTTCTGTTCCCCTTCAACGTTCTTTAGAGCATTTGCAGTACATTCGCAAGACACAATTAAGTGCCGTTATGTACCAAAGCTTTGTAAACTAAACAAACGGTTCAAAATTGTGAAGAGAGCAACATTATACATTTGCCACCTTCTCCTGCACCGTCATTACTAACCAACGGGGTAAACAGCTGCTAGCTTGATGACATAAACAACCACAGTTCAGACCCAAATAAAATAATATGAACGCAGTCTAGCGGAGGCAGGAGGAAGGGGAGCAATTGAACTCGGACAAGGTAAGCGAACCAAGTGTGAAAGAACACTCAGTGTAAATATTGCGTCAGAGGATATAAACCCGGATGATTGTAACAGCTCTAAGTTTCTTTCTCTAGTGCAGCTCAGCCAGGTCTACACCAATTCGTCGATATTTGTGAGATCACAAATCCCGGACAATATGTGTGTAATCCAAACAAGTAATTCGTTGTGGTTTTTAAAAGTGATTTCTGTTAAGTAAAATATCACCTTTTGAAGTGGTCTTCGAGCTTTGTAACTTTGTTTTTATTTTCAAACAGCAACATAACAGACTAACTAAAGTTGAAAAAGTGAAAAAGCATAATAGGACCCCTTTAAGATTATAGAAGAGGTCTACTTGAAATTTCAACTCTATCATTATCTACTATTGTACTATTACTAATCCTTGTGTCATTCCAAAACGCATGCATGTTTTGTCATTTTTAGTAGACATTTTAAAATAATTTGAATGCAGCTCTTTCGTGGTGCATCTCGTCCAGAATTGGTGTGTTTCGTTACTATGGGATTATGAGATGCCATAAAAATAAAAATAAAAATTGCACATGAACACCTAAGCTTCCATGGAGGAGAATATTTAAGTTAATAAAATTTATTTTAGGTTAATTTTGTTTATCACATACACTGCTGTTCAAACGTTTGGAGTCATGAAGACTTTTTGGCAACACTTTAGAATAGGGAACACATATTCACTATTAACTAAGAGTTCTACCTGAACAAACTCCATAACTGCTGCATATTAATAATTAATAAGCTAGTTGTTAAGTTTAGGTATGGAGTCGGATTAAGGGATCTAAAACATGCAGAAAAATGCATTAATATGTTTAATATCTTACTGACCCAAAAACTTCTCAGTGCTAGTGTACATCATGTACATCTACAGCTAACGTACAGATAGTATCCTTTTTTACTCTCTTAATAAATAAATGCATTGAAATAAATCGCTCTCGACTTACCTCGTCACAAAACACTTGAGCACTTCATCATGTTTACAGACAAACTCAATGAATCGAGGGGAGGTCATGCTAGATATCAGGGAAGAAAAAAGAAAAGTCATGACAGTCTATTTATCATGCATTAATTAAAGAGTGATTAAATGGTCTAATAACATTATCATTAGAAAGGCAGAGGGGTCAGGGTAAGGAGACATTATGAACACTCACACCGAATGAGCTCATGAGCAGATGTCTATTAAAACACTATTCTTGGATCTCCTGTACTTCCCATAAACTTTACAGGGCAAGTGAAGCCACTTCACCACTTTTAAAGTTCACATACTTTTATTGATGCTTTTATCCAAAGTGGCCCACAGTGCATTTAAACTATACATTTTGTCACTATGCATGTTCCCGCTGGGAATCAAACCCATGACATTAGCAATGCCAGCACCATGGACAAGATCTCATTACTATTGAGATGTACGAACAAGCTGTTCTCTGCAGTTTAGTTTCTAAAATTGTCCGTGTGAAGTGGAAAGAAACTTTAAAGTTTGAGGTCAGTCTTACCCATGTGGCATCTGACAGGAACAGCACATGTAGAAGGCCTGGATCACAGCACTCAGGCGATTGGCTATCATAGAGATGACATCCTGACCATCAGCACAACCCTCCGGAGTCTTCATCATCGACTTGGCCTCCAGCAACAGTGGGGGATTTTCGCTGGCAACGGAGGGGTCGACCTCCTGGTTTTTCAGGAAGAGTGACGCAATGTCATTTCCCGAGGATGAGGTTGTTGCGTCTGTGCTCTCCTTATCCATCTCAGTGGAGATGAGGACCAGCCATTCTTCAAGAGAGTGCCACAGCAGCTCCAGAGGCTAGACAGCAACACGAGAGAACATCACTTCAACAAAGATGTGCTGTACAAGACCAGAGCAGGAGAGACAGCTTTGGTATTTCCAATTGTGAGAAACGATTTCATTCTACAGCAGCCTGCATGTTCATCTATGCAGTTTTCGATGATAGGGTGATGTGATATATTGATATTTACAGTATATGCTATATGACACTGTGAATATCGGTCTGATCTTATTAGAATTCTTGTGTTGGGACTTCCATGAAAACATTAAGACAGATATTTGGTAACACTTTAGAATAAGGTTCCATTAGTTAATGTTAGTTAACTACTTTCGTTAACATGAACTAAGCAAGAACAATCCTTCTACAGCATTTATAAATCTTAGTTCATGTTAATTTCAACATTTACTAATGCATTATTTAAATCAAAAGTTGTGCTTGTTAACATTAGTTAATGCACTGTGAATTACCATGAATAACTGTATTTTCATTAACTAACATTAACGAAGATGAATAAATACAGTAATAAATGTATTATTCATTGTTTGTTCATGTTAATTAATACATTAACTAACATTAACTAATGGAACCTTATTCTAAAGTGTTACCAGATATTTTAATAATATCTCAGGCTAAAACATCAACTTTAAATATGTCAACAAATTCGGCAGTTTTGATTCATTTTTATGAATCAATTCTTATATATAGTCTCTTTTTGACACGGACTCAGTCAAAAATGTTCACTGAAGTCTCTGCATGGTAGTTGTTTTAAAACGGTTTAGTAAATATGAGAGATGAGAGAAAGGCGCAGCCGCGGGGCGACCCTCCTGCCTATGACTGTGCCCCGTGCGAGCCTCTTCACACGGGTCGTGGCAAGCGGCGGAACTGAGACGGTGCCAGCGCCAAAGTCCCGTTTAAAGTAAGACATTACCACAAAAGCCCAGTTGAAGGCAAACTTCAGCTTTGTACACTGAAACATAAACTGTGACAGCCTCTTTCAGCCTCCATTACTAGCAACGAACTACATTAACGCTAACATTAGTGGCGTGCTCTAATGCTAGTATTTTCTGTCACTCAGGATTTGTTCAGAGATGAACACCGCCATCTAGCAGTCGGGAAATAAACTCAAAATGAAACAACTGCCATTAATCTTATATGATTATTCATTGTTTTTTTATAAATATCGATATACCATTTTTGAGAATCGATATTATATCGCCAAACTAAATATTGTGATACTCGCGTGTATCGATATTTTCTTGCACCCCTACCTTAAACACCTGGTTACGTGGTGTCTTGTTTCCGTTGTAACCCATGTCTTTCCCGTTGTTTGGGGAGGACGGCCCAAGACAGAACACATGACAGAAGATCCGGATAATTCGGAGCAAACTCTTTGTTTGGACCTCAAAGTTACTGGACAAGCTGAATGGAAACAGAGTGAGAAATACATTTGCTTAAAGGAAGTACTTAGTAATAAAATTCCTCAAGAATTGTGGATAACACACACCTCAGAAGTTTGTGTCCATTTGTGGTTGCCACCTCAGCCAAGCTGGTCAACATCATTTGGTAGCTGGAGTCACTCTGCTGTGAAACATGTTCTAGGACCTGCCTTAACTTAAAAATCATATTCAAAATGTAAAAAGACACTTATGTACATAAACTCATCAAGAAACATAGATGGGGGGAAAAGAGACATACCATGTTCTCTTTAATGTCATCATCCTGGGTCATCTGTATCAGTGTCTGAAACAGTCTGCTATGGTGCTGGATGAGAATTTCACATGTTTCACCATATCCACCCTAAAAGTAGTTACACATTAGTAACCTGCGTATGAATACCTGAGTGTGTGGATATTATGTACACATGCTGCATTCACCTGCACACACAGGTCAAGTGGTGTAACCCCATTCTTGTCTGGCAAATACTTGGCTCCCCTGAGGAGCAGTATCTGTGCGGTGTCCCTCTGACCATGACTGCAATACAATGACAAAATCTTGTAAATTGCATGAATATCAATATCTTTCATCCC
This sequence comes from Carassius auratus, assembly GCF_003368295.1. NCBI lineage: Eukaryota > Metazoa > Chordata > Actinopteri > Cypriniformes > Cyprinidae > Carassius > Carassius auratus. The sequence continues at coordinate 9,192,687 of NC_039283.1, forward strand.
GGGGAACAAGTTTATATCCTAGTTCTTGAGTGCATCAAGAACACGGCAGATTTGAATGAATGAAGTGAATGATGACTATGTTAATGACAAACTTTCTTCTGATCCTCACATAAAGCTATCAAAATGGCTTGGAAGACTTGAGTTCGAGGTCTGGCTCAAGGTCTTTCCACAGTCTGGTGTCCCTCTATACTCTTCTGTTGCTTCCTGCCTCTCTCCATTATTCCTATTAAGGCAAGAGTGCTGAAAGAACTAAAATTGGTCCTGGATGTAGCACATAAGTCATATGGATTAATGCCAGAAAGTATGCAAATATGCATAACATGCACTCATCTATGGAGTAGGTGAAGAGCTACCTTACCTAGCTGTAAACATGTTAAGAGTTAACCAACTAGCTCAGCAACATTCTCTTTATATCAGCAGTTGTCAATGTTTCTAACTACAATAGCCAAAGAACCCCTAGACCTAGTTTTGTCTTATCTGTCGAAACACAACACTTGAATTAGGGATGCACAATATTATATTTTTACAGATATCCAATATATTTCAACTAATATATATGTCACATTTTATTATTAGGTCTTTCGACACATATATTTTTTACCAAATAAAAAGGACCGCACTTTTAGAGTTCATCCCACTATCTGATGTGAGAATAAGTATTGGAACAGTTGAATTTAAGGCAGATGCAAAAGATTAAAGCTAATATTTAGTTTCAGATCCCTTGCATGCAATCAGAGCAGTGAGTCTGCAACACATAGACATCACCAGACTCTTGGTCTTATGCTTTGAAATGCTTTTCTCCAGCCTTTATTGCAGCCAATTCCAACTTTTGCTTGTTTGGCGGGAGGTTCTGTCTTTAGTGTCCTCTTCAGATGGTGAAATTAATGTTTAATCAGATTTAAATTGGGAGCTTGATTTGGGGAATCTAAGACTTTACATTTATTTGCCCTGATAAAGTCCTTGACTGCACTGGTAGGGTGCTTTGGGTCATTGTCCCAATCCAATTTGAAGTGCTTTCTAATGAGTTTGATGCCATTTCTTGAATATTGGTAGCCAAGATGATTTTGTACCCTTCCAAATTCATTCTGCAACTGCCATCATTCATTAAGTCATCATTCAAATAAAGAGGTCATGTTCTAGAGACAGCCAAGCATGCTTATGCCATGACACCACCTCCACCAAGCTTTACAGATGAGGTTGTGTGCCAAGGATCATTTGCAGTTCCCTTTGTTTCCACACTTTTGTTCTGTTCCAATACTTCTGCTCACATCAGATAGGGAGATGAAACTCTAAAAGTGCTGATCTTCTTAGCTGCTAAAACACCTTTGTGGTGAATCACCCAATAATAAATGTGACATTCTGTAGTTTTGTATCATATTCATATTTTGACTCCACAGCAAACAGAACAATTCTGTCTTTACTGTTCCAATACATATGAAGCATCCTTAACGTGAAACAAATATGCATAGCTAGACATATTGCACTTATATATTTGCATACTTCTTAGGTCAGAACAAGCCCAGATTTCCTGTTTTAAAAACCTATTAAGCTCATGTTTAATTACTCTATTTAATTATCTGTTGTGAGGCATGTTAGTGTTGATCATCATCATCAGTCTTGAGTGGACTGATATCAGTGGCAAAATGCTAAATTCTCATTAGCCTGTCCTTTCAGCAAAGAAAGTTGAATTTCCTTGTTATTCTCGTCAAACTCACAAGAAAGCTTTGTGTTTAAAGGATATAAGCTAAAAAAAAACATCTGTACAAACCCCTAATTTTCCTAATTATGCTTCTTGTGTAGTCAGAAAGCATCCAGATTCAGTCACTGAATGGAAGTTAATTTTCTTAAAGGGTCACATTCTAATTGTTGACCACACACTTCCAGTTCAGGCGGCTTGAAATAAACAGTAATCATGGTAAACATTATACATTTGCATTGGCAGCTGGTAGTGCTGGGGTTGAAGATGCTTAGCTGCTCACCTGCAGGCGAAATAGAGTGGAGTCGCTCCAGAGACATTGGGCCTGTTGATGTCCGCTCCACTGTCCAGGAGACACTGCACTGTCTATGAGAAACACAAATCATCACATTAACCTTCTTTTGAACTTCTCTGGCTGGAAATCCTGTAATCAAGTCTGCAAGTTATGTAGTCAGAGAGTTTCCGTACAGTCTTGTGTCCGTTCTGGCAGGCCACATGTAAGGCTGTCTGGCCCATGGCGTCCTCCACGTCCACATTAGACACATGCTGCACCAGGTCATGAAGAAGCTCTGTCCTTCCATTCACTGCCAGCCAATGAATCTAATGGCATGAGATAATGAGATAATTAAATTTTAGTAAAAACAGTACTACATTAATACAAAAAAATAAAAATACTTATAATATATATTAGAGATTTGGTTGTACCTGGTGTAATAATGAACATAATCCACATATGTATTCTAATTTATTTATTTATTTGCAGTAGCCATTGCTGTGCTGTAACCCAAATACTTGAATTAAGTTTAATTAGAATAATTTAGTTTATACCTTTATATTAGTTTCTTTATTAAAATGATTAATAAATGTCAATAAAAAAAAAGTTTTAAAATGGGTTCAGCAGGAGTGAATAAAAAGCTGGTTTCCAGAATACATATCTGTAATAATTGTTTACAAATAAAATGAACTGGCAACTTTTGTGTGTGTGTTATTTCACAGCTTTGATGACTTTACTATTATTTTAAAATACAGACAAAATGCAGTATAAAAAAAAAAACATTAGAAAAAAAAAATAATTAAAATAATAATAATAATAATAATAATTATTATTATTATTATTATTATTACTATTATTGTTATTTTATATATACACATATATACATACATACATGCACACACATATATAAACCAATTTCAGAATCATAACTATGCAAATGTGTTGTTATTATTATAGTACAGCATACTCACAGCAGTGAGACCTTCATTATTACAAATATTAACATCAGCATTGTACTCTAACAGTCTGCCCATACACTTCTTCTGTCTGTGAAAATATAAGACAACATGGGATCATGGGACATCATGGGACTCAGCACAGATGCATTTCTAGGTTACAATTTTTGCATGCAATACACACAAATGCTTAGGCTATGTAAACAAAGCATGCATAGGGAAGTCCTAAGAGTTTTGTTAGGTAAATTTTTTTTTTTTTAAATAAAAAAAAAAATTTTTTTTTTTACAATGATTGTTTGATTTTTAAAACACAATGTGACGTGAGTCTTCTGTTTCTATAATACGAACACAAGTTTGACGCGTATTAGATCGACAGATATACCATGCGCTCTTATACTGTATTCTGTCGATATTTTAGCTAAATCTGCTTCAGTAAGTAATAACGTCTACATTCAATAAAGTGAAGTGAGTGAAGTGACATTCAGCCAAGTATGGTGACCCATACTCAGAATTTGTGCTCTGCATTTAACCCATCCGAAATGCACACACACAGAGCAGTGAACACACACACACTGTGAACACACACCTGGAGCAGTGGGCAGCCATTTATGCTGCGGCGCCCGGGGAGCATTTGGGGGTTCGATGCCTTGCTCAAGGGCACCTAAGTCATGGTATTGAAGGTGGAGAGAGAGCTGTTCATGCACTACCCCCACCCACAATTCCGTCCGGCCCGAGACTAGAACTCACAACCCTTCGATTGGGAGTCTGACTCTCTAACCATTAGGCCACGACTTCCCCTGATAATATATAAATAGATATAATAGATAAATACTGGATAACAAATCACTGAAGATTTATTTATTATTTATTTTCAAGAGACAGTACGTTTAACATGTTGTTTGTGTAATTAACATGCTTAAATGGTCTAACAACAAAGCATTCAACACTACAAACACGGGCCTTCAGAAGGATGCCAAGAACTAAAATCTTTAAGAGCTGCTTGGATTCAACTCACTGTATTTTCCTCATTTGCTTGAAATAAAATTATATATAATTCGTTATTTTTAGCCATGTAGGATATGCTGTGATATGCTGTAGCCATATCTTCAAATGTGTGTGTGTGTGTGTGGTCTACAAAGAAATGTAGAAAATACAAAAGATTACAACACTGTAGAACATCACCTAATTAAATTAGCCTATATATACACATAATATATAAATACATGCATACATATATATATATATATATATATATACACACACACACACACACATTATAGCTCAGATAATGTAACATATATATAATATAACAGAACTAAAATTCATGCAGAAACAAAGATATAAGTGCAAACTGAAAACTATACAGTGACGTCAACCTTGGTTTTACTAAGAAATAAGTTTAGTATCACAGCGAATGCTACAGCGTCATCTAGCCATAAGAACGTAACCATAACAGATACGCTTTCAAGTAAAATAATCATATGCCTTTAAGCATTTAATAAGTTAATTAGATGTCAGTAATGAACAATAAGGCACAAATTATAGCGATCATGAGTAAGGTCTTTATTCTGTTTCAAAGTGTAGAGTGAAGTGGATATACAGTATACAACACCCAATCAGTTATATTAAGGTGTATACTGCCACCTGTTGGCGCAGTTGTGTAACTTGGAGAACAACTTTAATGCCAAGATCATAAGAAAAAAAAAAGTCATGATAACGAGAAAACAAGAATGAAAAATTTGAATAATCCATAACCTCTAGGACTTCCGTACACGCGGGATTAGGACTAAGAAATGTGGTCTGTTATGCTCCCAGCAGGTGGTAGCACTGGAGTTTACCCGTTTCTTGCAGCCAGATGCAGAGGTGTGCAGCCGGAGATATCCTGATAGTTTGGATTTGCTCCACGCCTCAGCAGCAGGACGAGACACTCTATTGATCCACAGCTGAAACAACAACGACATCTTCAGAGAACCGGGTCATCAGAATATTACAAATGATCTGTTTATTTAGGAAACACCAGGAAAACACTTTATCAGGAGTTTAGGAATCTTAAAAGAACAATTAGGGAATAGATTTCAAAAGAGGAATGCACCATTTCTGTAGTTTTGTGAGAATGTGAAAAGAACTAATTCTCTTACTTGGCAGCGATATGTAGAAGGCTTCTTTTAACACGTCCAAATGCGTAGTTGACATCAAACTTCGAGTTTAAAAGCAATTCAGAAACTGATCTATGAGCAAAAAAAAAAAAAAATTATAAAATGCCAGTAAACATAACACACTTATTACATTTAGCTGTGTGGCCCAAGAGAAGTTTAAAGCAGTCGACCGCCACCAAACGTTACATCCTCTTCTTTAGCTTGCATTAAATTTACAGCTGTTGATCAGTGAGCCGCAAACACATTCTGTACTGGAATTGTTGTACTGAGGAAGCTGCAGGAGTGGGTGGTGTTTTGTGTTTTACTGTGTGTCTGCTTCTCTTGGCCGTCTGTTATGTCACAGGACAACGGTGACACTCACCTGTGCTGGTCAGCCATGACCATTGGCATGAGGGTGTACACGGCTGTTTCACTGTCTAGAAGAAAACAAAAATACACATATTATATAACATTTTCTTCCAAACTACTTGCAAACTGCTTTGGAAAATGGAAAATCTTGTTTTTAATGTGAAATATAGCACAATAGTATGTATACCAGATAATAATAAATAAAAATGACAAGTTTTACAATAAAGAAAATTAATCGAGAATCACGATAGCGACAAAAGTACAATTTCCAGATATATTAAAGCCATTCATGAGTGTCATTCTACAATTCTGGCCATTGATGTTAATTATATTACTTAGTTCTGACACTTTTCTTCAGAAATAGTATCATACATCCACTAAGAGAACATAAACAATCTTACACAAATAATTGCACACCCTATTGTTCAATTTGTTTGAAATTACCTTATAATTATACCTAATAACCATATCTGCAAAGCAAATATTACTCTTAAAATTGATTTAAAACAAACATTGTATATTATATTTAAATAATAATACAATACACTAAAATGTAGCACGTCAGTCTGTAGTGACACACAGTAGCAATAAACATTTTATTTGGAAACCCCCTTTATTTTTTGTAATTTAAAAACGTCACTATTGTTTTTCTTTATCTATGACCTGACCGGAAGTGACTTCATGCGAATCAGAGAAATACAACAAAGTCCTTTCTCTGAATACAATCTCAAGAATTAAGTAGTCATTGACCATATATGGATAGAACGGGATGAACGTGTATGGCCGTTGACAGAAATTTTTCTCGGAAAACGACATGATTAGAATGTAACAAGAGTCTCCCTGACAACCTGAGTAGTCCTCAGAAACAAGGATTTGAGATAGATAGATAGATAGATAGATAGATAGATAGATAGATAGATAGATAGATAGATAGATAGATAGATAGTTTGGCGTGACGTCTCACCTTCGGGGAGTTCCACAGTCCTCGCACGGCGCAGGGACCGCGTCAGTCGACTCAGCTGTACGTTTAATTGCTCCATCGCCCGTTCCATCATATGGGATTCAGCTCATTGAAAACACGTACTCACTCTTTCTCTCTCTATGAAAAGACAAATCCTCGTTCTCTTCCATCTGCTGTTGGCTAATGCGCCATGATCACGACTCATTCCACCGCACAATATCCCTCCATCGCGCTCTGATTCATTTTGGGAAAATATTTCCTCCTGGTGTCTTTCTTCCTGTTTTCATTGCAATGCCGTATGGGAAGTGTATTCTTTGGACAGATACACATGTAGGAGTCCGTGACGTGACGCCAGAGACGTGACGCCAACCGGTCACAAAAGTGACCTTAATTTTATTTATTTTATTTATTTTTTCATTTATAAAGCTCTAAAAAACCTTACTGCCTGATGTTTAAGTGCACTTCCTTCAAATTTGGGTTTAAATTCTACATGTGCAGTTTCACATGATTAGTGCAAATTGTCACATGACCAGAGCACCTTATTTCCCGTTTGCACTTTGAGAGGATCAAAGCTGCGTCAAGGCTCCAAAACTAGAGGCTAGTGAAGTGTCTTAACATAAATATATGACAAAGATTTTTGGTGCACATAAACTTTAGGGTGTATAGTATAAAAATATGCATTCGCATATATTTAGTTTTGTTTGGTGTGGTCAGTGCTTAATTTGTAATATGTAAGGTCCTGGAACATATGGCAAATGTCTTTATGGTCTTTTATGACTCTTAAAATGTTTTTTTTTTTTTTTTTTACTTCTAAAATGCTTGTTAAAACAGTTTAAATAAGAAAACTAAATAAGAAATGTTGTACTGAGAACGGTACTGTAGGACATTTAATGAAAACCAAGGCTATTTTCCGCAATTTACAATTATTATATAATTATTATTATAACCATAATTCAGGATTACACCAACTTGTTCCCTCCTATTTTTTTTTTTTTTTTTTAGCCCAGTAGAAAATAATGAAAACACAAATTAACAATGTATTTAACACTGCAGAGACACAGAAAAGTAGTATAATGTCATTCTTACCATTAAAGTTGTTTAAAATGGACCATAAAACAGGCATCAATTTCCCCTCGGTCTCTCTAGATTGTTCTTTGCTTCTGGAGTCATTTGCAGTCCTGTGTCCCTTTTGAAATCCATGACCTCACTTATGGAATGGGGTTAAACTGAGGTAATGGTGGTCCAACAAGGCAGAGAAATAAAAGCAACTAAATTGTGGAGGTGTGGAAGTTATTATCGGTTGGCACTGCAAATTAAGTTAAGTGAGAAAAACCCATCTCACACTCTGCACTTGAAATTGGAACCGTGGTAACAGCAGTCAAAAAGTCTTTTGATCCTGCTGGGATGAGCTGACCACCGTTCTCTCGATATTCTCTCAAAGCCCAAATGGCATTTCGAGGGCTGTCACTGCCAAACTGTTTGCTAAGAGATTAATTTTCTTTATCACCATACGTTGCTCTGGCATCCTGAGGCCAGTATTCAGGAAAAATCACTTTTGAAACCTATCTTTCGAGTTGAAAATCCCAGTGAATGAACATGTAGATAAATAGTGTAGGAGCTCAATTTGCGTGAATAAATTAATCATAAATGTGCATTAAAAACGTTTTTTAAAAGAAATTGTGAGTAAAATTATTTCCGCTGTCAAAAAACAAACAATACAGTGGAATATCAGCCAACAGGACATGCAATATTTACAACTGGAATTGTTTACTATGAAAAAATGGTATGATCAAAATGTAATTATGTCCCAATCTCCACCACAGGCAGTTCCGATACACATCATACAGGCAGGTTGTCCGCTGGGCGTACGGAATACTAGGCAGGAACATTAGGAAAGCCATATCTTCAAATGTTGTGTCAGCAATAAGGAGGCAGTTTGCAAAGGAGGGACAAACATACAAAGGTTTCCAGTGGCCCCGCTTGGAAGACAATTAAGAAATCCATAGTGAAACAAACTGTACTGGTAAGATTTATTTTATTACTGTTAAAACGTGAGTGTCGTGCGAGATAGAGGCTGACTGCCTCATCCTTGGCAACCTTCTGGTGGGAAGAGGTGGGGGGCGGGTGTAGTAGAGGACAAGACAGCATAGATTTATTGTAGGGCCTGTGGTGACTTGCAGTATTCCTCTACCAGCGAGACCATACGATCTGTTGCGGATCCTTGAGGAGAGAAATGTTTAGAACACATTTAGTAACATGGTTGACTCACATAAAAAAAGATAGATTCACATAAAAAAAGATATTGAAAAACTAAGTGAAACCACTAACCGTAAGATGGTTTCTCCTTGATGGGGGTGGACTACCCAGCCACCTTTCCGAAACCAGGGGTAGCGAACGGCGTAGCGTGCCTCACCCTCACTGGTTCGAGCTACATCTCTGTTGCCATTACTATTGAGATATAGGGCCGCCAAGAGAAGTCTGTAGGAGATAAGTAGATAGAACATTAGGTCTCCAAAGCTAACCCAATGCAGTGAAATGCAACAGAAATACATGACATTAATGTTTTCAGTTCAAATGGGTCTAAGACAGTGACTCATCTTTGCAATTATTTTTTTTGCAAACAATATGTAATGCTGTTATCTATCAATAACATTTGTCTGCTATACAAGACTGCATTAGTTTCTAGCCATATTCATTCTGTCATCATTTACCTGCTACAAAAGTATAAAGGTATTGCAATATCCTGAAATTGAAAAAAAAAGACCTAATTTTATTAGTATCGATACTTTTAAGTGATAACACAAAGAAAAGAAAAGCCAGCGTGTTTGGGAGCAAAGTGCAGAATGAGGGAATGGTAGGCCTCCAGGGAGAATGTCTGATGCTGAGGTGACAATTGTCGAATATCATTTAACAGTGCTTTCCTGGCAGCTACACTGCTGGTGATCCTGAATAAAACATATTCTGTCATATAGTCTGTCGCATTTCATAACACAAGTAATTATTAGTACACATGGGGCTATGTATTGATAAAACTAAACTTAACAAGCACTGAAAAAAGTTTAGCCTCATAACATTTGACATTTTTTAACATAGGCTACTATGTTGTACCTGGTTCCAGCCACTCCTTTTTTCTTGCCTCTCCTTCCAACGGTGGATGTGTGCAGCTGGTAAATGCAGGAGTGCTGTGTTCATGTATGTCCTGTACATGATTTATTATACTCTGCCATTTTTTCCTGCATCTCATCTGGATCTCCTGTAGGGGTGGAAGCTGCGGTCCAGTAGAGATGGTTGATGATGGCTGGCCTCCACAGCTTCAGATCCTCACAGTCCCTCTCTTTTGCAGCAGCATCCAGTGCTTTCTGTACACCTGTTCCAGAACAAACCAACAGAGGAGAGCAAACTAATTATTAGGAAAGTGAATTTAACTACAAAAAAAGTCTGTTATATAGAACTACCAACATCAGAATACATACTTTTCCCAATATGCCAGACGTCAAAGAAATGCCTTGTTCCTTCTGAACACATTTTCTCACGTGTACCCACTTGGCCACCTTAAACACAAATTGATTTTATAGAATTTAGAATTTATTTTGAGTGATACTGTGCCTGTCAATTGTGTTCAGCTTGAGCACCTGCCCCTTTGCCCTTTGGTGCCCAAAGTGCCCTTTTGTCAAAGCAAAATTTCCTCTAATTTTTTTTTTTTTTTTTTTTTTTGGTCATAACGTTTCCTTTTGTGAATGCCTGTTCATGCCCAATCTAAATATTAGTAAAATTTTGAATAATAATTTAGCCGTCAATAAGATGACCAACATGATGACCTTTGACCTGACGACGACGACCTCCTCATCCAACCGGGACGATTTGTCACGCCGCACGCGCATTTTTTAATTGTCAGAGGATATTTTCATTACCGCGGAAGCTGGTAAGTGGTGTTTCATTCTCAGCGAAGTGATTTTGATATGTATTTACTTATTATTATTTTACAAGAACGACGTGATGTGAGAACATGCAGATATGTTGTTTATATTGCGGTGTGTAGCCTGTAGTGTAGAGTAACGTTAGCGTGCTGTTTGAGGGAGAAACGTTTCACAGGCAAGGGGCAGAGGCGTCATGCCCCTTCAAAGATTTCTGAGCAAAGTTGATTTTAAATGCAGCTTCCAAACGACAAAAAAAAAAAAAAAAAAAACAGCAGAATAATATTTTTATATATTTCATATAATCACACTGTTGTGATTAGATTGTTCAGTGCACAGCATCAGCTGCTAAATTCAAATCTGTGTTCGCTGGCTGGCGCTGAGCCAGAGACGTTCGTACAACGATTCATGATAACCAATCATCGGTTCTGTTGCGCGAATGCAATGGCCAATCGGAGACGTGCAGAAGAGTCATCATGAAACGCGGTGTTTTTGTTCACTTGCTTGCTGACTGAATTATTTAGCGAATTCTTTCTTCAGAGAGAGAGAGTAAAAACTAAAAACAATCCTGATGTGCATAATGTAATATAAAGTGCTTCAGTGATTTTAATGGGAGTTTTTGAGAGTGCCTGAACTCTGGCTAAACTGAATGAAAATGTTATTTGATATTGTAAATGTTCTTTACTCTCTGCAAAATGAAAGAGTTAAAATAAGTAACTTACAATATTGTTATTAAAATTTACATTAAATGCAAATTCAGTCGTATTTAAAATATTTTATGGCATGATATGGCACTTAAGTAAAAAGTCGGGGTTTTATGTGTAGTTAATAGATTACACTACCTTTCCATTTATTGATCAAATAACAATCTATTAAGGTGCAAAACGCGTTTACTTACACGTTTGAGAATCGAGATATTTCCTGATATATTAAGCATGTTTGGAATTGTTTTGAATAAAAAGGAAAAATAAATAAGACATAAGCCTATATAAGTTATACAGTGCTTTCATTGCATGACTCAGTTGTTTATTGTTTTGCATCAATATTTAAGGTGGACTTATTGATTAAGTGCAAAAATAGTATTGATGGTTAAAATAATAGATTGATAATGAAATAGTAGATTGTGCCTTGTTCCTAGATGGACAGAGAGTGGAAAGTAATAGATCAGATGAGGAGATGGAGATAGAGGAAGAAAAAGAGGCAAATGTAGACTTTTTTACTTTTAAACTTAAAATTGTCTCTTCTAATCTTTTTCTTTTTCAAAACTGCATCACAGCATTGGCTGCCGTATCAATACATAATCATCCATATCAGTACGCAAATTGGCAAGGAATGCATCACAATATATTGCTGTATTGATATTTTGAACCGCGCTTTTTAAAGCCTTGTTCCATGTGCCCCTTTTATACTTTGAGCACCTGCCCCTCCAAAGGTCTCTGCACGGCCCTGGTCACCAGACAGGATCAGTCCACCCCCAGTCTCCTTCAACTCTCTGATGATCCCCCTCTGCTCATTCCTCCAGGCCTGCACGATGCTAGGGATAGTGTAATAGCGCTGATGGTGAAAAAAAGTGCCGGGACTTATGCACTGCAGTCCAAACAGCTTCAGCATCCTGATTGTCTGAGTAGCCATGCAACCTGAGAAGTGGATAGCACCGCTGAGTTGCAGGTAGGCATGTTTTGATGCACCTTCGCTTGGTTTTGCCAGTAACGCTTATAACCAAAAGTTCTGCAGGCCTGAAAGATGAGAGAAGATTTGATACGCAAGCAGCTTTAAGATGAGGTAGTGAAATACCTGTAGGGTTAAGACACAAATAATTAATATACTGTACTGTACATTCACAGACTATAATTCAGCTCCTCACAGACATTTGACAAATAAGACATTACCTGCTTGACTTTTATGAAAGTTCCTTCCGGGTGCATTATGTGTCCCTGTGTTTCCCCACAGCAAGCAGGGCAAACCATGAACAAGGACAGCAACTGCCTCTGGCAAACAATGAACTTGTAAACAGCACTGAAAACAAGAAAAGGAAAAAAAAAAACATTAATTCTGACTATGACATTTTCCAATACACAATCAGAAAAAAGTTTCCATTAATAAGAAGGTTTTTACTTTGGGTCACTGAGAGATTCCAGCTCTTCTGTTTCCTCCTCATAGGACTCGCTCAGCATCTCCTCCCCTGGACTCCATGACATATCACCAGAATGGTTGATGATATCAGAAAATGTCCATTCATCATCACTTTGTTCTCAAGCCGTTTGAGTCTCCACATCCACCATCTGAGTCTTTACCTGAACAGCTTAAATGAAAGAGATTCATCTTAATAATTGTTCACCATTGTACATTCATTGGTAACAACACATGCACTATCAAATGCAACACAGTACAAAATATATTTTTCTAACATTGTGAAGTTCATAATTTGTAATGTTTACTGTCTGAAAAGTGTAAATTACAAAATGGTAACCATGGAGACCCTGAAAAATATTGACATGTAATCCTTATTTGTGACTGTATATGGCATGTATGGTGAATGCTAGATATAAGCTAACTACCTAATGAACGATGTAAACATCTTATGTTGCACTGTGATCCACGATCGACCACTTCTGGCTCAGGGTCCATTGTAGAGATGTCTCCATCTAAATCATCTTCAGGATCTGAAGTGGCAGTTGCACCCGTCCCGTCTTTGCTGGCAGCACTCTCTCCCAAAATAAGAAAACAGACCAAAATCACAACTTTGAACTTTAAAAAATGTAGTCTTTCATGAAAATCCCCCATTCATGCATTATTTAAAAGACTGCTAATCTTTTCAAAATCTTTTAAAAGATTCCCAAGCTGCATTCCCTTGCATGTGCCCTGTTGATACCAGCTTCATTAGTCAAAGAAAACCAAGGCAACTTCGATTTAACTCTGTAAACTAATATTGTAAAGCATTACTTGGATGCGTTTTGGAGAAGGTGAAGTCTTGTTTACACTTTAGCCTGGCTCCGAAGAGAAAGAGTGCGTGCGCACGACCGACTGACTCTCTAGGTGTTTCTCAATGTCAAGGAAAGATCCTCGGAAGCCAGTATTTCGAGGATGCTACGTCATCGACATCCGTCGAAGGACTGTTCCAATGTCAAGGATCCTCGGAATTTCAACCAAGGACTGAGTCCTTCGTTCGAAGAATATCCCATACACAGGAAAGGATGCATATGTGTATCCTTCGCGCTCTCAAATCACCCACAATCCTATGCGCGCAGCTTTGCTATCTAGTTCAAAAATGTGGAACGTTAACGTAGTCGGAGCGTTAGCGGTTTTTATTTACGTTACCAAACATTTGTTATAACTGTAGTAAATAAGTAAAGTTTGAAGTTTAAATGCCAGTACAAATTACTACTGTATTGATATTGTAAATTATACAAGTGGTTAACTGAACCAGACCTGTCATTTAACAATTGGTTGCGTCATCGGCATTCCTTTTATAAATAACTAGTTAAGTTGTCCAAAGTAATTTAATGATACCATTCACAGCGTTATTCAAACTGACCTTTTCACTGGCGTAATGACGCAATTACGTGCACTTGCTAGCCTGTTCCATTTACGTGTTCTCCGTATGCTAAAGAGGAGTCTCACCTAGCCTCTGAAGGAGGTGACTTGGAAGGATCAGTCCTACCAAGGAAGTATCCTTGACATTGAGAAACGCCTTCTTTCTCTGCTCATTCTTTCAGTTAAACATGCGCCCTGTCACAAGCGCAACAGTTCATCTACATTACTCACCGATCAAATAAGACTTTGGCGGGACAAAAAAATCACTTTGGCGGGCGCTAAAATAAGTTAAATGCAAAAATTAATGCGTGAATTTAACCGAGTAGTAGACTACATGACCATGCACTCGCATAAATGTGACCACATAAAATTTTAACTCGCACATTCCCAGAAAATGGTCGCAGTCTGGAACCCTGTCTTATTAGCTCAATAAAATAAGTGTCAGGAGGCTCATGTGCAGCCTCACGTGGTGTAACAAGAGTAAGCTGACGGCAGCTTTCATGCCTTCATGTTGCTAATATTAACTTATCAAAGTCATGCCAAGACTAATCCATTATAATGTCAAGAGAAATACATTTGCAGAAATTACATGCAGAGCTACATTTCGATGCAACACTTTGTATAAGGTATTATAAGACTTACTGTGCAAAGCTCCCATTTTCGACACGCAGATTCTCTGCTAGACTCTTCACTCCCGCCAGATTTTGCTGCATGCACCGATGGCACAGCTCCATTTGCGAGGCTTACCCACTCTTTTCGTCAAAATCCCATGCGAAATTCCATAAGATCTCCTTGGTTGTAGCTGTCCGAAGTGAAGTGTCAACGAGAAGGCAGCGAAATTGCTTCTCTTTACCTGAACGAAATGTATCCAAGCATGGAAATCTTTGTTTCTTGTTTGGAAATCGGTGGACCCAATGGCAAGACATTGGAGTTGTTGCATCCAAAACAAACACAAGAATTCACCATTGTGACAACTCAAACCTACTATAACTATAATAACGATAACAACAGTCTCTTTTCTGTTCTCTCAGACTACGTAAACCCACAGTGAGAACCAGGGCGGCAGCACCTATGTTTGCCTGTCGTTATGTCATATGACACATTCTCTGGGATATGGCGTTTTTTTGGAGCGTAGCTTAGAATAGGTACACTTTTTTTCTTAATTTCTGCCCGTGGGTGTTGTAAAACATATGTATCCTCATGTATGTCTTTTTAAATTGCCATTTTCATACAAGATTCTGTATAAATTAATTTATACAATTAAATTGAAAGATGGCCTTTAACTCTTTGATGAATTTGTTGTACCCCGCCCGGTCCCCTTCTGCCCTTACGTACGATAGCATGGCTTTTTGCCAGACTACTAATAAACACCTTGCGTGTCTTCGTCCTGGATGCAGAGGAATGCCTTGGAAGATGCTGTCATTTACAGCATTTTGACTGATTTGGCTATGAAGTCCAGGTCTCTCAGACATTGCCTCAAACACCCTTGCCCCGCGACAAATAGCTCTATGAGCTGCTATAATTGTACAGCCTTGCTTTTGGAGCTCCAAGGACAGCTCAGGCAGTTCTTGAAGTGCATCGCACATGAGGCTGAGATTTTGGACAAAACTGTATAAGGACAAACGCTTAGCTAGGCCACTGTAAATAGCACGGGTAATGCTGTCGCGGGAGGAATCTTCTGCTGTCTGACTGAAATGATTGTAGAGGGCAGGATCATTTTTCCATACAGCTTCGACAAACCCATTGGTTGCCCAAGTCCCGGCCAATTATGCACAACTGAATGTGCAATTCATCAGCACATTTTTTTTAAGCTCAATTCTGTTTTTGTATGATGTGCAATTCAATGTGTATAGTCTATCCATGAAAATCCTAAAGTGATTTACTTCCCCTAATTCCTTCATCGTATCGCCGACTGTGAGCTCCAGTCGATGTGCTGAGCAGTGCCACACCAACATATTTGGGAAAAGTGATTTAAGTCTGACCACTCCAGACTTGCGGCCGAGCATAACTGATGCTCCATTGCACGAGAGACCTATTTGGGTTTTAGACAAAAAATCCTGTGTAAAATTAACACCACATAACAGTTTATGGACAATTCCTTGGGCACTTTGGTCTTCTAGTTCAACAAAAATATTCTATGGCGACTCCATGCCGGGCAGCTGTAATCTGACGTAAATGATTAAAGCACTCTTTCTGCTTAAACTAGTTGCTTCATTAAGCATCAGACCAATTTTAGGAGCACAAGCAACAATCTTTTCAAATAATTTATTTTTAATTTCAAGTGAAATATGACTCTGTATGTTGCCCGTTATTTGGCTTTCTCCATCTTTGGTGCTTGTTTTCTCACCTCCACATGCTTCTTCCCCCGGCTTGCCAGAACTCTCTGTAGTTGTCGACTCACTCTGTTCATCGCAGGTGGTTTCATCTTCCTTTGTGTTAACATCTCAGCTGGTGAACTTAAACCTTTGCTATCAGTATCGATAATAATTCTGGCCTGTTTGGTTTTAGACGTTGGGCCCTGTCTAAAATAATTACGTAAATGAAGCTGTCTTTTTACCATTGTTCCACATTTCCAATTAAGCACTGAAGCCCCCCTCCCCCTCAGACACAGACAAGTTTATTAACATGAAAATAAAACCTCTAAATCCTGACATGGATAGTACTTGCATCTTTTTTTTTCTTCTTTTTACATTTATTATCATTTTATATTTTTAGAGGAGATAACGCTATTGTGTTTGTGTGTGTGTTATATATATGTATTCAACACTCTGCAGACTTGCTCAATGTCCCTCCCACGGCGTCATCTGCTTGGTTACACCTTATGAGTAATAGCCTATCAACACGAGACGGCTAAAGCCGGTCTGCTGGGCAGTGGAGTTGCTAACTTGGCGACTTTGTCTCTAGATTTAGCGACTTTTTCCCAAAAAAGCGACTAGCAGCTTTTGGGACAATCATTATTTAATCTCTGAGACTCCCTGATGCTGCTGCACGAGCGCGAGGTCTCTCTATCTGCTTCTGCTGTGTTCAGCGAACGCAGAGAGGAGCAGCACTCTCAGTAAAAAAAAAAAAAAAAAAAAAAAAAAAAAAAATATATATATATATATATATATATATATATATATATATATTCTGTTGCTTCTAACTCTATTTTACAAGCAAGTATAGCCGACATCAGTCACAGCACAACCACTGACTTTATTGTATGTATATTTGATTTCATTAGTGCAGATTAATATTTGAGAGCTGGTTATGTAATCTTAATGGACCGCGTTTCAGTCATTATAATATTCCTTCTGTTGTCTGACAACCGAAACATTAAAATATAGTAATAAAAACAGTTTTATTGAGAATTACAGTACAGACCAAAAGTTTGGACACACCTTCTCATTCAAATAATTTTCTTTATTTTTATGACTATGAAAATTGTAGATTCACACTGAAGGCATCAAAACTATGAATTAACACATGTGGAATTATATATAGAATTATATACATAACAAAAAAGTGTGAAACAACTGAAAATATGTCATATTCTAGGTTCCTCAAAGTAGCCACCGTTTGCGTTGATTACTGCTTTGCACACTCTTGGGGTTCTCTTGATGAGCTTCAAGAGGTAGTCACCTGAAATGGTCTTCCAACAATCCTGAAGGAGTTCCCAGAGAGATGCTTAGCACTTGTTGACCCTTTTGCCTTCTGTCTGCGGTCCAGCTCACCCCTAAACCATCTCGATTGGGTTCAGGTCCAGTGACTGTGGAGGCCAGGTCATCTGGCGCAGCACCCCATCACTCTCCTTCTTGGTCAAATAGCCCTTGGTGCCTTCAGTGTGACTCTACAATTTACATAGTCATGAAAATAAAGAAAACTCTTTGAATGAGCTAAATTAAATTGCAGTATATATTTTTATAAATTAAAATGTTCAAAACACCCCCCCCCCCCGTTTATTTTTTATTTTTCACAAATCACACCCTGTGTATATATATATATATATATATATATATATATATATATATATATATATATATATATACATACATACACACACACACACACACTCACTGGCCACTTTATTAGGTACACCTGTTCAATTGCTTGGTAACACAAACTGCTAATCAGCCAATCACATGGCTGCAACTCAATGCATTTAGGCATCTAGATGTGGTGAAGACAACTTGCTGTAGTACAAACTGAGCATCAGAATGGGGAAGAAAGGGGATTTAAGTGACTTTGAACATGGAATAGTTGTTGGTGCCAGACGGGCTGGTCTGAGTATTTCAAAAAATGCTGATCTACTGGGATTTTCACCCACAACCATCTCTAGGGTTTACAGAGAATGGTATGAAAAGGAGAAAATATTCAGTTAGCGGCAGTTGTGTGGATGAAAATGCTGTGTTGATGTCAGATGAGAATGGGAGACGATGATAGAAAGGCAACAGTAACTAAAAAAACACTTGTTACAACCAAGGTATGGTGAATCCCATCTCTGAACAAACAACAGGTCAAACTCTGAAACAGATGGCCTACAGCAGCAGAAAACCACACCGGGTGCCGCTCCAGTCAGTCAAGAACGGGAACAAGAGGCTACAATTCGCACGGGCTCACCAAAATTGGACAATAAAAGATTGGAGATACGTTGCCTGGTCTGACGAGTCTCGATTTCTGCTGTGACATTCAGATGGTAGAGTCAGAATTTGGCATAAAGAATACAAAAGCTGATCCATCCTGCCTTGTCTCAACGGTTTAGGCTGCTGGTGGTGGTGTAAAGGTCTGGGGGATATTTTCTTGGCACACTTTGGACACCTTAGTACCAATTGAGCATTGTTTAAATGCCACGGCCTACCTGAGTATTGTTGCTGACCATGTCCATCCCTCTAGGACTACACCTATACTTTTCTTCTGATGGCTACTTCCAGCTGGAAAATGCACAATGTCACAATGCTCAGATCATCTCAGACTGGGTTCTTGAACATGACAATGAGTACACTTTACTCAAATGGCCTCCACAGTCACCAGATCTCAATCCAATAGAGCAGCTTTGGGATGAGGTGGAACAGGAGATTCACATCATGGATTTGCAGTGGACATGTCACGTTCGGGAACACAGGAGACGGAAGATTCAAGTGCAGTGTGAGTTTAATAGGGTAATCCAAAATCAGAGTTAAAACAAGCAGGGGTCATAACCAAACATCAGTCCAACACAAACAAACAGGGAACAAGAAACTAGAACACAAGGAAACTTGGTGACGGAAAGTAGGACTCCATGAAAACAAATGGAAACAGACCGGATTATATAGGCAGGGTAATGACTATCAAGTGAAGATACAGGAGTGCAATTACTGTGATGAAGGGACAAGGCTTTGTGGGAATTGTAGTGCCTGTGGTGAGGTGCCTATGGGGAAGTGAGACCACTGTGGACAGCCAGGGAAACAGAGACCAGACACCGTGACAACAAATCTGCTGTAACTGCGTGCTGCTATCATGTCAATATGGACCAACATGTATCCAACACCTTGTTGAATCTATGCAACAAAGAATTAAGGTAGTTCTGAAGGCAAAAGGGGTTCCAACCTGGCACTATCAAGGTGTAAGTGGCCAGTGAGTGTGTGTATAAAAGCAATACTTTCACATTAAAGCAGTTTAGTAACAGATAAAACATTGCATCCACATCCAGCGTCAAAAGGACTGAATTCTTATTTTGAGTTTTCACTCAACTATCCCTTTAACTTAGATGATACATAAAATATATTTGTAATAAGGAAATAGGCAAGAATAAGCATGCAGATGTAAGGTTTTAAATGCAGGGTATTTAATAATGTGCCAAAGTAAGCAAATAATGAGGAACACTGGGAACAAAGTACAGAAACAAGAGCAGAATTTTAACTATCACATTCAACAACTGCCAAAGTAACAAGGGAAACACAAGGGCTATATGCACTGTATACACAAGGGGTAACCAGCTTAAAAAGATAGCTAGTTCACAAGACACACCTGGGTAGACGAATCAAGCAAAACATCTAAAAACTGACTACAAACATGTCAGGGAAACACTTCAGCTCTGTACAAAATAATTTTTATAACACCCAAGAGTATCCCATCGCAAAACTCAAATATTCTACACACGCTTGTGGTCTTCAGACCCACTTGAACACTTGGGTCAAATACTGAAAATATGTCATGAAGTAGACAAATTATCAAAGACTATAAGTGTGGGTGATGGGACAGGTCCAAATTTCCTGGTGCCTGGTTATTGCAGAGTCATTTTTGCCCAGTGATCCCTTATCTTGATTTTAAAAAGGGTGCAATGGGCATAAATATTAACAAGGGTAAGAGGAGGACTTTACATTATTTTCTTCATATAGAAGGAAATATATGAAGATGTTAAGTATTAACATCCCAGTGTTAAGCATGTTGTCATTTGAGACCATATGTATGCTAATTTTCATGTATCTTGTGCTGGAAAAGAGAGTGTCATTATTAAATTATAATATAAGATAAACAAGTGTTTTTATTTGTACTTGTACTGCTGTAATGTATACTCACTTGGAGTAGGGGAGTAATCACTCTGTGATGTTCTGAAGTCTGGTCCTGAGTAAGACAGAATTCACATCTTACACAGAATTTTATATCTTATTATTTATTCACCAATTTGTTTTCTTAAAAACTGGCAGAATATGTTAAAGATTGAACATTATTTGTTATAATACCCTTAAAGTATACGGTTATTTCCATTTAAACAGCAGCTAAATTTACCAGCAGCATGTCTCTTCCTCTTCCATATGATCAGAGCAGTTATTATAAGAGGCACCCATATAAACACCACCAAACAGGAACTGGTAACCACGGACAAAGTTGATAATCCCAGGCCAGTTTCTTCCAGATCTAAAATAGAAAGATTAATCATTAACTGAGATTAAAAACAGAACTTCACTATACTGAAGGTGAGCATCATAAGACCAGGATGAATGTTTTTTCTGTACCAAACATAATGTCCAGTGTGTTGTCCAGACTTGAGTGATTTATTGCACAGCTGTAATTATGTCTGTCATGTAGTTCCTTAACACTCATCACCAAACTCTTCCTTATCTGGTAAGTTCCATCTCCATTGGGAAGAGGATTGCCTCCTGTGATTTTTCCATTATCAGCAGTCTGACCATCTCTGACAAGAGTCACGTTAATGTCGCGGGGATAAAAACCTGTTACCAGGCATGTGATTTGATACTCATGAGATGCTGCAAGCACCTTTTTTAGGAGTCTGACTCTGGGTTTCACTTGAAAAAAGGATAAAAAAAAAAATAATAATTAGGTAACACTTTATTTTATGGTGTCCTTGTTACACAGGTAACATGTAATTACTCTAGTAATAACAAAAACACATTCATAATTACATGCAACTAATACTAAAATCAAACCCTCACCCTAACCCTTACCACACAGTTAGTACATGTAGTTAATCGATATTACGCAGTACTTAAATGTATAATTACACTGTAACAATGACACCATAAATTAAAGTGTAACCAAAATTTTTTATTAATTGCATCATTCATTAATGTATGTAACCATAAATTAAATAGCAAGATTACAAGATAATCTGTTTGGTCATTTCAATTAGCTAGGTCTCAAAAAGAGATTCTGACTCAAAATATTTTCCAGAAAGTGGTGATTGAAAGTTAGTGATCATTTGATTATTTTTGCATAAGTAAGAGTTATGAATCAAAATGTAAGGATCACAAAACTTTACGGAATACATTGTTGAAATATTATAACATTAAACATTGATTTTAAAGATCAAATTAGGTCAATAAGGTGGGAAAATGTTTATTATATAAAAATATTTATTATATAAGAAGCTTTGATGTAATTTAAGAATGTGTTTCTTAAAGTTGTAGATAGTAACTCCCCTCAAAGTGATTATCAAACAAAAAGCCAGTCCTTGGGTGAATCAATGAAAATGTGTGTTGCCAAATTCATTTTCACTTTTAAGGTTAAGTTTCAGTAGACAGTATTAAGGTCATTTTAGAGCAATAATTAAACGTGTCTAAATCAACTGGATTGGATGAAATTGGAAAAAATGGAGCTAGTATTATTGCACACTAGTATTATACTCTCACAAATATCACAAATCTTTTATTGGAGAAAGGTATAGTAACAGTAGCAAATAATTTTATTTTTTTTAAGGAGGAGTGCAGACAGGATCCAGGAAACTATCTATTAGTTTTTATATTGAGTGTTGTTTCTAAAATAAAAGAAAAAGTGGTGATCAAGCAGACTGCTGAGTATTTTAGTAAAAATTAATTAATATATGATTTTCAGTCAGGTTTTAGAAAGTCAGATTCATCGTATCTTATTATTTTTGACAGAATTGATTAGGAAAGAGATTGATAGAGAAAACATTTTGAATGGTTCTGCTGGATCTACAGAAAGCCTTTGATAATGTCAACCATTCAATATCATCAGACAAAGTAAGTACTTTGGTTTTTTTATGTACAGCAAAATCTTGGTTGGCTTCTAGGTTGGCAGAAGTGGGAGGAATACTTTCAGAGGATAAGATTGTGTATAATGGGGTTCTGCAGGGTTTTATACTTGGTCCGCTATTGTTTTTATTATATATAAATTATATTCAGGCTGTATGTGAGGGAAATATGTTTTTATATGCTGATGATTCTGTTCTTTTAGTTGCAGATATAGAGGCAGAAACAAATTGTTATGTTTAAGATATGTGATTTACAATTTTTGTAGTTTACAAATGTGCAATTTTCAGATGCTGTGTTTGAACGTGCCAGCTATAATGGACAATGTATAATCTTCTCAGCACTCCTGACTGTCTCTTGATATTCTGATTTGGTAGCTGAACCAAACCAGAGACTTATGGATGAACACGGGATGGACTCAGTGATGGCCAAGTAGTACTGTTTCAGCAGGTCCTGTGAAAGGTTGAATTTCCTTAGTTAGCGAAGGAAGTACAGTCTCTGCTGGGCCTTTTTAGCAATGGAGTCCATTTGAGTGTCCAACTTCAGGTCCTGAGAAATGGTGGTGCCAGGAACCTGACTGACTCTACCGCAGCCATAGCACTGTCCAAGATAATAAGTGGGCGAAGTGCAGGTTAAGAAGTGAGAAGCGAGTCATGGATTCTCAGTTTGTTTTATTATTATTATTATTATTATTATTATTATTATTATTAGTCTATCAGTTTGTGTATTTGTGGACCAAATGTGCTAGGCAGTATCGCCTTGAGAGGGCAATAGGCCAATCACAGAGACAGGGAAACCTTGCCCCCCTCATGTGATGTTATGCCTTACTCAAAAAACAATTTACTGTAATGCAATGCACTTCTTGTACTGTACTTAATCAGACAAGTTTCTCTATACCTTTTTGCAGAATGCTGCTTTTCTTCATGTTCCTCCTCAAAATCTTCAGGCAAATAGGATGATAAATATTTTCATAAAGAAAATTTACATAAATACGTTTGTGCTGGTCCCATGCACGTATTAATGACAAGTTAATCTCTAATATTTTTGTCTCAGCATCAAATATACCCCACTCTTTCATTTGACCATTAAATGCATCCCATGTGTAAATTGGACCCGGTTTGTCATTTTCCAACAATTCACATCCAGCAAGCCTCTGATGTACATGTACACCTTCAAATGGAGAGAAATAGAGTTTATTTAGATACTTTTGTGGTCCCATTATGTAAGCAATTATGTAAGAACATATTTCCTTAAACAGCAAAATTTCCACAAATTGGTAAAATCAGTATCTGGGATAAAATGAGGTGAGATACTGTGCAACTAACATACATACAGGGGTTGGATAATGAAACTGAAACACTATACAGCCAGTAGAGCATCAACTGGAATTTGGAATGACAGATATTTCAGCTATTTCTCTTGCATAAGTGTGGCCAGATGAAATCAGCCATTTTTGAAGCCTGACATCTCTTTTTTTTTTTTTTTTAAACCAGATCCCAGAGTGGATAAATCTGGAAACGATGAACTTCACGTGTGTATATTTTGTGAAACAATAATGTTATCACCCCACGTCTCGACCCTAGTCAGACGCGGCTACTAACAACAACAATGGCGGACAATATGATGGTGACAATATGAGCCTTTTAGCTTTTTTAAAGCAAAATCATAAATTACTAAAGCAAAAATGTTTGTATACAGCGTGCAAGGTTTATGCACACGCTCCAAGTCTTATTCCCATTTTTAGTGTATCTCTGTGGCATAATTTACAGCGCCTAACTCTCTCGGATGTGGGAAAGACAGTGAAGTTGGACATTTACAATACCATGATTTGAAACCAGTGTTTGCTATTAGCATGAGTTTGCCAAAGGTTTGGCTATAGCAACCTAACCATGAATATTGAACCTGTTGAGCTCCTGATGATCAGTCATGGTGGAAAAAGGAGAGTCAATGTATACAATTTATTCTGCAATGAGTGGGCTAGCTGTGGATTTATGTCCCTTTCAGACAATCTCTTACATCAACAGTTACTCTTGCAGGATGTGGTTCATATGGCTGTTTTTCCCTGGATACCAAGACACTCACCAAAATGTATTTATTAATTTTTTCCTCTTCTGAACTGTCTCTCAATAAGTTGTGTGGATTGCACTATTTTAACCTGCTAACCTTCATACTCTGCTCTTACTGACGGAATATGAAATTAGTGAAGTTTGGCAACTAGTTTAAGCATTTGTAAGTGTGTATCCTCCAACACTATATCGACTATTGTTTGAGTTTCATTGTCCTATTTTTGTACATACTGTATTCTTTTTTCTTTCTTTTCCAAACCTTCAAAGAAATCTTCAAACAATATAATTTAAGTATATAGACAGGGAACTCACCATCAGAGAGATTTAGATTGTCCTTCAGATAATATGCTCGATCTTTCAAGTTGTAGTACATATCACGGAATATAACAATGTCATCAGTTTGCTCTTCATCATAGTGTTTGGTATCATTGTGAGAGTGACTTACAGCTCTCTGTGTAACTGAGTCATAGTACCTTACTTGTACATCATCAAGCATTCCCACAACAGTGAATTCTGGAAAAGGTGTCTGTCCAATTATATATGTTGCGAAATACATCAGTAAGTGAGAGCCTGTGGGTACACAAGGACAGATAACATTCAGTACAGTGTCATATGAGACTAATAGGTAATAAGGAATTTTTCTGTGTTTTCATATTTATGCACAGTAGGTAATCAGATTACTTTTTGAAAGTAAGAATGCAAGAGTAGAAATTACGTAACAGTAAGCATTATTTCATTTTATAGAACAATAGTTTGATTTATTAGGCAGTAAAGTAAATATATATAAATGCAGTTGAATCCCAAACATGAACAGACTCAAAGGGATGGGGATGGAGGGCCAGGCCTTTGTAGGGGAACAGGAGCTGGACCATTGCATGGACCAGGGGTAGGCAAGTTCGATCCTAGAGAGAGAGACCTGCAGAGTTCAGCTTCAACCTTAATCAAATACACCTGAACAAGTTTATCAATCCACACATGATTACTAAGGTACAGAGAGGTGAGGGTTTTTTTCAGGGTTGGAGCTGAACTGTGCAGGACTGCGGCTCTCTAGGACCGAACTTGCCTACCCCTGGCATGGATTGTGGACAGTGACGCGCCTGGTGCGTGGAGCAGAGGGCAGACCATGGGCCATGGTGCAGAGGTGAACCTGGACTGTTAAACAGGTCTAGAACATGGAGGCAACGCTGAAAACCACCAGTGGGGAGATGAGGAGGCCATCGCGGAGCAGAGACATGGACAGACCATGATAGAACAGTAACTATAAACAATCTCAGTGGTTGTTACATGACAGGCAGAGAGTTTGTGAATGGCCTCAGTGGCCAAATGACAATATGAATATACTTGAACAGCCTTAATGGCTTTAACATGACAAGTGAGAGTTCATGAGCTGCCTCCGTAGCCATGACATGACAGGCAGAATGTTAAGAGACGGCCTACTTAGCCATGACAGGACAGGCAATGGGTTCAATAATGACCTCCTTGGACGTGGCAGGACTGGCAGAGAGATCAGGGATGGCCTCCGTGGCCATGACGGCAGACTGTGAGTTTAGAGATGGCATCTTTAGCCATGACAGAACTGGCAGAGGGTTCACAAGTGAACACTGTGGTCAAAACCGGAAAGGCATGAAACTCACAGGTTGGTGCCAACACAGGACTGAGCGCTAGGGCTTGAGCGGGCTCTGGAGCGGGTTCTTGGGACTGGAGCAGACTCTGAAGTAGACTCAAGGACTGGAAAGCAGTATACAGTCCATACACACAATATAGCAACTGCCATCATTGGCAGTCCAGCTGACGGAGGGTGGACTACCGTGGCCCAGTAGCACACAACACAGCAAATGTCCACAACAAATCGAAATCACCACACCACATTGTACACAAGCCGCAACACAACAAAATTAGAATAGAAACACAATGGAAACAAGACACAACAAAACTAAACTGGCACAACACAACGGAAATTGTCTTATGCATACTAACATATATATTTGCTACTTTTTAATGTGTGAGCTCTTCTTTAATAATAAATGGCGCATCTTCTTTTTAAGTGCTGTTACAATGGATTTAATGCAGGATCTAATGATCTAATGAAATCCAAATTCCAAACCAACGGCCTGTCTCCACCTCTGCATAATGTATCGAAGTAGACTATTTTAAACAGCTACTTATAATGTGTCTTCTATTACTTTAATGTAACTTGGTTATACATTGAACGCCGTCTAACATGTTCTGCTTTTAGAAAGGTCCTTGTTTAAACTAAACGCCACATGTGCTGCAGTAGCAGTAAAGACATTAAAGAGTAACAATAAAAAAGACTTACCTGCATTGACAGCTTTCAAACATGACAACAGATACAAAAGAATAACCATTTTTCTTGTTTAATTCATTTGTGTTAGAGACAAAAAGTGTCATGCATGTTTAGCAGCTGATTGTTGTGATCGTTCCTCCTTCAATGCAAACCACAGAAGTGGATGTGATATACTTGTTTTACCGGTTTTGGTTCATATATAGTACTGTTCAGTAATACAAGCATGCCAGTCATTGGTAATGTGAGTGTTGACATGAAAATAGATTGGTCAGCTACAGAGAGAAACTAGTAGCCAGACAACAGACAAGATAAGATTATCTGTCAGATACCAGATAGTACTTAGATTCCCTGTTTCTCTTCGTCAGAAGTGGTTTATCTGACCTGTATAGAACTGTTTGTTGGATTCATTGTGATCGACAGCCCTCATCAAACCAGTTGTCATCCTCTGTGTGAAGACAATGGCATTTCGTAAATATGGCTCTGAGTAAGGACATGCATGAGTTAAGAGTTAAGTTCTTCGGCTATCATCACACTCAAGCGATGCTTAATGGCTTATCAGTCTGCAGTTTTTGCAAAACTTAATTACAGTAATGATCTTAGTGGGGAAAGTACAGTAGTGTATAGTGTAATGAGTTTGTAATGGACAGCAGGCAAAATGGCAACCACATTCCACACCATGGAAAGTTTCATTTCAATGTGATCAGGCGTGTGCGAGACTACAAAAACAGATGCCTTTTGTCTTTAGACAAATATGTGGAAAACGAGAAAGTTCACATTAACGTGCAATGACAACTACACAGAAACTCTTGTTCTGTTTGAATGATCGTAAATTCATTAGAACCAACAGAAACAACAAAGTTTTCTGTGTGGTTTAAAGCCACAAATGAGTGATTTTCAGACTACACAAATAAATATATTATGCAAAATGCACTGTAAAAAGTTAATTTATTAAGTTAACTTAATTAAATCATGCAAACTTGTTGTCTTGATTTAATTTAGTAATCTTAAAAGGTTAGTTCACCCAAATAGCAAAATTATCTCATTAATAACTTACCCTCATGTTGTTCCAAAGCAGTGAGACCTCCGTTCATCTTTGGAAACACAGTTTAAGATATTTTAGATTTAGTCCAAGAGCTCTCAGTCCCTCCATTGAAGCTGTGTGTACGGTCTACTGTCCATGTCCAGAAAGGTAAGAAAAAGATCATCAAAGTAGTCCATGTGACATCAGAGGGTCGGTTAAAGGGGGTTGAAATGCTCGTTTTCACTCAATATCCTGTTAATCTTGAGTACCTATAGAGTAGTACTGCATCCTTCATAGCTCCAAAAAGTCTTTAGTTTTATTATATTCATAAGAGAAAGATAGTCTGTACCGATTTTTCCCGGAAAAACACGGGTGGCTGGAGGCGTGACGTGTGGGCGGAGCTAAAGAATCACGAGCGCCACTAGGCTTTTGCGTTGAGAGCGCTTGGAAGCTGTGACATTGTCATGAGGAAAAAAACATCATCCAAAACAAACCATGGCTAACAGTCAGATTCAGCTTATATTTATGATCCAGAATCAGATCCAGCGGCTGAAATTTAATAAGAGCAGCATCAGCAACGATATATATATTGTATATATTTGCTTAGCGGTTTTGGAAACGGACTAATTTCCACTTTATGTCGCTGTACATGTGGAAAGTGCAGTTTGATGACAACATCGCATGTTGTTTACTTGATGTGCTTACGCGCCGATAGCTAAGTTAACAACACAGAGATATTTGAAGCAGTTTTACTCACCGCCTGCAGTTCCAACACACGATCGTGACCCTTTTTCGTTGGGATTGCATTATCCTTAAGAAATAAACGATGTGCAAATCCGGCGTCAAACTGGGCCTTGTTTGTAAAACAAGCATCTTCGAAATGCAGGTAACAAACAAAAACACTTGCACAACTTCGTTGATGCTCTGTAAAAATAAACTCTGTCCACTGGTCCCTTAATGCTGTTTTTTTTTTTTGTGGTAATCTGTGCAGGGTTGTCTTGCCCTGGCAACCAAAAACACACTTCTTTTGTGACAATTCGGTCTCTCGCTCAACCCCCCCCCCCCCCCCCTTTAAAATATTTTAAAGCATTGAAAATACATTTTGGTCCAAAAATAGCAAAAACTACAACTTTATTCAGCATTGTCTTCTCTTCCGGATCTGTTTCGAGAGAGTTCAAAACAACGCAGTTTGTCATATCCGGTTCATGAACGAATCATTTGATGTAACCGGATCTTTTTGAACCAGTTCACCAAATCGAACTGAATCATTTAAAACAGTTCTCGTCTCCAATAAGCATTAATCCACAAATGACTTAAGCTGTTAATTTTTTTAATGTGGCTGACACTCCCTCTGAGTTCAAACAAACCAATATCCCTGAGTAATTCATGTACTCAAACAGTACACTGACTGAACTACTGTGGAGAGAGAACTGAACACCGAGCCGAGCCAGATAACGAACAAAAGACTGACTCGTTCATGTCAAGAGTCAAGAACTGGTTGCATTGGTTTTCGGATCACCAGTAGTTCTTTCAGACAGTTTGATTCAATATACCGGTTGAAGAAAATAGTTCACCGTTTTTTTTGCGCTCTACGTAATCAGAATCAGAATCAGAATCAGAAAGAATCAGAATCAGAAAGAGCTTTATTGCCAAGTATGTTTGCGCATACAAGGAATTTGTTTTAGTGACATAAGCTTCCAGTACACAGAGACACCAACACACAGACAAAAAAAAAAAAAAAAAAAAAAAAGGTAGTCAAATAAATAAGTGTATAAACAATTGTGCTATAAATGATAATGGAATAGGATTGAAAAAGATGCAGGGATGTACTAGGATGGAGGGGTAACAAATAAATATAAGGATGTTGCACTTTTGTTTGCATAAGCATAATAATGGTGTTATTGTCAATGATTGCAAGCCTTCGGTTTACCTGGGCTCATAACATTAGCACAGAATCAGTTCAGAATCAATCACCAAAAGAATCAGTTCGGTTCAGACACTCTGTGTGTCAGTCTGCTTCACGCTGAATCACACATGCGCAGTATCATCAGCTCCTCGGTTCTCGAATCGGACGCATCTGACAGAAACGGTTCTTGACTTGCGAACGAGTCATTATCTGGCTCGGCTCGGTGTTCTTTTTTTTTCTGTTTTATTTTTATTATATTATTTAAAATCCCATGCTACGTGTACTGTGTTAACCTAACTGAGACTTATAGCACTTATATATCATTACTCTTTTTATTGTTTTTGATTGCTTCTACTGTCCTCATCTGTAAGTCGCTTTGGATAAAAGCGTCTGCTAAATGAATAAATGTAAATTTAATTCAAATTATTAAATGTATGCCAGAATATTAGGACATTAAAACCCTCCCTCAAAACTGTTTGATTATTTCCTTCGTTTTTATTTAATATAAATATAAATGCTTTTCTGATGTGATTTGAAATTGGAAAAGGTAGGGGGAAAAGGCAGATTCGGACAGGATCGATTGCATCAAATTGTGAACAACACACGTTTGACCATCTGCACTATTAGAGCCGATGACTGTACATTATCCGTTGTAATTTTGACTAAATTAAAGTGTAAAATTACAATATACACAGTGAAGTAAAGTGCAAAAGAATGTTTATATATTACTACACAGATATTACAGAATAAACTTTAATTCCGTATAATTCTACCTCAGATGAAACATGGTTAAACATGGTTGTTTTTCCCGTCTTTTTTTATACCTTAATGTTCTTTAATACTTTAACATTTTATTAGAGTTTTCTTTTAAGTATGCGCATCATTTTAATGCACGCACGACGCGAAAACAACTAACATCATCAGGCAATGCAAATTATAAGCGCATGCGCGGTAAACACATACGTGACGTACATACGTGACATACATACGTGACGTACGTTCGTGACGTCACCGCGCTACAATCTGCAGCCAGGGGTGTCTCGTGTGATGGGGTGTCTCTTCCCCGTGCATGCACAGTGGTGTCCTCGTGGGTCCAGGAAGGGTGTGTTGAGGGACTCCCGTGCCACCAGAGACATGAACTGCTGGACCCGAGATCCAGATGAGAACTGCACCTGTTTACACAGCCGACGGGCCAGGATGCCAGGCCGTCCATCCCCTGCCAGTGCCGTGGCCAACGAAAGTGATGCGGCTGCTGGACTCCACCCCTTACCTGGACCCTTACCTGGCTTTATTGGGTGGTTGTTCTGCACACTTAGTAAACAAACTACAGCTTGTCCAAAATGCAGCAGCAAGAGTTCTTACTAGAACCAGGAATTATGACCATATTAGCCCGGTCCTGTCATCGCTGCACTGGCTCCCTATCAAACATCGTATAGATTTTAAAATATTGCTTATTACTTATAAAGCCCTGAATGGTTTAGCACCTCAGTATTTGAATGAGCTCCTTTTACATTATACTCCTCTACGTCCGCTATGTTCTCAAAACTCAGGCAATTTGATAATACCTAGAATATAAAAATCAACTGCGGGCGGCAGATCCTTTTCCTATTTGGCGCCTAAACTCTGGAATAACCTACCTAACATTGTTCGGGAGGCAGACACACACTAACTTGATATTTAGCCCCTAAAATGTGAATTTTACCAAGGCAACCCTCCCAATAAACTTATATTTTATCCTGGAAACGCGTTTGTGTTAGTTTTGGACTCGTTTTGAGAAGCAACTGGTCAGGATTTGTTGTGAAAACCTGGCAACCCTGATCTGAATGCACGTGCTGTAGATATACTTCTAATTACAGGAGCATCTTTACTGATGAGATGAGCAGACTTCCAACTCTCACTGGTAGCCATGTTGTCGCTTGCTGTTTCGTGTGTGCTATGATGTTGTTGTTGTCGCTTGCCATACTGCCATGTGAAACTAACGCTACAGAAGCTCTGGGGAGCCAAAAATGCGCCATTACGCAAAAACTCGATTTACTTATTTTTTAAATCGCCTGTAACAAAAAATTCGAATTAATTCATTCAATCGATTTTTCGCCCAGGCCTAGCTTTCACACAGAAGTAATGTAGTCGGAGCACCCGGGCGCACTTCCGAAAAAATTGACCAAAAAAAAATCAAAAGACCGGCCGATTACCAATCGCATATTTTAAGCAAAAACCGTCCGGTTTCCGATTTATGGCCGGTCAATTGGTGCACCCCTAATATTTTTATGAAAATGCGAGAGATTTCTGAACCTCCATAAAGGCTGCAATGCAACTGAAATGTTCCCAGAGTTATAGTAAGGACATCAGTAAAATAGTCCATGTGGCATCAATGCTTCAGCCACACTTTTACAAATTTACAAGAATACATTTTGTGCAAAGAAAACAAAAATAGCGACTTTATTCAATAATTCTTCTCCAAATCACATATGCCGCCATTATGGAGAGTAACAACAGGGATGAAAATTGCTTTCCTCTGCGTGTAATCAAGGTTCAGCGCATGCGTGTTGTAGGTCAGCAGCACCATGCGCATGATTTATTTACTTGCTGTTGATAATGGTTGAAGATGCGATTTGGAGAAGAATTGTTGAATAAAGTCGCTGTTTTGGTTTTGTTTGCTCAAAAAAATATTTTTGTTTACTTTGTAAAATTATGGTTGAACCACTGGTGTCACATGGACTGTTTTACTGATGTCCTTACTATGTTTCCGGGTCTGGGAACATCCAGTTCTGTTAATCACCATACAGGGTCCAGATGTGTGTACCATTTTCCACTGTTTGTTAGAATCCCATCTTGACTGTTTGCCTGTATTTCCCATAAGAAGATGAATGACTGACTTTTTTTGTTTCATGTAATTTTAGAAAAAAAAACCAAAGTCTAAATTTTGTTGTTTTCATATTCAGACTAATGAAATTGAAGTATCCAATGAAGACCCTAGCAGTATGGAGTATATGGTGATTTTTTTTTCAAGGTTAATAAATGATTTGTTAAAGTTAATACACAAGAATTTGAGTTCTCCATGCTTTTAAATACTTCTAGGATACAGAGGTTGCCAGTAATCAGGAGGTGATCCGGAATACTCGTGGGAATCTATTTGAAGCTGCAGTCACTGAAGACAGTCCAGCAGATGTTGGAGTTTTAAAGGAAACAGTTCTTCAGGACCTATAGCAGTTTACAGTCCGCAAAACCATGTTGCTGGGACTGAAATATGGACTGAACTTGAGCAACCCTCCTGAATTCAGGTACACATTTGGAATACTGAAGAAGTTCTTTCTGGAGCCAGTTCCTGTTCCTGGAATAAGGTTTGATTGGTTACCCATGAATGCCAATTAGAATTTTATTTGCTATTTTGTGTAATTCTGTAATGTGGTTTAAACTGTATTTTACTGTGTGTAATTATTTATTGCTTGTTTAACAAATACACTTTGATCATTTGTGACATCTTGTCTTTTGTCTCATTACAAGACAAATCACACAAAAAATCCTTTGTTGAAGGGAGTAACTTTAAATAGAAAATATTGTGTTAAAGTAACTAGAACTAATTGTGTGGAACCACTGTCCATAATTGAAATGAGTAATTTGAAACAAACCTCCTTATGTTGATAGAGTGAAACAAATTTGGCTAGATTGTAATAAACCAAAACATGTTGAGTTAACTTAACTGGTTTAAGTTGAAGCAAAGTGAATAAATTGAGTTGGTTGGACATTACTATTTCACATAGATTCTACCTTATTCAATTGTATTGTCACAACACAAGGAGTTTGCATAGATTCAAAAAAATCCATTAATGTTATCAAAACACAATTTGGTTGTGTGGAACCACTGTCCATAATTGACTTAAGTAAGTTTAAAGAGTAATTTTTTTGAGTGCAGGCAGGATCTAAACCATCTTAGAGCCTGCCCTTGAATACCTGTATGGTTTTGTAATCGATCTATGAGTATGTCATGATCTATGGTGTCGAACGCAGCACTAAGATCAAGTAAGATTAGAAATGAGATGCAGCCTTGGTCTGACGCAAGGAGCAGGTCATTTGTAATTTTAACAAGTGCAGTTTCTGTGCTATGGTGGGGCCTAAAACCTGACTGAAATTCTTCATACAGATCATTTTTATGCAGGAAGGTGCTCAATTGAGCAGACACAACTTTTTCTAAAATTTTAGACATAAATGGAAGATTTGAAATAGGCCTATAATTTGCCAGTACACTAGGATCTAGTTTTGGTTTCTTAATAAGAGGCTTTAACCGCCAGCTTTAATGGTTTTGGGACGTGTCCTAAAGATAACGACGACTTAATGATATTGAGAAGCGGTTCTTCGGCTACAGGTAACAGCTCTTTCAGTAATTTAGTGGGTACAGGATCTAATAAACATGTTGTTGGTTTAGATACAGTGATAAGTTTATTTAGCTCTTCCTGTCCTATGGTTGTAAAGCGCTGCAGTTTATCTTTGGGTGCGATGGATGAAACTGAAGTGTTAGACGCTGTAGAATCTACATTTGCTATTTTATTTCTAATGTTATCTAAGAAATTCATAAAGTCATTACTATTTAACGTTGGTGGAATATTTGAATCGGGTGGCGTCTGGTAATTTGCCACTGTGCTAAATAAAAACCTAGGATTGTTTTGGTTATTTTCAATGAGTTTGTGTATATGCTCTGCCCTAGCAGTTTTTAGAGCCTGTCTATAGCTGGACTTAACTGTTTTTCCATGCAATCCTAAAAACTTCCAAGTTAGTTTTTCTCCATTTGCGTTCAAGACTACGAGTTACTTTCTTGAGAGAGTGAGTATTACTGTTATACCATGGTACATTATGTTTTTCTCTAACCTTTTTCAATGTGATGGGGGCAACAGCTTCTAATGTATTAGAGAAAATAGTGCCCATGTTGTCAGTCATTTCGTCTAATTCATGTGTATTTTTGGGTACAAATAGCAGTTGAGATAGATCGGGCAGGTTATTTGCAAATCTTTCTTTGGTGGCTGGAACAATAGTTCTGCCCAGACGGTATCGCTGAGACATATAGTTAATATCAGTTATACGCAGCATGCACGATACAAGTAAATGGTCTGTAATATCATCACTTTGAGGTACAATATCTATAGCAGTAAGATCGATTCCATGCGATATAATTAAATCTAGTGTATGATTAAAACGATGAGTGGGCCCGGTGACATTTTGTTTGACTCCAAAGGAGTTTATTAGGTCAGTAAATGCAAGTCCTAATGCATCATTTGTATTATCAAAGTGAATATTAAAATCTCCCATGATTAGCGCCTTATCAACTGTAACTAGAAGGTCTGAGAGGAAATCTGCTAATTCTTTTAGGAATTCTGTATACGGCCCTGGTGGTCTATACACAGTAGCCAGAGCAAGAGATACATTAGATTTCTTTTGCATGTCTGACAGTGAAACATTTAGCAGAAGTATTTCAAAAGAGTTAAACCTGCATCCTGTTTTCTGGGTAACATTGAGAATATCACTATTGTTGCAACACCCCCGCCACGACCAGTCTGACAAGGCTCATGCTTATGACAGTACTTTGGTGGAGTAGTATATATATATATATATATATATATATATATATATATATATATATATATATATACAGTACAGACCAAAAGTTTGGACACACCTTTTTATTCAAAGACTTTTCTTTATTTTCATGACTATGAAAAGCGTAGATTCACACTGAAGGCATCAAAACTATGAATTAACACATGTGGAATTATATACA
This sequence comes from Carassius auratus, assembly GCF_003368295.1. Classification (NCBI taxonomy): domain Eukaryota; kingdom Metazoa; phylum Chordata; class Actinopteri; order Cypriniformes; family Cyprinidae; genus Carassius; species Carassius auratus. The sequence continues at coordinate 9,228,062 of NC_039283.1, forward strand.
TAACAAAAAAAGTGTGAAACAACTGAAAATATGTCATATTCTAGGTTCTTCAAGGTAGCCACCTTTTGCGTTGATTACTGCTTTGCACACTCTTGGCATTCTCTTGATGAGCTTCAAGAGGTAGTCACCTGAAATGGTCTTCCAACAGTCTTGAAGGAGTTCCCCGAGAGTTGCTTAGCACTTGTTGGCCCTTTTGCCTTCTGTCTGCGGTCCAGCTCACCCCTAAACCATCTCGATTGGGTTCAGGTCAGGTGACTGTGGAGGCCAGGTCATCTGGAGCAGCACCCCATCACTCTCCTTCTTGGTCAAATAGCCCTCAATGCCATATTCATAGTCATGAAAATAAAGAAAACTCTTTGAATGAGAAGATGTGTCCAAACCTTTGGTCTGTACTGTATGTATATATGTATATATAAAAGCCCAATCTAAAAACGTATGTACACAATAGGTGCATTGTACCAAATTTAAAGGATTAGTTTACCCAAATATTAAAATTATGTCATTAATGACTCACCCTCATGTCGTTCCAAACCCATAAGACCTCCGTTCATCTTCGGGACACAGATATTTTAGATTTAGTCTGAGAGCTTTCTTTCCCTCCATTGAAAACCTATATACTGTATAATGTCCATGTCCAGAAAAGCAATAAAAAGATCATCAAAGTAGTCCATGTGACATCAGAGGGTCAGTTAGAATTTGTTGAAGCATCGAAAATACATTTTGGTCCAAAAAAAAACTTTATTCAGCATTGTCTTCTCTTCCGGGTCTGTTGTGAGCGCAACTACTGTGACTGTTAACGTACGATGCTGCTGACATGTTATCTTTGTTATTGGGTACACCAGAAAACACGTCAGCAGCGTTGTACATCAACAGTCACAGTAGTCGTGCTCACAACAAACCCGGAAGAGAAGACAATGAAGAGTCATTAATGACATAATTTTAATATTTGGGTAAACTAATCCTTTAAATTTGGTACAATGCACCTATTGTGTACATACGTCTTTAGATTGGGCTTTTATATATACATATATACATACAGTACAGACCAAAGGTTTGTATATAAGTATATAGTAAGGCCACTTAATATAAAGTGGGAGCCAAATTAGTTTTCAAGATCAGCAGGAGTTTCAAGAAATGGCTACCTACAACAGGTGGGGTCTCCCACAGTGTATTTGTAGTATTGATTGATCACACATACCCATCATAGTACCACAGGACTATCGCTGACCGTTTTAACTTTAAAGGCTGGCAGTCCATCACCCTTGATGGTGTTGTAGAGTCAGACTTTTCTGGACTGTTTACACAGGATGCCTGCATGATGCTCGGGAACATCTATTTCATCAGAGATTAGACTCCGTACGGATCAATAATTGATGCTTCTCATCACCAATATAACATATAAAAACCTACACCTAGGTACAGGTTAGCACCTGATGATATTTCTTTTGGGCTATTGAGTTACAATAAATATGTTTCAGAAACACATGGTTATAACAGCCAGAGAAAAGATTAAGACAGAAGTCAAGGATCAAGAGCCCAACTAAACCAAACACTGATCTCTAACATGGTTACTTCAAATGAAACAATAAATCAACATCTAAACCTTAGTTCATTCTCAATAAGATCTTCTGTAGACGTCTGACAGAAATTAAGTCAGTCTGGTTATTAATAAGTGGAGCTGGTGATGCTGTTTGTGGGGTTGTTTAATCAGATCTTGAGAAATTCCATGTATTTTATTTCAGTTTATTTCATCTAAGGCTGTGTCTGAAGTCAGTTGTAGTAGTTCTTGTGTTTCTCTTTTCTTTAGTGATTCTGTTAGTTAACAGCAACTGTTCATCACTAATTCTCAATCAGCACTTAGTTAATAACTTAATTACTTAAATGCAAAGTTTTAAAACTTACATGGTTTAAATCAAGGCAATCTATTTACTCAAACGGTTTGAGTAAAGTTTACTTATCGTGTTTTACAGTGCAATTTCTTTTGTCTGTTTTCTTAATTGCAGAATATTTATCACGTGAATCCAGTCCTTCGTGCTGTCTTTGCTGTAAACTGGTTTAAAGGGACAGGAGTGAGAGACTTATTTACCCTCATTTGATAAAACTGTTTAGAAAAAAATAATTTTACATTTAGAAATTTCTAGAATCTCAGGTTTTTTATTAGTGTAAAAACTTTTCCAAATTCCCTTTTTCCAAAATAAAAAAGTAAGTTAAATTTGCTCTTATTTTTCACAAAATCTTGAAGTGTTCCTGTAGTTCAGTGGCAGAATATTGCATTAGAAAGTGCAAGGTTATGTTTGATTCCCCGGGAACACATGATAGGTGAAAATTGTCAGCCTGAATGCACTGTAAGTCGCTTTGGATAAAAGTGTCTGCTAATTACTTTAATATAAATTTACTCAATAAAATTTAACATGTCAAGTTACATGTAACATGTACAAGTTACTAACTTAGTTAAGTAGATTTACTTAATTTCCAAATGTGTAAATTTACTTGAAAAATGTTTGTGCAAAAACTTGCCAAATAAAAATTAAGTAAATTTACTTTTTTTCAGTGTAGCTGCAGTAGATGAGAATTGTGAAAATGTAAAATCTCACTACAATACGTTCTAAAAAACAGCATAATTAACACACAGGCATTAGCATCATGTATGCACTGTCAGTGCAACAGGTTAAAAAACATTTGTTAGATGAATATAAAAATAAGTTTTAACATAATTAGAATTCACTGAGAGGCTGGGATGTCACACTAAGCTGTTAGTGAATAATAATAATAATAAAAAAAAATGTTTTCAGACTGCTTGATTACATTAAATGTGTTAGATTCTTACAGAATAAACCTAAACTTTTAGGGCCATATCTTAACTATTTAAGCACATAGTCTAAAACGCACGGCACACAAAATCATTTTTGCTAGTTCCCTTAATAATTAATGGGTGTATTTTGGGAATAATATGCCATAAACCAATCAGAGTCTCATTTCCCCTTACCTTTAAAAGCCAGTTGCGCTCACGCCACGGCGGATTCACTATTTACATGGTGGAATTTTCAAAAGCAAAGACTGAACTCTTCTCCAGAGAGGAACCTTTCATCTATGGGGCACAATAATAATCGTTTACATTGTAATCCTTATAATTTGAAATATTTGGCATGTTTTTTGCACTATTGAGCGTCATTGTGTGTGTAATAAGCAGAGTGTATAATATGCTCATTGTTCACCCACCTATAAGTACATATCATTAACGAAATCTTTAATAAAAAAAAAAAAAAAAAAAAAAATTATATATATATATATATATATATATATATATATATATATATATAATTAAATAATTGCGTCATTGGTTTTAGACCAGGTTTCAGTTGGTCAATGGAGCAGTCTATTTCAGTTGCCTCAAAATTTCAACATGCCAACAATGTGCCTAAACACACCTCATATTAATACCAGCATGCCCATGGGCGCACAAATGCAAGTAGGGTGCAAATGCATTTGCTATTTAAACAATGTGGAGCAGGACATGAAAATTATAACTGTCATGCTGAAAATAGCAAAAACACTTGCTGCATGCCTGTTGCCACATTGCACTGGGTGTATGGTGATCATCAAGGGCCCTTGATGTTTTATGCTCATTTCTGCAGTCTTGTAGTCTGAAACAATTCTTCTCACCTAAGACAGTAATGTTTTTAACAGTGGCAAATAAAACAGGACAATTTATTTCAATCAGGGAAATCCTGGAAAATGTGCAATAAAATTTGTCTCAGACCATTTGAGAAGTAGATGAGTTTGCTTCTGAACAGATTTTAAATGTGGCAATGCATCACATGCTAACCAATGGAGATATATATATATATATTTTTTTTCTTTTTTTTATGAAATGGTTTATTAATGAATAATTCAAGATTACTGAAAAACTCACATCAGTCTGATGAATCATTCACTAAATGAACTGAATCCATAAGGGCTGTACTTACTAAAAGTACTGAAAAGAGAGAAAATCGTAGAGACAATTGGTGCCATTCTACGTAGGTTTATGATGCTCTTGGGAAATGCAGCCCAGAGCGATTACAGAATCTGCATGTTAGGATGTCTGTTTCAAAATAATGTTGTGTAATTAAGTTTTGTGAAACGTAGGGGTAATTGCTGATTGTTAGTTTATATGTTTAAAACACACATTTATATATATATATTCATTGTTTTATGGTTTCCTTGTTACAGTGCAATTATATCTTAAGTATTAAGTATTTCTTATTTAAATATACTGACTTCCAGAAGTGCTGATATAGGACCTCTGGTTCAATAGCATTGGGACATTCCACTGTTTGTATAGTTCCTTTTGTGTTCCAGACAAGAGTGTCAGTATGTGCATTGGTGGGAAATTTTCAGATTTTTGTAAGAAAGTTATTGAATCATTAATTCAACCCATTTGTTCAAACTGCTGATTCATTCAGCAACAAATCAAGTGACTGAATGAGTAATTGAACCAGTCACACAACCAATTTGTTTAAAACACATAAACATTCAGCAATAATATATACATATATATATATATATATATATATATATATATATATATATATATATATATATATATATATATATATATATATATATATTAGTGGTGGGCAGTTATCGGCGTGAACGTGCTGCGTCAACGTGAGACTTTTATCGGGCAATAAAAAAAAATATTGCCGTTAATCTATTCTCAAAGTTGGGTTGAGAGCTGGGTCTATACTTAACAAGCTATGATGATTTTCACCTTGATATTTTATATAGCCGATTGGCTAAGGCAAGCCTAAAAAGATGCTCAGGACAGTTGACGGGCCATTGCTGTGCATCGTCACGAAAGCTTATCTTTTTCACGTGTTTTTAAGCCTTACCGCTTGTCGATTTAAACATTAAATCATCCAAACACAAGACGCGGAAAAGCTGAACAGAGTAGCTGGTTATTCGCGCACACGAGAGAGATTGAGAGCCGCGTATCACGGACAACGACACTGAACTGAGCTCTCTTCTGCAAAGTTCTCCTCAAAGTCCCTCCTGCACCTGAACGAACAAATACAAATCGCAGTTTGAACAAACAAAAAGATGTGAAAGAGCCCAATTCAGTACTCGCGGTGTTCAGGGTTCACGCAGAGAAAGCATAGAGAGTAAAAGAAATGGACACAGCGACCCTATTGGATTCAACGGAGACAAGTGAAGTCTCCGAAGCAGAAGCACTTACTTCCTGGGGGTCGGGCGTACTGCGCAGACTCAAACTGAGCTTGATGACGTAGATGTCACGTGAGCAACCTGTAAATCTTCTAATCGCTGTGCCAAGAGAAATCTGTATCACCCACCGAATCTTCCAGAGAAGGCGAGCTTGAACAGGAGCAAATTTTGTTAAGTATTCTGATTAATTATTTCCCCTAACTTCATGCCTCCACGTGCCCCCGATTGCCTCATAGACAGTAAAAGATTGCCTGCAAGCTTCTCCTCCTGTCCATACGGTAATTTCTCTATTGTGCAACAGAGAGTCGCTGGTTATGACGCAATCGTTAGCCCATTTTTTTTTACAAAAACTGCTTTTACGGACCATAACGTAAGATACAAGGTAATGGAGCCTTTTATTCATTTTCGTGTTTTTTTTTAAATAATTATTGGACAAATGGAGTCTTTAAACACCTGAGATGTAAAGTTATTCGCTGCCAAAGTGACTCAAAAATGAGTGGGAGTCAATGGAAGGCTAACAGCAGGTGAGGGTCCGCTAGCAAATGGTGGCGCCCAGGGGTGCTTCAAAAAAATATGAAACCCTGCCCCCCTGAGAGAAAGGCGTCTTAAAACACTTGAACATCGAATTTGCGTATTTTTGCTCTTTTGCCGACAAATACATACAAAATGTGTCAAAATATCCACCTTGGAAATTATACTCGAAAAAACTGTCAGTTAGTAAACAGTAAACAGTTGAGGAAAAAATTGGGATGTATTATTATATTGGATGTGTTCATTGTCTCTTAAAGTGACCGCACCTAATTTAGCTACTGGCTGCTGTAATGTTAATCCAAGAAAATGAAAATCACTCAATGCTCTTGATTGAATTACTTTGTAGTTTTAACAGTAAAAAAAAAAAATTACTAAATAAATGTAGGTTTGATGGTATATTTCATTTTTACATTGAAGACTATCCAGTGCTATTTTACATTTAATTATTTGGTTTCTGTACCTTGACACCTACAAACTTGAAAAAAAAACTTAAAAATTGTAAATGGCACAAATAAATAAAAATAAACGCTCCTGGAACGCAACTGGAATCCGTTAACATGGGTGCGTAAAAAAATGCAACGCATACGCACTGCAGACGGAGTATGTGTGAAACAGGCGTAAGGTTGTTTGCACCTTGTACAATGTGGAATTAGTTTACAGCTTTTTCAAGCACTTTGTAATGCATTTTTGAAACAGGAGATGAGTACCTTTTCTAATGCACCACCTAGCTTGATATACCCCTTCTCAAAGACTTACTGTTTTACTGTTTTACTGCTTACAATTTTATTTTGGTAACACATATATTCTGAATGCCTTCGGCAGAATTCGAATGAGCCATTTAATATATTAATATATATTTAATATATATATATATATATATATATATATATATCTGTGATGAAACGGCGGAGTCAGTTAGATCCATCTGCAGCAGTTTATTAATACAGGTGAATAAGCAGAGAACAGCTGACATAAACTTAAGCAGACATTCGTAGAGAACTCGGATAATCTAATCAATCGGGTTTCAAGGTCCAGAGATAATAACAATACAGACCAGGGGTAAATCAAAACTTCACAAAATATCAAAGGGGAGAGCAGTCCATATAAAGGGGAGAACACAAGGTGCAGGTGAAAATACTAAAAGGTAATCAAGATAATTAAGCAGGGTTAGACGAGGATGATTGGGGAGAGGGACACTGGGAAATGCAGTCCTAATATTCAGGAAAGAGGGATCTGATGCCCGCCAGAGGAGGGCGTAGCAGACCGTTCCATGACAATATATATATATATATATATATATATATATATATATATATATATATATCAATACCCATTGGCATAAATTCCAGCGTTAACTGGCATTGCCTTGAAACATCTGCAAAACATATAATTCTTAATATGTAATAATGTGCTAAATTCTGTGGACTGCACTTTCATGCTGATTTGTTACCCAGCATCACCTTTATATAGCTCTGAACATTTGAAAAGCTTCAAGAAAATAATGTTTTCCAACAAACTTTGCACCGTCACACATTCCAGTATAAAATTTTTAATGGAGAAATCATTTATTTTGTCCTTTCCAGAGAAAGTGTTGTAACATTTCCAGATGTCTCCACAAACGTTATTATTTTAAAATGTTTCAAGAATAAAAAACAAATTACTGAATGCAAAGCACCATACTGTACAAGAGATGAATGTATAGCATGTGGAGAATTTAAGGTAATAATAAGAAGTAAATGAACATGTAACATTTACCACAATGCTAAAATATTTTGAATTAAAAGTACAGCAAAAATGTAACATACATTATTGTTGGCCAGCATTTTTGTCTTATATACACTCACAGCCCCAACAATAATAACAAACCAGAAATGTGCTCCTTTAAACCTATAATATACAAAATCATGGAGCATTATCCTTAATATTATTATTTTTGAAATGCTGCAGAAATTTGCCAAAGTTTCTCACTGCTAAGAACACATGAATGTATTTATGACATTCTCTTCAGCTACAATGAAAGAATGAACTTGGAAGGGCAGGATAACATAAAATGCAACTATGTGATTTCTTAAGACAAGTTTTATATACACACCAGGAAGTGATTTTGTTGACTGGCTCTTCTACTTGGAAAAGGTGGGGTATTGTTTATTAGAGCTGCCATTTTGGGAGTTCCATTTTCTCCCATTCACTGTAATTCCAGTGGTCTGGTCTGTTCTACTATAAGTTAGCTGTTTAATCTATATGTAGTCTCTGGTGATAAGTTAATAATGAAACAAAAGCAAACAGAAAATGAGTGGGCCTATTAGTTACAGACAGATTATATTTCACTTCCAAAAACAGATCTGTATTATGAGCCAAATCAATCAGATTTGGGACACATTCAGATGTGATTTGAATGTATCCTTCTTGGGGCCACTTCTCTCTCTCTCTCTCTCTCTCTCTCTACTCAAGTTCATATTGTGACACACACATCCTAAAAAAGACACATAAACAGGAACTTGATGAATTTGTCTTTAGATATGATCAGTATTTCTAATCTCTAAGGATCTGAGCATAGGAAAGTCATCCCAAAGTTCTTCATTCTCCTCACTTTCAGTGAATTTCTGAGCTAATGCAGTGAAGTGTTGTACTTGAGAAACACTTGTGCTTGGTAACAAATTCTCATACGGTGGGGGGCTGCCAGGGTCGTCTGGCCTTAAAAGAGGCTGTGTGGACTCAGAGCGAACGTAGGCTGGTGGAGAGGATGAATGGTTTTGATACGGACCACCAAAAACAACTGTGGCATAAGGGATAGAATCCTTGTCATGCTCCGTATCATATATGACACGGGTCTGGAATGAGCGATGACTCTCGTCATGGCTATCGATATTATGTGACCACTGGTTCTCCTTAACATAGTCACTCTTGAATGGCGCGTTCTCTGCCAGATCAATGAGACTGAAATCGGACAGATATGCCAACACAGGCTCCATGTCTTCTTTAAAGTGAGGCATTCCCTTAGACAAAAACATGTTAAGATATGAATTTATTAAGCAATTTCTTTGACTTCTGGAGCCATTTGATTATTATATATTGAAATTGATTTCAGATATTGAGCTATCTATGATAATTATATATAAGCCAGGCTATCATACCTGCGATGAGTCACTGTCGGTCCACCCCTTAATACTGCTGTTGGCAGGATCAGGAATTATAGGCCATAAACACATCTTCACACTATTAAAAAAACAGACATAAATTAAATTATAAGAGTACTGGCCTTAGTACACAAAAATACGAAGCCTGTGGATGCTTACCGTTCATTTTTCCCAACACAGGCAAACACAACAATGATGACGAGAAGTGATAACCCAATGCATGCTGGGATAATAAACAGCACCATTTCAATTCCATCTGAAAAACATTTTCAATACTGAAAAGACATTCACTGTGTCTGAATATTCATACTCTCTCTCTCTCTCAAATAAAAGTCAAAATAATTTGTCTGGTGAACTGCATTCACTGAGATTCTGGTATGCAATCAATGGAAACCAATTGAATCAATGGAAACATACTCGGTTACTAAACTTAACCTCAGTTCCCTGAGATACAAAAACGAGTACTGCATCTTGCTCTGACCCATATGAAAAAAACATAAAATAAAATAAAAACAATTTTCTCTTGAACTGAAGTTTTTTTTTTTTTTTTTATTCAAACCATTGTTTTGTGCAGTGTATCAAAAATGAACCACTGGTTAGGCAGTGGAGCTGCACGAGCCTATGGCGACGAACCCTGACAACTCTCTCATCTCGTCACTTCCTGTTTGTTGTTGGTGTCTGTACTGCATTTGAGCTCCGTCACTATATTCTTTTTATCGACTATTTTTAACTTAAAAATCAATTGTATACACCATCGTTTCCGTTTATATAACGTATGAATATATCCTCTATTGTATTCTACAACAAAAACAATGAGAGCGCCTCGCTATCACTAGTTTTATTTTGATCTTCCAGGTCCGCTATTAGCTTATAGCCCGTTAGCATCAGCGGTGTGGTTGCAGCTAACTGCGCTTGCATTGCTAATACTCTATTCACACACATTACCACTGCTGTATTCACTGTTACTTGATTTAATGGCGGGTGAATGTCTACCTTTAAATGCAGCTGGGGACACGTTCAAGCTGCATTCTGTGCAGCTCGAGCTCGAGGCCATGGAAAAGCAGATTCGTGACCTGGAGGTGAGGCAGGCCCAGCTGAGAGAGCGGAGAGCCACGCTGGAATCATCCCGGGCTGACGCTCACAAATCCGAGGTAAGTATACAGCGTGCTGTTAACAGCCCACCATGTCTACTCCGTGTGTTTCTCTGCACAGGCCTGGTGCACCCAGGATGCGATCTTCCCAGATGTCCTTCACCCCGACGCTGGGACACCACGGACCCTGGGTGCATCAACAGCGGAGAACACGAGTCGGGCCCCGGGCGATGACTTCTCCTCCTCCTTTCTTCGAGATCTCCATCCGGAACCGCTTCGCTCCCCTCAGGAGACAGGACGCGACGCTGTGAACATCTAAGACTCCATTGTCCAACACGTCCGTGCTACGTTAGCTGAAGGTAAAGTGCACACTCATTGTTTCCCTGGTGCTCATGTTCTCGATGTTTCTGCGCAGATACCCGTGATCCTGAAGGTCGACGAGAGCCCCAGAGCGGTCGTGCTTCACGGCGGGGTTAACGACACCACGCTGCGGCAGACGGAGACGCTGAAGAGGGACTTCAGGAGCCTGATCGAGACGATTCACAGCACGATGCCCACGGCGACGATCATCGTGTCAGGACCACTGCCAACGTATGAACGAGGACACGAAAGGTTCAGTAGACTTTTTGCTTTAAATGAATGGTTGTTGTCATTGTGTAAAGAACAGAAACTGCTATTTGTTAATAACTGGAATCTTTTCTGAGAGTGTCCTAGGCTGTTTCGCGCTGATGGATTGCATCCCTGCAGAATCGGAGCGGAGCTGCTCTCTGACAACATCTCCAGGACACTTCGCTCCATGTGACTAGTAAGACAATTCTCAAATAACTATTATGATGAGTTTTGTTCCACCCGCTTAAATGATAAAAGTACTTGCGCTGTAAAAACTATTAAGACTGTTGTGTCTGTTCCCCGAATAGTGAGGTCAAAATATAAGTATAATGTAGGATCTAGAAAAAATCTTATCGTGATTAAACCAGAAACATGTTAAGTAAATGAACAAAAACAGTTTTTAAAGTTTGGGCTCATAAATATTAGATCACTCACACCCAAAGCAGTTATTGTAAATGAAATGATCACAGATAATAGTTTTGATTTACTCTGCTTGACTGAAACCTGGTTAAAACCAAATGATTATTTTGGTCTAAATGAGTCTACTCCACCAAAATACTGTCATAAGCATGAGCCTCGTCAGACTGGTCGTGGCGGAGGTGTTGCAACAATATATAGTGATATTCTCAATGTTACCCAGAAAACAGGATACAGGTTTAACTCTTTTGAAATACTTCTGCTAAATGTTACTCTGTCAGACATGCAAAAGAAATCTAATGTATCTCTTGCTCTGGCTACTGTGTATAGACCAACAGGGCCATGGAATTCCTAAAAGAATTTGCAGATTTCCTCTCAGACCTTCTAGTTACAGTTGATAAGGCGCTAATCATGTAAGATTTTAATATTCACGTTGATAATACAAATGATGCATTAGGACTTGCGTTTACTGACCTAATAAACTCTTTTGGAGTCGAGCAAAATGTCACCGGGCCCACTCATCGTTTTAATCACACACTAGATTTAATTATATCGCATGGAATCGATTTTACTGCTATAGATATTGTACATCAAAGTGATTATATTACAGACCATTTACTTGTATCGTGCATGCTGCGTATAACTGATATTAACTATATGTTTTAGCGATACCGTCTGGGCAGAACTATTGTTCCAGCCACCAAAGAAAGATTCGCAAATAACCTGCCCGATCTATCTCAACTGCTATTTGTACCCCAAAATACACATGAATTAGACGAAATGACTGACAACATGGGCACTATTTTCTCTAATACATTAGAAACTGTTGCCCCCATCAAATTGAAAAAGGTTAGAGAAAATCGTACTGTACCATGGTATAACAGGAATACTCACTCTCTCAAGAAAGTAACTCGTAGTCTTGAACGCAAATTGAGAAAAACTAACTTGGAATTGCATGGAAAAACAGTATGTCCAGCTATAGACGGATGAACTGTTACTTCCTCTACAGTCAGAAATCTGGGTGTTATATTAGACAGCAATTTTGACATGTATAAGTTTATATATATATATATATATTAGTGGTGGGCCGTTATCGGCGTTAACGTGCTGCATTAAAGTGAGACTCTTATCGGGCGCTAAAAAAAATATTGCCGTTAATCTATTCTCAAAGTTGGGTTGAGAGCTGGGTCTATACTAAGCAAGCTATGATGACTTTCACCTTGATATTTTATATAACCGACTGACTGAGGCCAGCCTAAAAAGATGCTCAGGACAGTTGACGGGCCACTGCTGCGCATCGTCATGAAAGCTTATCTTTTTCATGTGTTTTTAAGCCTTACCGCTTGTCGATTTAAACATTAAAGCATCCAAAAACAATACGCGGAAAAGCTGAACAGAGTAGCTGGTTACTCGCGCGCTGTGTTCGGTGCGAATGAGAGAGACCGAGAGCCGCATATCACGGACAGCGACACTAAACCGAGCTCTCTTCTGCAAAGTTCTCCTTGAAGTACCTCCAGCACCTGAACGAACAAATACAAATCGCAGTTTGAACAAACAAAAAGATGTGAAAGAGCCCAATTCAGTACTTGCTGTGTTCTGGTGTTCAGGGCTCACGCAGAGAAAGGCGTCTAAAAACACTAGAACATCGAATTTGCTTATTTTTGCTCTTGTGCCGACAAATACATAAATATCCACCTTGGGAATTATGCTCGAAAAGACTGTCAGTTATTTCTCAACTGAAAGTAAACAGTTGAGAAAAAAATGGGATGTGTATTATATTGGATGCGTTCATCGTCTCTTAAAGTGACCGTGGCTAATTTAGCTACTGGCTGCTGTAATGTTACTCCAAGAAAATGAAAATGAAAATCACTCACTGCTCTTGACTGAATTACTTTATAGTTTTACGAGTCAAACCAAAAATTATTCAGACACCAGATATAATTTTTGATATATAAAGCAAAATTGTAATAATTTAAGAAATGTTGAAGGTGTCTGAATAAATGTAGGTTTGATTGTATATTTCATTTTTACATTGAAGACTATCCAGTGCTATTTTACATTTAATTATTTGGTTTCTGTACCTTGACACCTACAAACTTGAAAATAACTTAAACATTGTGTAAATAGCACAAATAAATAAAAATAAATGAACATACAAATTAAACAATTTCAAACAGGGCCCACTGGTACAACCTTCACCGGGTCCCCGCTGACCCCAGCTTCAGCCCTGCTCACGTCTGTTTCACACATACTCCGTCTGCAGTGCGTATGCAGTCCATGTGCGTTACGTATGTGGTGCAGCATGAACTCGATGTGCTTTCACACAGGACGTGTTTGCAGTTCGCTACTCAGTACGTAAACGATCGCTGCACTGCTGCAGAGGCAACGCTCCTGGAACGCAACTGGAATCCTTTAACATGTGTGCATAAAAAATATGCAACGCATACGCACTGCAAACGGAGTATGTGTGAAAAAGGCGTAAGGTTGTTTGCACCTTGTGCAAAGTGGAATTAGTTTACAGCTTTTTCAACACTTTGTGATGCATTTTGGAAACAGGAGATGAGCCCCTTTTCTAATGCACCACCTAGTTTGATAAACCCCCTTCTCAATTTATTTGGGTAACACACATATTCTGAATGCCTTCGGCAGAATTCGAATGAGCCATTTTAATCTAGATTAATCATCTAGATTAATTTCAAGATCACAGTGAGATTAATCTAGATTAAAACAATTAATCTATGCCCACCACTATTATATATACACACACACACACACACACACACACACATTTAAACAGTTTGCGATCAGTATGGTTATAAAAACTATATTCACCAATTTTTCCTGTTGCTAGGGTCACAAATGATCCGTTTAAACTTCCTCCCATCGTATGAACAGTTAAAAGGGCATGATATGTGGTAAGTGGTTGAAGATCTCTCACCTCAATGCTGGTCTGCTCGGTCGTTATGACTTGAAACAGCATAGAAACATTATGGTTAATGATAATAATAATAATCATAAAAACGTTAAAATCTTCCATCCAAAAATCTGTTATCAACTTTGAATCCTTGAATACCTTTGATTTTGTCCCTCTCGTTCCAAAAGAATATGGTATATCCTTGAATGATCCCGTTTCTCTGCTCAAGGGGAATTTCATCCCAGTGAAGTTTGATATATGAATGACTTATTTCCGTAACATTCAAATATGGGGCCACAGAGGGTGCTGTAATATATGAAAATTCAGGTCTGAGCCCACTAGATGGAAGTATTGTATTATTATTCAGCTTTATTGCACATCACTCCCCCAATTTACATGAAGCCCTGAGATATTCATTATTGATTTCCAAGCATTACGCACCTTTCTGACTGCTGTATGCCATTAAGGTTTGAGGATGTCCTATGCCATCAACATATTTGGGATAAATAGAGATCTCATAGGGCTTGTAAGGCCTCAACCCTGAAATTTTAAAGCAGCCATAATTAGATCTGCATTATAGTCGATTATTATTATTTTTTATCATTATGCGCTAAAGATGTAATTTGACACTTGGATACAGTATCTTCTGCTCACCAAGGCTGCATTTTTTGATCATAGAGTAAAAACAGTATAATACTGTGAAATATTTTTGCTAACTCAAATAACTATTTTCTATTTGAATAATATTTTTTTATGAAATTTGTTCCTGTAAAGCAAGGCTGAATTTTCAGCATCATTACTCCAGTATTCAGTGTCACATGATCCTTCAGAAATGATTAAATGCTAATTTGGTTTTGCTTATATTACAAATGTTGCTAACTGCTGGCTTAATTTAAAAAACAAAACAAAAACAAATTATTTTTATTTTTATTTTTGTGCAGCCCATAACACATTGAACATTTTGGGGCAAGGTTACATAAACAGACATATGTATGTATGTGTATATATTTACATTACATTTACATTTATTAATTTAGTAGACACTTTTATCCAAAGCAACTTACAAATGAGGACAGAGGAAGCAATCAAAAAGAGCAATGATATATAAGTGCTATAACAAGTCTCAGTTAGCTTAAGCACAGTATGCATAGCAAGGGCATAATAAATTAAAAATAAAATAGAATACAAAAAGATTAGAAAGGTAGTTCGATTTTTTTAAGAGAATAGAATTAGAATAGTGAGTGTTAAAGTTAGAGGGTCAAATGTGCTTCTTTGGGATGGATATGTGCGTGCGTGCGGGTTTGTTTTTGTTTATTCTTCATAATAAAATCTAATTCAAAATATTAACAAAAACTATAATACTGTCCCAATGATACTAAGATAACACTGGTTTGGGCCAAGTAACATTTAAAAAATAGAAGAAGAAAATAATCATACTTTTATTCTGCATTGACATATTAAATGGTCGATTAATATATTCATATTGTTTTAAAACAACTATGATGACATTAACAAAATTTTTATTTTTAAAAATAAATGCTGTTATTATGAGCTTTCCATTCATCAATAATTCTCAATAATTAATCAATAATATTAAGCAGCAAGAAATGAGCAGCAAATCAGAATATTAGAATGATTTCTGAAGGTTCATGTGACACTGAAGACTAGAATAATAATGCTTAAAATTCAGCTTTGATCATAGCAATACATTACATTTTAATATATATTTACATTTAATATAAATTTGCTTTGTTTTTGATAAATGCACGGTGAGTGTAAGGCACTTCTTTCAAAAAAGTCATTATTCCAAACCAGTAGCGTTTATAATAATAATTATTATTTATTATAAAAATCACCTGTTACTGTGGTACTGAAGTTGTTTTTGTCCATCAGAGTAAAGGACAAGAGAGCTTCCGGTGTCTCACACAGAAGTCTCCACTCTAGCACGTATCCTGTGACACGGGGGGACACTGGTCGTCCCCACGTGATGCGCACTGACGTCTCAGACTGGGGATGAACACTGAAATTAGAGACAGAGCCCAGCCCTAAAACAACATAATAAAAGTCATCAAACATCAGCATTTCATTGGTAATACCCTGTGAATAGAACATCTCTCTGAAATATCACATGTCCAGCAATCAAATACCTCTCTCCCGATACACTCGTACTTTGGTATGATTCGAGCTCCCCATTGCATTAGTGGCTCTCAGGTAAACCTCTTGAACCAACTTGTTGAGATTGAAGAAGCAGTGTTTTTTTTGTGTAAAACATAAAGTCTTTTTTAGTTGCTTTGATTCGACAGTATATGACAAATTCCAGCCATTGGCACTGAAATCTTCTGAGGGCTGAAATAAGACGACAGAGAGACAGAGAGGTGAAAGGGAACTCACAGGTTTAAAAAGAGTTAGGCTCAGACAGCACTATCTGACATGCTGTCATTTTTTTTCACATAAAAAAAAAAGTTTTTGACTCTGCCCTGAAATTTGCAGAAACTAACAAATATTTTTAAATATAAGTTTTGCCCCATGACACTTCTTGGTATCCGTGCATCCATCCATCCATCTATCTATCTACTGTATCTATGTTAAGCTACTTGCCATATAAGTAAATAATTAGATGTGATTAAGTAAATAAATGTTGATCTGAGTTGAAATATTTAAATGCAACGCTTCCGTGAAGACAGTAGTTGCTAGCAAGCGGAAAATTCAAACTAGACGGACATTTAAGGGTAAACGGTGCAGTCAAACCACTTATTACACAACATTTCACCACAAAAAGAATTAAGGCAATAAAATATTTAAGATGAAAATGTTTTAAAACCTCTCTTAAAAAATCTCTTATAATCCATTTACAGCGTACACAACAATCATAGCTGCGTTTGAATGATACGAGAGCAAGTCCGCAATACTAGGATGATATAATTAATTATGTATTATACCATTTTGAATTGAGCTTTAATATTGTATTAGCTAAACAAACGCAAAGCTTCTACCAAGAAAAAAATTGTTCAAGCAAGAGTACAGCGCCAACTGCTGTTACCCAGATGAGCCTGTGTTATTAGCTTTTACCGATTGTTATCTAGGAATAATAACATACCACAGAATATTAACTGAAATAAAATATAATGATAAATATATTTGTATATATATTTATTTCAGCTAGTTTTCAAGGCAACATATCTCATCTTCATTTAGTTTAACAAAAAAAAAAAAAGATATACATAGATATATTTAATAAAACAAAACATGACAAAAACAACAGAAAAAAACATAACAATTAAAAAATCTAATTGAATTCAATAGTTACAAAACCTATAATAGCATAAATTATACTAAAATAACACTAACTGGTAGGCCTAGCCTCTTAATTTTAAAATTAAACTTTTTCCAAATTGTGTCAGGACTGTCAGAAGGACCCTCACCTTCCAGTAGAGCTGTGCGGTCTGATCATTCACTTTAAGCCATGTGTCCAAGCTGCCAGTTGGAGCTGAAAAGCATAACAATTTATATTTTATAGTTAAAAGAGTAACAACACTAAAAAGTTTTACATTTTTGACTTTTGAATGTTAAACTCTCAAGCTTTTATTTTGGCGGAACTTTGCAGGGAGATATCTGAGGTTTAGTTGACAACAGATTCATATGCTGTTTGTTACAAATCTAATACAATGATGAAAATCAAGACACCGGAACACAGTATAACTGAACACAGTTGCATGAGACTTGATCACAACCATTTGAGATCTGTTGACATACCACAGTATCAATTATTTATTTTTTTGTTAGACATTTTATCATTACATTATTAGCTTTCAATGAACTCATGAAGCCCCTGCATTTCCTTTGCAAATCCGTTTGGGAAACCATGACCTATATTATTTAAATTACATCTGCAAACTCTTTAAACAATTTTAAACATCAAAAAAAGTTAAATCATTTAAAGTTAAACATCAAAGTTTGGTAACTCTTTATTTTGATAGTCCTCTAGTGTTAAATTCAACTTACTACAAGTGTCGTTGCAACTACATGTCAGCTAGCAGTCATTAGAGTATTAGAAGAATGTCTGCTTAACTATCCTTTTAAGTTTATTATGGGGTTGGATTCATTCTAAAATATGGTCATGCAGAATAAGGCATTAATATGTGCTGTATAAGTACTACCAAACAGGCAATATTCTATTAAAATATTGCCTGTTATTTTATTGTAAGACAGTAACTCATTACCCTTCATAAGTGTGGTGGCTTTTTTCAGATCACTCCATTCACTCCATTTACTCCATTTACTCGATGCACTATACTTCACTCGCATTGTGGTGATGTAAATCGTCCCATGGGAAAGGTCACATACATTTATTTTGTCTTGTTGTTTACAGGGCAAAACCTGTAACAGAATTAATATTTGAGCCATAAATTAAAATAAAATAAAAAAAACCTCACATACAGTGCAGTTTTTAAACAAACATTTATCGTAAAAAGCAGTCACTTACCAGATCTTTGATTAGCTGGTTGTTCACTGTTTTCACTCGCAACTCTACACATAAAGACTCCATCAACCATCCTAGAGATTCAATACCCCAGCTATAATTTAAGCAGCCAACCACATCTGCTTCAATGTTCTTAATCTCTGGAGGGTTGAACATTGCTGAAATACAATAGATCAGTAGTAAAAAACAAAACAAAAACAACAACAACACAGATTATGAAAAAATTATACACCTAAAATTGAATTGAATTAGACCCAATACACAAGTTAATGAAATGGAATTTGAAATGGAATGACATGAAGAGGAATTTACTGATCTGTAATTCAAAAAAGTTCAGATATCATTGGTGTAATTAATTTATTGACTAATTATAATTTAACATGTTAGGAAAATATCAGTATTACTATTATTTTTAAATAAATACTTGAATAAACATTTAGACATTTTTTATAAAAAAAAATTGACTATTCATTCATTATGACACACATAATGAAAAAAAAAAAAAAAAAAAATTTTATATATATATATATATATATATGTGTGTGTGTGTGTGTGTATGTGTGAAATATATATATACATTTTTTAACGCATTTTACGCATGCGCAGTGTGACAAATTAGTCAGGTCAGGAAAGTCTCGTCGATCTCTGAATTCTCAAGATAGTAAAAAACAGCGCCGCGACGAAAACACCGAAGAAGCTTAAGGTTTTACCCCAGTTACTCTCAAATACATTCATGCCAAGCTCGATAAACAGAGACGACTTTGGTACGCTGGAGCTTCTCCCTGTTATAGCGTCCTGTTTTTCACACTGCGCATGCGCAGAACGCCTACATGCAATGCAGCGAAAATTACAGCTGTTTGGAAAAGCATATGCATTTTTACTTGGTTTTACTGGCACTTGAAGCCTTCAGAACGTGAAAATATCGAGTTCATTCTTTCGAGTTTCTCTATGCATACTTTCATAGATATGTGGCTATATTTAACCACTGGTAAACCTAAAACTCTTACACTATCTGTAGTTAAATGGCATTATCTTTTGGTATGCATTTCAGAAAAAAAAATTGTTAGGATTTAAGTGTAATTGCAAATAGTGATTAATCCTGATTAATCCACTGAAAACTCTGATTAATTTGATTAAAAATTGTAATCATTTGACAGCCCTAATATATATATATTCTTTTCTGGAAATGCATGCCCCATATTTATGTTTATGATAGCAAGCTTTATGTTTATGTTTAGTTTGTTTACTTTCTTTCCAAATGTATTTCATTCAATACATTCCGTTGTATTGCTTTTTATTCATGTTCAAATAATTAAACATCCTATACAATAATTAATATTTACACTTTCAGCAGTTCAATAAACTGATTCAAACAATTTCTAAATTGAATTTTGCACGGAGCACAGCCTTGCTATAAAGCCACTAAATTCACATTAGTTCTTAATTCTTGATCGATGAATAAAGCTCATTGCACTTTTTACCTGTGTCCATAGGCTTCAGCTTCAGGGTTTCAGAGGTGGTGTTCCCAAATACATTCATTGCTGTCACATTAATCTCCATCTCTGAATATAAACCATAATATTCCACTGGAATGGGGTAGAAATGGTTTATAGATGGGATCACATATTGATCATATTGATCATCTTCTGGCCTGGAGAAATGGTACATTTATCAAGCATGTCACCAATCAAATTGAATTGACTAAAAATGATATATATATATAGTATTTTGTAACTATTTTGTAAAATTTCGAATGACTTTATTCTGATTTAATAATGATAATAATACTAAGTGAGAGTGTATTGAGAATCAGCATTTAGACAAAAAACTCAAAATTAAAATATCTAGACACACTAATCATCAAAGCAAAAACTACTAATAATACTTAAAATAATTTTGTTTTCTTTATACAAAAATAATAATAATTTTTCCTCTTTGTTTTGATTTTTAAGGGAAATTAAGCTGGCAGTTCTGAAAATTTTAGCAGAAATTAGTACCTAAATATGTTGAGAGTATAAGTTGTCTGAAGATTTGGCATTTCTTGGACAGGATCCCACTGACACATGAATCTTCTCGGGTATGTTAGATTCAAAGAGAACCTCAGGTTTTTAGGAATAGATGGAGGCTCTTAAAAGAAAGGAAAATTTGAAATCAGGTTAACTTTGGCTTGAAATGACAATAGTCTACATTATTACATTTTTGAGAATGCATATTTTATAGATAAAACATGAATGTAAAATTGACCTTATTCAGAGCTGCTACCATATTTAATTTGGTGTAAATGGAAACAAGGATATGAATGATGGAAATATGGTGTGTTAAATATATATGTTTGCTGGTTGAATGATCAGAAGCAAAGACTTGTTTTCATTTACTTATTAAATATGGACCCTGATTAAGCTCTATGACTGTAGCTAGTAATTTAGTAGTTAGTCATGTAGTTAGTACTGAATCAAAAACATTAAAAATATCCTCACTTCCCACTTTAACGATAACTCCATTGACAATTTGGCAATTTTCCAAAAGTTCTTCACACACAGCACAAGCAATAAATGAGTCTGCAACTGGTAGACTAGGGATGATTACACCATACGTCCTGTTACTCTGCTGGTAAGAGAGATTGCTGGGGGCAAAATGGTTGTTAATCTTCCATGCCACATGAAAGTTTTTGCCTTTAGTCAGCAAGCAGTCATCCTCGATGGAGCAGGACACTGATACGGGTGAGCCAGCGAGTACCTTTGTGGCAGGAGTGTGAATTTTAGCACATGATGATGCTTGGTTCACTGCAGATTTTAAAATCAAGAATCAGTGTTTTAAATCATACTCATAGGTGAATTTATGGAAAGAAATGTGGCTTCAGTAATAAACTAGCTAGCAACACACCAATCTATTACACAAGTCTTAACATTGCGTGACAATTCCTGACAACATTCTCCAACAAACAAAATGTGTGGGTAGCATGACATCAGAAAAAAAAGGTGGGGGGCTGCATATAGATAGATAGATAGATAGATAGATAGATAGATAGATAGATAGATAGATAGATAGATAGATAGATAGATAGTAATAAAAGTAATAAAAAACAACAAAAATTGTTCCATGATTATGTAATGATATGATCATGCTTTTTTTTTACCTTTTATCATGTCATTAACATATATCCACAGCACAAACACGAGCCAGATTGATGCCATTGTTATGAGGACTGAAAATAAAAGTGAAATCTTGTTACCATTTCAGAGAAATTGCAAGTATTTAAATGACAAAACATTTTGAAGAACTAATATACAATCTAAACCTCTGAAAAAAAGAAAGAAAAAAAAGACAAAACTAAAAAGAAAATTAATTTCAAGTCCATTTTTTAGCAAAAAAATTATAATGACAATAAAACATAACAACATAACAAATTAAAAATAATTAATAACAAAATCTAATTTAATCAATATATTAATAAATACATAGAGAGATATATTAAACAGTGACATGTTATAATACATTATATACATACATATACACATACATACATACATAAAGTGTTTAAAGCAGTATATAATGTTTATAAATTACTTATTAATAAAAGTTAATGTAAAGTGTTACCAATTATTGAATTTAAGGAAGAAACAAACCTGAACTACATACTTTAAAGTGTAGGATTTCTGGGGGTCACATTTAAACTCCTGTGTAGTTACTGCCCAACCAGATCTGGCAAACAGTTTAACTTTTCTATGAAAACAATTAAAGTATAAAGTAAAGTCTTTGAAATAATCTAACTGCTGTTCCGAGAAAGATCTCAGCACTCTGACTAAAGAGTCAATGTTGTCAGTCCTTCCGTGACATATCGTTCTTACTATCCTGAACCACAAGTACAAACTGAAGCAGGAAACTCTTGTGAAACCATCTACACTTGTGTCCGTTACTGCTCCCACATTTTATACTTACTTACAAGGCAACTTTAAAAATTTTAGTCTATTGAATACAATTATTTGTGAAAAAATAAAAAACAATAATAAGCATGGATTCATTAATCACAGAATTCACTTCAATTTTAGTTTATCTGTATAGCCCTTTTTATAATAAAAATCGTAGCAAAGCAACTTTGCAGAAAATTAAAGGGAAACTGAAAATGAACATTTTGTCATTAATCACTTACCACCATATTGTTCCAATCTCGTAAAAGCTTCGTCCATCTTCGGAACACAATGTATTTTATTTTGGATGAAAACCGGGAGGCTTGAGACTATCCCATAGATTGCCAAAATCCAGAAAAGTATGAAAGACATCGTCAAATATCCATCGTCAATCCAGCTGCCATCAGTGTTTCAACTAGGTGTGTCCCGACTAAGGATTTTCATAGTCAAATCGGAATTTTCGAATCTTGCCAATATTCAACTAATAGTCAAATCATATGTTTGGGGGTGGGGCAAAATGCATTAACAAGAGTCAAGTCAGACATTCGACTAACATAATTACTGATGTTAACACACAGGGAAAATGTGTAACAAACACATTGCAGATATAAATGGGGTAATTAATGTTTTATGTTTTGAGGAACAGATAGCTAACACTTAAAGTCGGCGAAACCATAACAATTAACTTTTTTTTTTTTTACAATAATGCTCTAATTGAAACGTTAGTCTAAAATGTTAGCAGTTAATGTTAACTATGTGCTGAAGAGATATCACCGCAGTACTACAATGGAGCGCTTGACTCAAAACCAAATCATCTTATATCAGTTAAATAATATATCCACAATATATATACACAGCTGAAATGTTTTGAAATCACTTGTACCCTACCTGTTCGAAAACATCCAGTCTCTGTCTGTGTCAGTTCGAGTCTTGGTAAAGTTTTAAATCCCTGCCGCCAAGATGCTCCTCTGTCGGTCACGGATTATGGAAAGTGAAACATAAATCTATAGGGGTGGTTGGATTTATTCATGAACTTTAAAATATTAATTTGAAGCTTCTTTCTTTTCAGATTCTTAAAGCTTTATCATAATAGGCTGTATATTCACTTATTGGGAGAAAACCAGTCATTCTATGTGAAATCAGACATTTGAGCTCCCCAATATATTCAAAATGGCATAATCAATAACACCACATGAATATTCGACTGTTAGATTGGTGGTCGAATCAGGCTCCTCGAATCAAAGCATCGATTCGTCGACTATTCGGGGTCACCCCTAGTTTCAACCGTAATGTAATGAAGCAACAAGAATAGTTTTTGTACACGAATAAAACTAAACTAACGACTTTATATAATAATAATAATAATGTTTATTTGATCAGATTTAACTGCAGTCCAATATTAGGCCAAAGAGATGTGTCTTTAATCTAGAATTAAACAGAGTGAGTGTACCTGAACCCTGAATATTATCAGGATGGCTATTCCAGAGTTTTGGGAGCCAAATATTTTTTGTAATTTATGCAGAACTTAATAGGTAGCCAGTGCAGGGACTGTACAATTGGGGTAATATGATCATAATTTCTTGACCTGGTAAGGACTCTATTTGATTTCTTATTCATATCTAAAAGTGTAACATTAAGCAGAAGCATTTCAAATGGTTTAAACCTGTATCCTTTTTTATGAGTAACATTGAGAATATCACTATATATTGATGCAACACCTCCTCCACGACCAGTCTGACGGGGCTCATGCTTATAACCGTAGTTTGGTGGAGTAGACTTTTTTTAGACCAATATAATAATTTGGTTTTAGCCAGGTTTCAATCAAGCAGACTACATCAAAAATATTATCTGTGATCATTTTATTTACAATAACTTCTTTGGGTGTGATCTCAATACACTTTTTATTTTTGGACAAACCACCTTAAAACCATGGCTCTCATGATTTTGAGATAATAATGGATATGTACATAGATTAATTTAAAATAAAATAACAGATAGTCTGAACATGTTTTATGAGAAGATACCATAAATCCACCTCAGACAGACTGACAAACCTGAATGCAAAATGGATTGCTGTGCAAGTTGCAACTGATGGACATATGAGCAATGATATGGAAACTATACAAACTAAACAAACTATATACTGATATACTGACAGTTACTTTATGTAATGTCTACTCAGTGTTTTACTCAGTTGCCCCAATCTTCATTTGAGGGTTCATATGATGTTTCTGAGCTCATCCCATATAATAATTCACATGATATTACATTGATTAAAGACATAGTTTCCTGAAAAAAAAAAATGCTGAAAGTATAATCAACCTCAGGCCATTCAAAATGTAGATGGGTTTGTTTATCTGAACAGATTGTGAGAAATTTAGGCAAGGCAAGTTTATTTATATAGCACATTTCGTACACAATGGTAATTCAAAGTGCTTTACATAAAAGAAAGTAAAATAATCATGAAGAAAAAAATAACAAAAATAAAACAAGCAATTTAAAAACTTTTAAAATGATTAAAACATTTAAAAACAGTTCGAAAATGATAAAAATAAATAAAATTAAAATAAAACAGTGAAAATATAGTGCAATCTGTTCGGACATTGCACGGTGCTCATTCAATAAATGCACAGCTAAACAGATGAGTATTGAGTCTACATTTAAATGTGAGTAGTGTTTTAGCACATCTGATCTCTTCTGGAAGCTGATTCCAACTGCGGGCAGCATAGTAACTAAAGGCGGACTCCCCTTGTTTTTTGTGAACCCTTGGTATTTCTAACTGACTTGATCCTAATGATCTGAGTGCTCTGTTAGGTTTATATTCAGTGAACATATCTGCAATATATTTCGGTCCTAGGTCATTTAGTGACTTATATACGAGTAAAAGTACTTTAAAATCAATCCTATATGTAACTGGAAGCCAGTGTAAGGACCTGAGGACTGGTGTGATATGCTCAGATTTTTTGGTTCTAGTCAGAATCCTGGCAGCAGCGTTCTGGATGAGCTGCAGCTGTCTAATGGTCTTTTTGGGAAGGCCGGTGAGGAGCCCATTACAATAGTCCACCCTGCTGGTGATAAAGGCATGAACACGTTTCTCCAAGTCTTGGCTGGAAACAAAAAATCTAACATCTATTTAGAATACCAAAATTTGCTCACCAATTGATCCTCTGCAGTGAATGGGTGCCATCAGAAAGAGAGTCCTCTCACATCAAAATCAACCAACATATTTGTACAGAATGTTTTATATTGTAAACTATGCTTGATCTATACATATTTCTCTCCTGATTCAGATGAAATTATATATATATATATATATATATATATATATATATATATATATATATATATATATATATATATATATATATATATATATATATTATTGGAGAAAGCAATATTATCCATAAAGGACCTTAAAAAATGTCCCAATGATGAATTTTTCACAATATGTTAATTGATGGACTGGAGTCTTGTGAATTAATCCAATGTTTTTATCAGCTGTTTGGATTCTTATTCCAATGGCACGCATTCACTGCAGAGGATCCATTGGTGAAGTAACGTAATGCTATATTTCTCCAAATCTGTTGTGTTGAAGAAACAAAATACGTACATATATATCTACATATACATCTCTGGTGGCCTGAAGATGATTACATTTTAAGCAAAGTTTAATTTTCAGTTGAACTATTCCTTGAATTAGTAAGCTTATCATGCAATTAATTTGAAGAATTTGATAAATGCCAGACCAACTCAACTCAACTACAAAGAGAAACTCAGTGACTGCACCCTACTGCATTAGGCCCTATGTTAATGTAATCATAGTAATATGGTAACAGGCCTATATTTGATTTCTGCAGTGTTGGCTAGTTAATTCAGAGCGCACACCAAACACAAGCAAACCCACAGTATTAAAGTTCTGCTCCATTCTCTCCTTATCAGTGGCTCACATAAAGGCCTTCTTTTCTATGTGATTGCGCTCAGCATTTCTGCTTCTCACAGGGACTAATTGCCTGTGGTTCTTCGCATTCGCCTGCTAGAGACCAGTTATAATATTTATAATGATTAGCTGTCTGGCATGTTGCTTCAGCTGCTCGATTTAATATGCCTGTGAACACAAACGAGGTTGCCAATTTCTCCTTATTTCTACGTTTTTTTGCCTCCTCTCAAATTGCTTCCAGTTACTTGATGCAGTAGCTGATTGCTTTTTTATTATTATTATATATATATATATATATATATATATATATTTTTTTTTTTTTTTTTTTGAGAATTGTTGGTGTCATTTCTATCTTGGTGGTTTGTGTCCTTGTGATAACTTATAATATCTTTTTAACTTCTCATGTGCCCCATCCTTTCCTCAAATCCCACACTGGTACACATCATACATTTTGTTAAGTAATCCTTGTTTATTTATCTTTAATTGTGTTCTTTTGATATTGAATTATTTGTTGAAAGTTGTTAAAAATGATAAATGGTTCCAAAATCACCTCTCATCCTCCATTATTGTGAAATCTACTGTGTCGTTGCACAATTTCAAAAGAGGAAGGGGAAGATTTCCTCAATCTTTCATGTCCTCTTTAAAAGACAACATCAAACATTTAAGAAACCTTCAAAACAAACCTAAAGAACTGTGATATTCATTTATATTATAATTTAGAGATTTATATATTTTCTCTAAAACTTAAAACATAATTTTACTCATTACTCAAAACATAATTTTCTCCTGTTACCATAAAAAAAAAAAAAAAAATCGTTTGGTTAAGACTTCTTTGGTAATCATGTTCCAATAACTCAGCTAAAGAGACGTGTGACCACGATATCTTGTGAAAATTTTTTGTGGTAAACTAGTATTGGTCAGATCATAATCACATGATTTTCATGAAAAAGCAACAAAAGTAGACTAAAACAAGCATATGATTCTTTCATAGGGCCTGGTGCTTTGAACACATACTGTGATGATATTTTATCAAATTTAATACATGTAGTAGTATAAGCAACAGTTGTGATCCTTGATCATTTTCTACCTGTAAGGGTGAATGAAACGGTGAAATGGTGTGGAATCCATCCTCATTTTCAATATTAACACATCTGACTCAACAGCAAAATAATTACGCTTTTCCGACAATTGCTTGGACTGATTAAGATAGTATCAGTTCCTTGAACATTAAGCATTTTCTGAACATTTTTCAGAAAGGAAGCTGAAGACAGATGTGAGTATGTAACAGGAAGTGGTAAAAGAGATGGGGTCCTTATGTGCTAATACAGTAATGGGTGTGTGATATTGTGTTAAAGGTAAAGTAGTGCACTATGCTCTCAGAAAGAAAAAAAAATACACACACACAGACACACACACACACACATATATATGTACAAAAGCTGTCACTGCGGTGGTACATATTAAAGGGTTCCACCCCAGCGACAGTTTTTTTTTCTATCACCATTTCCCCTTAGTGGCCAATAAATAAATGATTTATAAATAAATTAATTAAATAAATCATTTAAATGTCAGAGTATTTTATTATTATTATTATTATTTTTTTTTTTTTTTTTTATCAAAATATATTATTAGCCACAAAGTACATGGTAATTCAGATCATCTCAAGACCATCCCATATCTGTGAGTGAACAGTTAGTATGAGAAACTGGAAAGTAGCTCTGTGTGCTTGAAAGCCGTCTTGATGCGAACAGACAGAGACAGGGGAGAAGGAGGAGGGGTCAGATAAGCTCAGACTTACACTCTTGCTACTTACAAGCATCCACTCCTATCTATTAGCTGTCAGAAACAGGCCAGCAAATGGAATTTACTATTGATCTCCTGCTTAGCACAGGTCAGTTGCAATGGCAGGGCAACAAATGTGGAAGGGCGCAAGGCAAGGGACAGCCAGCAAAGAACACAGAGGACTGAGAGTGAGGAAATAACAGAGTTTTATTAACCATGGCAGATCTGCAAAGCACTAGCAAAGAGAGAAAGAGAAAGAGAGCTGAGGGACATTGGGTGAGAGGGCTCCGCAAAGATCACTGGGAGTTCCGGAGTATGGCCACAGTTTACTTCAGGGTGAACAGACTGAATATGTCCATGATTTTAGCAAATATATATATATTTCCACAAAGAAAAAAAAAAAAAGAAAACTTGAATTTATTATTCAAGTGGTATACAGTGGGAATTCAATAAGCATGAATTTTTAATTATTTGCACATTTGTGTTGTTTCAAGCACTCCATTTACCAATCACCTGGAACTGAACAGCATTGCAGGTCAATATTTGTGTCAATATAAAACTACAGTTCTCTAGCCAAGAGCACTGAGTGGTTTTCTGGTCAATAGTGTTGTTTTATTAAATTAACCAATTACAAAATTTAAAATTGTTTCACTTAAATGTTTTATGATTCTTCTTTAAATCCATGGTGATTAGTATTTCACTATTTTCACACAGCTTCAATATTTTGGTATATATTTAGGCCAGGTCAATTTTAGAACTTCTATAATTACGAAACATCGGTTTAGTACATACAGGTACTTGGTTTAGTACATACAGGTACTTACAGTAGTTTATCTCACTGAAACGTCCTGATTATGTATGGGGTGGTGGATAAGACGCATGCCATTGGTCGGAGAGACCTGGGTTCGAATCCACTGTGAGACACCAATGTGTCCCTGAGCAAGACACTTAACCCCTAGTTGCTCCAGTGGCGTGCAACCTCTGACATATATAGCAATTGTAAGTCGCTTTGGATAAAAGCGTCAGCTAAATGTAATGTAAATGTAATGTATGTATGTATGTATGTAACCCTCGTTCCCTGAAGGAGGGAATGCAGGCGTTGCGTCAGAAGAGACTGACGAGGATCGTCTCCGTTCCCTCCTTCAGGCGAGGGTAACATACGTAACCGAGATGTTCCCTTTCAGTTGGTCACATTCATCGTTACGTCAGAAGAGACTGACGAATGGGGTTCCTTACAAAACACCACATGGCTGTCTTCCAGTGACCCGTGTGAGTGATGTCGTGAGCAGGCTGCCTGCTCATAGGAGGACTTACAAAGGCAGGTATCAACCAAAAGATGGAGATACACATGAACTTCGAGGTTACCAGCCCACAGGGTGGAAGTTTCACCGACAGAGTTGGCAAGGTGCTTGAAGACACATGCTTCGAAAGAGACTTCTATGGAAATACATACTTGGGATTGCCCAGAAATGGGAATCACAACACATGGAAGCACCTAGTCCCACACAGGGCTAAACGTTAGGGCATGCACACAAGTGCTGGACATCAACATCAACAATAGCATCCACTATCCAGTGGGATAACCTCTGCTTGGTGACAGTCTTTCCCTTCTGCTGGCCTCCATAACAAACAAAGAGCTGGTCTGAGGTCCTAAGGCTGTTCTGTCACACACTGGACAGACTAGTGCCAGGGCTGGGTCTACCACCTCCAGGGACAGCGCTTGCAAGTTCTCCACCTGATCTCTAAAGGGAGTGGTGGGAACTTTGGGCACACCCCAGGCCGGGGTCTCAAGATAACATGAGAGTTTGTCGGCCTGAATTCCAGGAACGTTTCGTCAACTGAAACATGATGATCAGATCATGCTTCCCAAGAGACTTATCTTCAACAAGGTCATCGTGAGCCGAAATGGCAGCCACATAGACTTTAAGGTTGGAAGGAGACAGCTGATTAGCATTCTGACAATGTCTGTGCAAGAAGGCTCACTGGGGGAAATGCATATTTGCTCAGGCCCAGCGGCCAGCTGTGCGCCTGAGCGTCTGTGCCAAGGGTGCTCTCGGTCAGGGAGTAAAACCACTGGCAGTGGAAGCTTTCTGGAGAAGCAAACAGGTCTACCTGAATGTATCTCCAAAGTGTTCACAAATCAGCTGAACCAACTGGGGGTGGAGTCTCTATTCCCCCGGGACAAGACTGCTGCCATGAGAGCTCGTCGGCTGCACAATTGAGCCTGCCCGGGATGTGAATGGCACAAAGCGACCTCAGATGCTTCTGACTTTACAAGAGGAGATAGCGAGCGAGTTGTGTCAGGAGCATAGACCGCCCTGATGGTTGTTGTATGATACGGTCGCAATGTTGCCCGTATGGACCAGAACGTGTTTGTCCTTCAGGAGGGCCCTGAAAGCGGTGCAGAGCAAGCCATACTGCAAGTAACTAGAGGCAATTGACATGCCAATGAAGTCGGGGTCATGTCCAGGAGCCTGACGCAGCATGTCCGTTGCACATGGCACCCCAGCTACATGTCAGAGGCAACTGTTGACACCACAACATATCTGGACAAAGGTTCTAGAGGAACGCCCGCTCGTAGAAACGAGAGGTCCAACCACGGGGTGAATGTTCAGAGGCAGGCCGGAGTGACAGTCACTTGGATTGTGCCCTGTTGCCATGCCCATCTTGAGACTCGTTCGTGAAGCCAGTGCTGAAGCAGTCTCATATGGAGCAACCCGAGCGGTATGACTGCTGCTGCAGATGCCTCAGGAGCCTCTGAAACAGTTTCAGTGAAACCGCTCTCTTGCCCTCGAATTGTCTCAGGCAATTCATTGGTGACCGAGTCTATTTCCATACCGAGAAAAAAGATCCTCTGCACAGTGGAGAGTTTGCTCTTTTCCCAGTTGACCCGAAGACCCAGCCGGGTGAGGTGTCTGAGCACCAGATCCCTGTGCTTCCACAACCACGCTCGAGGGTGAGCTAGAATCAGCCAGTCGTCAAGGTAGTTGAGGATATGGACAGGGCTCTCTCCGTGACTTTGAGTATGCGTCCTTCAGGTCGATAGCTGCAAACCAATCCAACAGACTAATACATTTGAAAATGCGCTTAGGCATTAGCATCTTGAACAGAAGTCTGTGAAGAGCTCGGATCAAGGCATGCAAGTCCAGGATTGGCCATAACCCACCTGTTTTCTTGGGTACTATGAAGTACGGGCTGTAAAAGCTGGACTTCATGGTGGCTGGAGTGACCGGCTCTATCACGCCCTTTGCCACCAGGGTCAAGGGAACTACAGGCGTACCCACGGTGAGGCACCGAGGTGAAGTAGACAGCCCCGGAATGGGAGGCATAGCATCCCTTAGCGGGGCCGGAGTGCGAGCACTTGTCTGACTTCAACTGGCAAAGAGGGCATGAGAAGGCAATGCGTTCTTGAGCTGGCTCTGCATGGAAACTGGCAAGGGGAGAGGAGAACCGCGGCCGTCTCCTCGCTGTGGCTGGGGGACAAGGCTGCTGCTGTGGCCGAGCAGGAGTGGAGGAGACTGTGGTTTCGGGCTGGGCCTGCGGCAGAGTGGATGCAGCAGCGGGCTGCCGGGGCAGGATGTATCTGATGGCCTCTGACTGCTTCTTGGTGGCAGAGAACTGCTGGGCAAAATTCTCTACTGCTTCGCCAAAGAGGCCAACCTGGGAGACCAGGAGTTGAGGAGCTGAGTCCGATCAGACTCCCTCATGTCTGCCAGGTTCAGGTGGCTCTCCTGGAACACCAAAGTGGACATCACCTGACCCAAGGAGTGCACAGTAACCTTCGCTGCCCAGAGAGCAAGGTCGGTAGCAGTGCACGCCTCCTGCAAAACCCCTGGGTCAGCTCTGCTCCAGTGCAGCCCTTTGAGCACCTTGGCCTGGTAGACCTGAATGGAGGCCAGGGTGTGCAGGGCAGAAGCGGCCTGACAAGCAACTTTGTAAGCCTTGGCCACAAGTGTGGATGAGAACTTATAGGCCTTAGAGGAAAGCTTGGGACCACCACACCATGCGTAGGTGCTTTTCGGACACAGTTGCATCGTAACAGAACTCTCCACTGGGGGAATCCCTGCATACCCCTTGGCCGCTCCGCCATCAAGGGCAGTGAAGGCGGAGGAAGCACCAGAATGGTTTCAGGCAGTTAAAGGTGACTTCCATGAACTGGTCACTTCCTGGTGCACCTCCGGAAACAAAGGAACCAGTGGTGGGTGCTGGCGATCAGCATGAGCAGCCCCCAGGAACCAATCATCCAGTCTCGACCGCTCGGGACAGGGTGGAGGATTCCACTCATGCCCGATGCTCTCAGCTGCCCGGCAAAAAGCATGGCTGTCAGCTCGGGATTGGACTTGGGCAACGCTGGCACTCCCTAGGGAGGCAATGCAGCTAAATCCTCATCTCCCGAGGACTCAAGCCCGCCTTGTGATGCGGCGGTTGACATAAGGTCTTCCTCTAAAGCCCTGAATGAGATGTCAGGAGCCTAAGAGGGTTAAGCAAACTCATCCGGAAAACGCAACCGGCTGCAGCATTTGTGAGGGGGGTGTGGCCTGAGGAGGCTGGCTTGTCGGGGAAGCCCACATGGTAACCCTCAGATCACCCTGGCCACCAGCCAAAGCAGCCCTCTTACGAGAAGAGGAGCTAGAACAGGGTGTGAAATAGGGGACTCTATACCTTTTAAGATAATCGAGCCTCGATCTTA
This sequence comes from Carassius auratus, assembly GCF_003368295.1. NCBI lineage: Eukaryota > Metazoa > Chordata > Actinopteri > Cypriniformes > Cyprinidae > Carassius > Carassius auratus. The sequence continues at coordinate 9,260,763 of NC_039283.1, forward strand.
AAGCCGAGATAGTCATGTTCACGCAATGAGAACATGAGTCATCCACAAATGCACTCTCAGTGTGCTAAAAAGCCCAGACACCTGACACAGCGATTGTGGCCATCATGAAGAGCAATATATCAACCACACCCAGAAACACACGAGTGAAATGACATCTTTAAAAATATGCAAATTCAACCCGTTTACTCTTTTAGTGAGAGAAACAGCTCTCTCAGTGGTGCTGAAGCGCTCAGGGGAATGCGGGAGCTGCTGCAGGAAACCCAGACGAACTGCTGAATCGCGCTGTCACACCAACACCAGCTGATTCGCTTGTAAACACTCCAGTGAAAGCAGCAAGTGATGTGCTCGGCTCCGAAGCAAAAGCTTGAGTGCGAGTTGCTGTTGCTGCTCCCTATATACCCGCTCTGTAGGGCGGAGCTCATGATGTAAATTCCGCAGACCAAGATACTCTGTGTACCATTGGCTCGTTTTGTAACTACTCAAAGGTGATTGGGCTCTCAGGTGAGATCCCATTCCTCAGTCTCTTCTGACGTAACGTAGAACGTGACTGACTGAAAGGGAACAAGAGCTCACTCCTTTCATTAACTGTCACAGCCAAATAAAACACCAAGGTTGCTGATAATATGGACATGCCGTTCTATATTCACTCCTTTAAGAAAAAAGTTAATTGCCTCACTTTTTTCTGTCAATGGGCTAGTTGCATATCTCCGCCATCTTGGATTTCCGGTCTTGCGAGTGTGTGCGTAGGTATTTCCGGCTGTGCTTAAAGTCAGTGCAGAGAACCAGAGAAGTCCAAATATTACCTTCTATATGTTTACGGGATTTATAATATCACTTCATATGCAAATAAGATATACACTGCTATTATCACTATACTACAAATGTTAACTGAGCCAGTGGATTTGAAACCGGTGTATGTTTCGGTCCTGTTGAATTAAATACATTAATGTTCACTATTGTTCACGAGATGAAAGTTTAACTCATGGTGTGTATACACAGCTATATGATGAATTTTATCTTACCAAATATGTAAATGTACAAATTACTTATTTCTTGAAGATGTTTGCATTGTTATTATTATTTTTATATGAAATATTTACCTCGTGAGACGTGGGCTGCGATTTATCTTCAGAAGTATCCATTTCTCAATTGTACACATACATCAGTCCGTTTTATCGTTATTTTCACAAGATTATTTTACACAGTAAAAAATACGTGACTTTTAATATCTGTTTAATCTGATAATTAATGCAAAACAATAACAATGGCTACTCCTAGACATATAATGATTTATGCTGCAGATCTTTCACAAAACAAATAACCAGATAAAAACACATGAATGCAAACAGCGATCTTTTATTTAAGGCAAACCTACCATAATTATACTACGTTTAATTGTACAGTTAGTTATAAATTGTTATCAAATAAAGTTAATAAAACGCTTTATCAGAAATCTCTGTGCGTCTTGTTTGACAGTCAGAAACAATTATCTTACATAACAGAACAAAACCAGCTCTTCGAAAATGAAAAGTATTGCATATTTGAGAGGTTTGTGTTTGAAAAAAGAAATCCCTGTGGACCTGAACTGATGCTGATCCACATAATCAACAGAAGAATAACGCAATCTCCGCGTTATCTTGATGAATTTCCACACAGAGGTACGCAAAATATAGGGAGGATGTTTCCCCATGTTTTTGATATACCACTATGGGCTGTTAAATTTGAAAATCTTTAATTATATACATCTAGCCAAGTTTCATATGTAAGTTTCCCTTACAGTCAGTGCGAGCGTCGCAAGACCGGAAATAAGTACGCACACACTCGCGTCGCTGAAGCTCACTATCTTGTGCAACTAGCCCATTACTGTTCCATTCGGGTTCAGGAGAAATGTTTAAAACCAGCTCCCTTTTCAAGGCAATTGATTTATGAACTGCTCACCATAACCTTTCTTATGCATATATATATATATATATATATATATATATATATATATATATATATATATATATATATATATATATATATATATATATATATATATACATATATATATATATATACATACACACACACACACACGATCAGTTTGTGGCACTGCTGGGGCATTATTAAAGAACAGGTTTTCTTTGATAGCGGTCTTCAGCTTCTCTGTATTGTTTGTCAGATGTTACTTATCTTCCTCTTCATAATACCCAATAGATTCTTTGTGAGGTTCAGGTCAGGTGAGTTGGCTGCCCAAGGAATATAATGGTCATCAAACCAATTGGAAGTGGTTTTGGCACTGTAGGCAAGTGCTAAAGTCCTGCTGCAAAATGAAATCAGCATCTCCATAAAGCTTGTCAGCAGATAGAAGCATAAAGTGCTCCAAAATCTCCTGGTAGATGGCTGCATTGACTTTGGACCTGGTAAAACACAATGGAGCAACACCAGCAGACATCACATTCATTGCATTCATTACACTGGACTTTGGATTATGTGCCTCTCCAGACCTTGATTTCCAAATAAAAGGCTAAATTTACTTTCATTTGAAATGAGGACTGTGGACCACTGAGCAACAGTCCAGTTATTTTTCTCCTTACCCCAGGTGAAATGCTTCTGAAGTTTTTTTGTCTGGTTCAGGAGTGGCTTAGTTCTAGGAATGACAGGAATGCCAGCTGTAGCCCTTTTCCTGAAGACGTCTGAGTGTGGTGACTCCAGCTTCAGTCCACTCCTTGTGAAGCTCTCCCAAGTTCTTGAGACAGCTTTTCCTGACAATCTTCCCAAGGCTGTAGTCATCCCTGTTGCTTGTGCACCGTTTCCTACCACACTTTGTCCTTCCAGTCAACTTTCTATGAATATAGTTTGATACAGCACTCTGTGAACAGCCAGCTCTTTCAGCAATGACCTTCTGTGCCAGTGATGATTGTCTTCTGGACATTGATTATGATCTTGTTTTGGACCTATTAATATTCTGTCACGTTGCCCTTATAGGAAGAATATGAGGCTGCAACCTTACTGGGTTATTTTATTAAATGTGTGTGACTTTTAATTAAACCAATCTTTTTAGGACAAAATAGTTTACCCAACAGACTACTCATTGAGTGTGTTGAGTTTGATGGTCTTTTATTCTTTTCTATTAATTTTATTGTAATAAAGAGTAATTGTGGTGAATTGAAACGTCCCTCAACCCGTTTCCCACAGACACCGGGATTGTTGTTGACTCTGTCTAGGACCTGACCAAGGCTGTCTCCATATAATCTGCGGACTGAGGCATCTAGAGAGAATCGCAACTCTCCAGGCCTACTAATACACAAACTCTTACACATATACAGATATGCACTTGAACATTTTCAGGCTTGAGTTTGTGGAGTGTTGTTTTCCACTGTTCCAACAAACCTGTGTTTAATAGTGAGTTCCTGGGGTCTCAGTTTCAACATAATTGCTTAAAACTTTATTATTGTAATTTTGACTTTATTCTCAAAATATTATAACTTTTTTTCTCATATTGCTACAACTTTAATCTTGTGATCTTCAATTTATTATTATTATTATTTTAACAAATGATTGCTTTATTTGCAATCTTGCTGTGGTTATTTCTTTCATTCATCTATCAAATCTTACAAGATTTAAATAATTTAAATATACACCTCAAATCGTATAATGTGTATATTGTAGGCTAGTATTTATTTGATTTCTTGTCAAGCTTTGATGTCTGAGATACACACAGACAGGCAACAGCAAATCGTTATTTGATATGCGCTCATTTTGTGTTTACACTCATTCACTTCACTCACTCATTATTGAGTAGTGATTTTAGGGTTAACATTTTGCTTTCCCCTGGAACACCTGTTATCCAACAAACACAACAATCTACATAATTATTTGTTATTCGTTTGAAAGTCATTATCCGTGCCCTTCCTAATAAGGTATTCGACTTTGGGCACATCCCTATTTGTCATAGTCTGTTTTAGGGAAATCAGATTTTTCTATCTATGAAAAAAAGAAAGTACTGTGCTTGTATTTGACCAGGGTAGAGAACCAGTGTGCTCAACATAAAGAGACACCTTACAGTTCCATTTTGGGAAGCAGTGGAACCATTTAATAATTCGCCAGAATAATTACTTTCAGCACTGGCAAGCAAAACAGCAACTTGATTTAATTTTGTAATTGGATGCTCAACTTTTATCCTGTTCCCATAGTTTACTAAATTAACTTGGCCTTCCATTATTCGAAAAAAATAAAAAAAATAAATTGCACACCAAGTAATGGATTTAAAATTGAAGGTGATGGGAAACTGAGGATGAACAGCCAGGCAGAGCCAGTCACCTATTAATGGAAATAAAAATAAAAATAAAAATAAATATGTCTCCAAACAGACACCTTCAGAATTTTTTTAGATGCTTATTTAACAGGCTAATGTTCTAGATCACAAATATCAAATTGGCATTAGAAGTTTCACTTGAAATGTCATATCCAAAATATATCACTTAACTATCAGGTAGCACTAATTAAAACTCTGCATACTGTAAAAATGTGGTAGTGCTTAGTAACATAGCAAAATGCTGAAAATAAGAGCAACAGAGCAGTGTGAGCAAGCAAAGCAGTGGGAGTGCTTAAGGAATGTAATTATGTAATCCCACTGCTTTTCTTTCTCACACTGCTCTGTTAAAACACTATGTACAAAGCTCATTTTTCAAACCTTATTCATGGAGAACCACATAGCCAGATAATTAAAAGACAACATTTGCACACAGCAGTGCATGTTCACTAAAGCAAGAACACTGAAAGCAGGTGTCTGAAAAAAAAAAAAACATATAATATATCAGTCTATGTGCAGAGATGTAGAGATGGGACAGGCAGAATGTCAGGATCACAGGCAGAGAATCAATGTCCAATAAACAAGCAAGGGTCGGTAGGTAGGCAGCAGAGGTACGTAAAGGATAACAGACAAGGGCCCCGTCATCATGGAGACACGTTTCTGTGAATACGCACAAATTTTTTATCGGATAGGCCTTTCGTCCACACGGATCCCGGGTCCCAGAGTGGATAAATTTGAAAAGGCCGTCATTGCGTTTTCGTCTAGACGGCTAATCCGTATATTTTCTGAAACGATGACGTCATCAGCCCACGTCTCCCCCCTAGTCAGACACCTCTACGTCACGTAACAGCAACAAAAACATGAACAAACACTGAACGATTGTCTTTTTATTAACTAACATTAACACTGATTAATAAATGTATTGTTCCATGTTCGTTTGTGTACCACGCGCAAGGTCTGGCGGTTTCGTGTGGACGCGGATATTTCTTGAGATGAGGACAAAAAAGATCGGATTGGGGTAAGCTCCGTCTCCATGTGGACGGGGCCAAGATCAGCAAAAGGAAAACAAAACCAGGTAATAACGCTCAAAAATGACAAACACAACAAATCAAGACTTCGCGTTGAACTGATGTGATAGTCCAGTTTATATTCACCAGTCCTGATGGGTTGCACCTGTGACGGTGATCAGAGTCCAAGGACGGGGCTTATGGGTAATGTAGTGTAGTCAGTGTAAATGAGTGGGTGGATGCGTGTGTGTCAATATTCAGGTAGCCAGCAGAGGAAATCACGGGGTTCGTCTCTGTGACATCCTTAAAACTAATTAAAAAATCAAAGGGTCACAGGGCTTTCTCAGTGGCTGAAAGTTTTGTTTGTGTGATGTATGTAATGATGCTGGAAAGCACTTTGTTCAATGACAGTTGCTTTAAATGTGTTATAGAAATATCATTTTTATTGAATTGTATTTTGTCAAGACTCCGCCCCATTCTGGAGTCAGGCAGGAAGTTGCCGCTCATTTTCATGTAAGGGAATACATACATGACACAGCACTTTTTAGACCCGCCCCCAAAATGACACTTTTCAACAAGTTATAATAAATGATCTTTATGGTATTTTGAGCTGAAACTTCACAGGCACATTCAGGAGAGACATAATATTAATAACACATCTCGTAAAAAGGCAGACAGTCTATCCTGAATGCCTTTGAACATTGAGACCATAATAAAAGAATGCACAGAGGAATTTCCATCTTAATGAGTCAAAGCGTCATCCAATCAGTAGGGGCAGTGCATTCCAACCTCTCCTGGACTGCAAAGGTTTCTCTTGACAGCACCATGGCATCTAAGCATATACTGTATGTGAGCTATTGCCTGTGGATGAGATCAGATATATTGAGCAGGGCGTCACACAAAGCAGTGATGATGGCTAGAGGGAGAATGAAATTACGCATTTAACACTGCCCAGCGGTGCAATATGCCATTTTTGGCAAATCATTTTCAGCACACTAGATTTTGATACATCCCTACAAAAATGTGCTATGAGTTATATGGAGTTAAGAAAAAGTATTTGTTGGTGAATTGTTTTTTTTTTTTTTACCTTTATTTGTAAAGTGCTTTTTACAATGCTGGTTGTGTCAAAGCAGCTTTACAAGAAAATATTTTGTCTGTGTACTGTAGTCTTGTGGTCAAAAAAATTTGACGGACTTAATTTGTTTTATCTGACACTTAAGTTTCACTGACTGTGATTACCTAAAAGCAGCTGTGACATTCCCATGTCTTGTGGTTATTGGTTATTAATATTATTATTTCATTCTCATCGGGCAGTGAGGAAGCTACATAAAACTGCTTTGTAATAATATGCATTATGATAAGTGCTATAGAAATAAAATAGGATTTAATTGAAAGCACACTGTAGGAAATATATGCAAAGTATCAAGAGGGTGATACTTTATTTATTTATTATAAATATACTTAATGGAAGGGAGCTTAACTCATGTTGAAACTCCCTTTTAGGGTGACATATCTTAAGATAATTTTTCATTTTTCTTCTGGTGCAGCTGGAACATGTGACGGATTACTCCCCATCTCTTATCTGCACTAGAGCAGATAAGAGCTGTATGCAGCTTGTCTTGTGATTTACTTTTATTATCTTCTGTTGTTTTGCTTGTTTGTCATTGAAAGGAGTCTTTTCATCAATCCAATTTTCTCATCATCAGTGTCTGTCTCACTGCTTTTGTCGGGAGCAGTGCAAGTTTGCAAGTCACTGAATTCTTAGTATGACCACTGGACATCTGCTTTACTCACTTACTTAAAAGTTGTGGCCTAATGGTTAAAGAGTCACACTCATAACCCACAGGTTGTTGGTTAGAGTATTAAGACCGGCAGTAATTGTCGATGGGGGGAGCGCTTTCTTCCTCCTTTAATACCACGACTGAAGTGAGACCCTTGAACAAGTCACCAAACTCCCAACTGCTTCCTGGACACTGCAGCACATGGCTGCCAACTGCTCCGGGTGTGTGTTCACAGTGTGTGTGCACTTGGATGGGTTAAATGCAGAGAACAAATTCTGAATATTGGTCACCATACTCGGCCATACGTCAATTCACTCACACTTCACATGCTTACTGTTCTTCTTGCCATGTATTACACCTTTATTGGCATTGGTGATTCCATAAAGAACCCTTAACATCCACTGAATTTTCCATTTCACAAAAGGTTGATTATAGTGGGAAAAGTTTATTTTACTTATTAAGTAAATGTACTTCAAACTAAGAAAAAAAATGCTTCTTTTAAAAAAATGTCTGCCATCCATAAACGTCCAGTATGATTGACTCCGAGCTTGATATAAATCACTTTTAACTTTCCTATCCAAGAAAAAAAAAAGTAACTTGGATTCTCAGGATTTTCTCAGTCATCGAATCTCTCAAACATGTGTATGCTGTTTTTATTTTTTTTTATTTTTTTTTGTCTGTCTTGGTTGATCTTTCTGACATCTGACATCAGACCTTTTCTGTTTCTTTGTAGTTCAGACAGGACCACTTTGGCAAGTTTACTTCACTTTACACAATTTATCTTTGACAGTATGGTTTCTTATGGGGGTTCTTGCTCCCAAAATAATTGATCATACAAGAGTTTTAAACATTAACCCCCCAGAACCATCAGCTTGGATATACATGACAATTAAGACTCTTAATAATGTCTTTAAAAGCAAACATTGGTAATCATGTAGATGTGGCAGTGGGACGTCTATCCTGTAGCCTGGTTATGAGGATGAGTGTCTCTCAGCAGTGAGGTCCATGCCTGCTAAGACTTGTAAGCCTTAGTGATCTGAAACAAGGAAGATGACAACCAGAAGGTGCATATTAATATGCTCATGCTTATAATGGGGAGGTAGAGAGGGAGCATGATGCAAGCCGTTTGAGCATGCTTACCAAACAGTGGTGCTACGTATATATGTCCCGTGTATAATAGGAGAATGGTAGTGATTGGAGCGATTTTACAGCTGACCGCATCAGCTGGTCACAGCTTATGCCTCCTTGGCCTGACTGAAATAATGCATTCTCCTCCTCATTCTTCTTCTCCTCGTTCTCATTCTCTATCTTCTTCTTCTCCATCTTCATATTATACTTTAGAGGTTTAATAAATGTTTAAATAAAGAGATGTAAAAGTCTTCTTCATCTTCTCCTTCTCCATCTCCTTCTTCTCATTCTCCTCCTCATTCTTCTTCTCCTCATTCTCCTCCTTATTCTCATTCTCCATCCCCTTCTCCATCTTCATATTATACTTAAGCGGTTTAGTAAATGTTTAAATAAAGAGTTGTAAAAGTATACTTCATCTTCTCCTTCTCCATCTTCTTCTCCACCTCCTCTATCTCCTCCTTCCCTTCTCGAGGGACTGATGGCTGGCAACGTGCACCAGTGGTGTTCTCTTCTGCGGGAGAACCACGTAGAGAGCTGCTCAAGGTTTTGCGCTAATATAACATCCAGAGTTGTAGGCCTCATGCATCGTTGATATGCTGATGATGTTCATCAACCCATTGCTTTGAGGTATGGAGTATGGAGACTGTTGAAGCTGCGGTGGTTGCTGCACCTATGTGGAATGAATAGCTGGTATAAAGTATGGGGTCCATACCACATGTCCTGAGTTGAAGAGGTCTAAGGCCCAAGAGATGCAGTGTGGGGAAAAAGATGGCTGTATCCCAATCTGAAAAAAGCTGCCTTCGGAGGATGCAACCCAAGGTTGGAAGGCATCAAGGCACGTTCAGCTGGACGTTTTTTTTTTTTTTAATCCAGCATAGATGTATCCTCGCTGCTTTTGATATCCCACAATCCTGTGCATTCGATTCTGTCACAGTAAAGCCAAAAATAAAAATGCTATCTGAAGTTGCGGTAGGTGTCATATTTTTACAATTATTTTTATATAAATGTACGTTTGTACTAATATCCATTTAGTAATCACCAAAACTTCTAATATTTAGCTGTATATTATGCTGTATTCCAAGGGTGCCCAACCCTGCTCCTGGCGATCGACTGTCCTGCAAGGTTTAGCTCCAATCCTAATCAAACACACCTGAAGCAACTAATTAAGGTCTTCAGGCAGGTGTGCTTGATTGATTGAGGTTGGAGCCAAACTTTGCAGGACAGTTGATCGCCAGGAGCAGGGTTGGGCAACCCTGCTGTATACCATTACTCTGCCTCAGAAGCCTGTCCAAAATCAGTTCATAAGGTGCCTTCTTACAAAAAATGCTGCCTGCAAGTCATTTCCTGATACGCAGTGAATCAGCTGCCTAAAGTTCAGAACTAGTGATTACGATGGTTTTGGAGGATGACTACTCCTCATCGCCCCCTGTTGTTCTGAGAATAGTACACCAGGGTTCTTACACCTTCAAAAGAAAAATCCAAGGACATTTAAATTTTCCAGCATTTTACAACTTTGGTAAATTTCCTTTAACTTAAATAATCTTACCTTAGTTAATGCACATGCACAGACAGACCTTACTTTGTAAATCATTTGGATTTTTGAGGCACATTAGCAATTGGCATTGTTCTAAACAAAAATCAGCAAATTGCCAGCAGGCGGAGCATTTGGATCAGTACAACAGTTTGTATGAATGTCCTAACATTTGAATGTCCTTAGATTTTGTCACGAAGACGATTAATCTTGATTATATTTTTTGGTGGGGTAATGACATTCATACATCCATCATTAGGTAATTTTAGTATCATAAAACAAGATGGTTAATCCATTCGGGATTTAAACGTACAGAACCGAGCAATAAACATTCCTGATAAATGACTGATGATTCCACTGTATCTTGCGGATTATGCCACAAATTAATTATTGTTTACGTCGTTTCCGCTGTTTATGATGATGATATTCAAGGGAGTCCAGTCCAGTGAGAGCATGATCTGAACACAACTGTAGCATTCAACGCCATGTGTGATTAATTATAATGCCAATTATACCTACCATGATGCTGGGGAACCCTGCATAAAGATTGTATGCATTGCAAGTCGATCTTAAATGTATACCACAATAACACTTTCCTTCATTTTAATTTTTCTTTTTACTCTCGACAGTCTTAAGATGTAGTTTAACTGAGCAGGGAAAATTAAGTTTACCTTTACATGCTCAAAGCCCACGCTCCCCCATGAAAAAAAACAAAAAAACAAGCAGACTTAACAGGGCTATACTCATATTTTGTTCTCGGTTTACCATAATTTATCATTTCGAGCTATCGCTGACTAAAGCAGCAACCTCTGGCAAGGTGATTTTATTTGGTGAGTTTTTTTTTTCCTTCCCTCTCTTCTTTTGGAGGGTGCGCATTAATAAAGAGCACACTACAGCCACACGCGCAGACTCGAGCAGAGCTGCTTATTTTATGAAACCATGATTAACCATTCAGTAAGAAGTAAATTATTATGACCCAATGCACTGCATTTTTAAGCACTTAACTAAATCCAAGCATTTTTAATTAAACCTTGAAAACAATGCATTAAATTTCAAGCATTTCCGAGGATTTCAAGCACCCGTTTGTCCCGTATGTACGATGGCGAACATGACAAGTAGCTATAAAGCCTTGACCGTTTGGTAAGGTGTGCGCACAGTCAGCGGAGGCTCGCGAGTGGAGCCAGCGAAAGCATAAATCCCACTTATGCAACGGCAGGACTAAGACATGATACTGGACACTTGATAAGCCTCAAAAAGCAAGCAGTCCCAGTACCCTGATAGCTTTAAGCAAAGACCTTCTTAGGTGCATAGAGCGGGGCAGGATCCCCTTACAGAAGAACAGAAGTAGCAAAGGGTGTTCTTTCATAACAGCTAAAGAGATCAGCATGCCCCTTTAATGCAGTACGGCATATGGTCAATACTCGAATTTAGGCAACAGCATAAGCCCTTCTTCGGATAACGTTTTAGCATTGATACGAGTTAAATTTACGATCTGTACATTTAGTATCAAGCACTTTATCGATACACTAACTTGAGCAACAGCAGATCATTGATTTAAACCCAGTGTGTTGGAAATAGTCGGATAAGTTTTATGAAAGCACCCCCAATAGATGAGCCTGAAGCAGCAGTCCGTTCATATCGACAGCCTTGACAACAGATTAACAAGGCTTGTGGGTATATTTAACTGGCAGTGTAACCGGTGTGGTAATATGATAGCATGCCTAGCAAACATAACTGAACACATAGTGATGGCGCACGAGCGGTGAGCCTTATGTCTTCACTAAACTTTGTCAGTTGTATCTGTTATATGGTTTGGACATTCAAGCGATTAGATGATCGGATGTGTATTATTATATCGAGCTCCCATGTTTGCACAGCTGCACTGTGGCATTATCACTCATATAAACAGCTGTGAAGATCGTGCGCACAAAGGAAAGCAAAAAAAGGTTGTCAGCGCTGTCCTGTGATTTATCACTAAAGTATCTTAGAATCTCAAATCTTATTATAGCATATTTTTCTACTTTTGCAGGCTATTTACAACCCACAGCTTCACAATAATATAGAGACAGTATGAGTAATTCACACACGCAATCACTCGTACTGGTACTGTGCTAATTTATCTTTATCTGATCTTTATTTATCTCTTACATCGAGCAATAATCATTGTAAATAAAATAACTGCTGATAGTGAGCTATGATGTCAGATTGCGCTTTCAATAGGAAAAAATATCCCACCTTTACTAGTCGAACTCAACCGTCTGGCTGAGGCCAGTCTAAAAAGACGCTCAGGACAGTTGACAGAACGCTGCTGCATGTCGTCATGAAAGCGTATCATTTTCACGTGTTATTAAACCTTGCCACCTGCCAATGTAACCATTCAAAGACAAGACTCGGAAAAGCTGAACTGAGCGGAGAGAGAGCCACCTCTCACAGAAAGTAACACTGAACTGAGATCTCCTTTGTGGAATTGCTAAGGCAACCTTTTCACACTGAACACAATTAATCATTGCTTGGTAATTGGCCAACAAAGTATTGACTGTTGTATGAAGTTTTGTTCAATAGAAAGATATGTAATGGATTACAAAGTTATCTGAATATGAATTTGTTCTGACAGTTCAGTTCTTGTCATATTTTATTACCATTTTCTAAACTATAGCAAATAAACTGATAATGTGAGAAATGTTGAAGGTGTCTGAATAAATTTTGGTTTGACTGTATGTTTAATTTTTACAGTGCTATTTTACATTTAATTATTCGGTTTCTGTACCTGGACACTTACAAACTTGAAAAAACTTAAACACTGTGTAAATAGCACAAACAAATAAACAGAACGAACATACAAATTAAACACTTTCAAACATGGCCCACTGGTACAACCTGTACCGGGGCCCTGCTATCCCCAGCTACGGCCCTGCTTACAGTACAAACTTTGTCAGTGAACTATGAGGGCAAAAAAACAAAACAAATAATCGTTCATTAATCGTAATCGAGGTAAAATGTTCAATTAATCGAGGTTTTGAATTTAGCCATAATCGTCCAGTCCTACTTTCAGTCCATCGCTTGACAAACAACGTGGTGAATTGCTTAAAGGGGGGGTGAAATGCTATTTCATGCATGAGTTTTTTTCCCTGTTAAAGAGTTGGATTCCCATGCTAAACATGGACAAAGTTTCAAAAATTAAGTTGTACGTTTGAAGGAGTATTTCTGTTCCAAAAATACTCCTTCCGGTTTGTCACAAGTTTCGGAATGTTTTTTTTCGAGTATGGGTCTGTGTGACGTTAGATGGAGCGGAATTTCCTTATATTGGTCCTGAGGGCACGTCTGCCGGAAGAGCGCGCGCTCCCGTATAGCACACCACTGAGAGCACAACAGACTTCACTGATCATAGCGAGAGCGTCGCAAAATGCCACAAAAGGAGTGTTTTTGGTTGCCAGGGCAAGACAACCCTGCACAGATTACCAAAAGAGAAACAGCATTAAGGGACCAGTGGATGGAGTTTATTTTTACAGAGCATCAACGGAGTTGTGCAAGTGTTTGTGTTTGTTCCCCTGCATTTCGAAGATGCTTGTTTTACAAACAAGGTCCAGTTTGATGGCGGATTTGCACATCATTTATTTCTTAAGGATAATGCAGTCCCAACAAAAAAGGGTCACAATCGTGTGTTGGAACCGCATGCGGTGAGTAAAACTGCTTCAAATATCTCTGTGTTATTGACTTAGCTTTCGGCGTGTAAGCACATCAAGTAAACAACATGCAATGTTGTCATCAAACTGCACTTTCCACATGTACAGCATAATTTTTTTTTTTTAAAAAGACGACAAAGTGGAACGTTGTTGCTGATGCTGCTCTTGTTAAATTTCAGCCTCTGGATCTGATTCTGGATCATATATATACGCTGAATCTGACTGTTAGCCATGGTTTGTTTTGGTTTGTTTTGTCCTCACGGTGTCACAGCTTCTAAATGCTCTCAACGCAAAAGCCTACTGGCACTCGTGATTATTTAGCTCCGCCCACACATCACGCCTCCAGCCGGTCATGTTTTTCCGGGAAAAATCGGTACAGACTATCTTACTCTTATGAATATAATAAAACTAAAGACTTTTTGGAGTTATGAAGGATGCAGTACTACTCTATAGGTACTCAAAATTAACAGGATATTGAGTGAAAACAAGCATTTCACCCCCCCTTTAAGTTCAGGACATCAAATACTCTGTGGGAATACCAGTTCAACCAACTGTTGAAGTTTGTGGATGATTGTCAAGGATTCTGACAGGTGAGAATTCTAGATTTTGTGATTTATTGTGCATGTAGATTATATTTCGAGATGTTAAGCTAAATCAATAATTTATTAGGCTGATTTATTCTTATACATGCAGAACATATCTGCATTGTACATTAATGTCTGTAAAGTGTGCTGTGTGAAACTTTTAGGAAACTTATCCAAGATGTAGGCTATGTGTCCAAAATTAAGGATCAGTGAATGAAACTGTGACATTTCGTTCACATGCTTGAGGTATTCGGCCAATCACAATGCACTGGATAGCTGGCCAATCAGAGCACACTTCGCTTTTCAGAATGATGAGCTTTGTAAAAATGTAAACATTTTAGAAAGGCAGGGCATATAGGAGAAACAATAATGTATATTATGTGGAAAATAAACACATTGCATTAAATCAAATACACAAAATAATATCGGATGCATCGGAATATCTTTTTTAGCAACATCATATGACCCCATTAAGAATTGCAGATTTCTGATTTTTTTGATAAACATATTTTCGTGAACTAGTCCTAGGTTTTTCATCCGTCCAGAACCACATTAGTGCAGAAAAATTATTTGGAAAGTGAACATCAATAATTATTAAAAAACTGCAAAGGGATGCCAAAAAAGTCTTAAATGACAATAACTTTTCAATAGAATAAGATACATACACAAACTTGATACACATATGTCAGTACTCTACTCTATCTGAAGTCATATGAGTTAAGACAAAATCATAAAAATGCCTATAACTATGCATCCATTAGTCTGATTGATTTGAAAATTCACATGCAGTGTCTGTGTCCAAAGTCTCACCTCTTGAAAAACATGGCTGCCATGTTTTGGTGTTTTGGCCGCCATGGGGTAATACAAACTGATTCCAAAAAAGTTGGGACACTGTACAAATTGTGAATAAAAAGGAAATGGAATAATTTACAAATCTCATGAACATATATTTTATTCACAATAAAATATAGATAACATATCAAATGTTGAAAATTAGACATTTTGAAATGTCATGCCAAATATGGGCTCATTTTGGATTTCATGAGAGCTACACATTCCAAAAAAGTTGGGAGAGGTAGCAATAAGAGGCCGGAAAAGTTAAATGTACATATAATGGACGGCTGGAGGACCAATTTGCAACTTATTAGCAATCACTTCAACATCACTTTAACGGGACACTGGGTGGGAGACTGCTCAAACCCCCTCTCGTATATCATTTCGCTGAACTTGCTAAACATATCTGCATTTTTTGCATCTTCTCCAGTAGTTGTGAGGTTAAGGGGGGGGGGGGGTACAATGGTGTTTCGTGTATTCAGAGTTGTTCACAGTGTTAAGAGTTTTCCCTCAGTATACTTCTAAAGTCAAACCTGTTATGCTTATTAACAGTTAGTAAGTTAGTTGTTGGTCTTAGGTATGGGTTAGATTTAAATGTGTCATACGACACAATTTTAATTTTTCCTTTCTCTTTGGAGTGTTACAAGCTCTCGGTGCATGAAAAAGATCTATAAAGTTGCAAAGACTATAGTCTCAAATCCAAAGAGGAGCAGCCATCTCAGGGTGATGCTGTGTATATCTAGTTGAAATCAAAAGCAGTTTATTTGGACTTCTGAAAGTATGCATTTAGGAATCTTTAAGATTAACTTTACTTACTGTACAACAGAACAGCAACGAGAGTCTGTTCCCCTTTCAGGCCTGAACTGATGGTAAAACGAAGGACATTATTTGCTGTCTTTACATTTATTTTAAAAGATAAAGCTTGTGATTATGGAAAGGGGCGTTACATTTCCAACGAGTGCTTGTTGTGTTCGGCCAGTCACAATGCACTGGTACAGTTGGCCCCTTTAAAGGATCTAGAATAAGCTATTAATATGTGTTTTATATATATTATAAAGCATCCTTTCTTCCATATGCTGATGATACTCAACTATTTTACTTTAAAGCACAATGATAAAAACAGCTTACAATCGCTGTTGGCCTGTCTAGAATAATTTAAGCTTTGGCTCTCAAGTAATTTTCTATATTTAAATTAAAATAAAAACCAAAATAATTATATTTGGGCATAAGCAAAATTGTATGTCAGATGTTGAATGTGGCTCTCTGGCCCCATACGAAACTCAGTACACTAGAAATCTGGGCATTCTGTTTGATCATAAATTAAAATTTGAGAAACGGATCAGTGCTGGTGTAAAATCATGTTTTTACCATCACCGTCAACTTTCTAAAGTAAAACCCAAAGATTAAGTAAAGTAAGAAACAGTGGTTCCCAAACTGTGGTATGTATACCACTGAACACATTTTATTTTATTTTATACCCCTTTTAAGTAAAACCTTTTTAATCTAGGACTGTGAGGGGTATTTGGTGTGAGATGTTTGTGAACAACTTGTGACACCGCCACAAAATAAAGGAATAAGGCCAATTTCAGATGTTTAAATCAATTTAAACAATTCTAATAATGTAGTGATAATTGTTTTGTTAAGGTTATTTACATGTCTATATTATTTGTTTTGTGGATGGAAAAAGGGGGTATATGGAGTTGGAATATGAGGGACTTTTTTTCTAAAAGGCCTGGTTGAAGGAAGAAAGGGGATGGCCATTTTGGGTTTTTTAAGGGGTGATGGCACATGGAGTAGAGGAAGGAGCTTGGAAAGGCAGGCAAACAAACATGCTGGAAAGCGGCTTGCTCTGACGAGGGCCAGCGCCAATGGTTGTAAGATATATCGGGACAGTGTTTGGAGGAATACTTGGATTGAGGAATTGAGGCCTAAATCTCAATGAACAATTATGTTTTCTCGGAATGGGATCGTTTGTGGATCATTTTTCCCTTTTCCTGGAACCTTGCAGGTGGGGTCTAGAGATCCTTAAGAAGAGAACGTGGGTGAGACTGAACCAGTTTTTTTGTCCTCTTTTACTCCTTCCTTTTCGTGGGGCTTATAATATCATTTTTGGACTATTGCTTTGTTGTGAACTCTGATTGATGGTATTTGGATATCTGCACCTTGATAAGACTCTTGGACTTATATGCCTTTTTGGATTCAAATCAGTCGTGTAGCTCTCATTGTAGTGCTTATTGGGCTGTAAGGTTTAACAATGTTTCTGGGAGAATATATGCTGAGTAATACATGCTTTGATCATCAGAAGTATTATGGTTTGCACATCCTTTATTGAATTGATTGTGATTTAAACTGTTTATATCAAGATTACCCCATAAAATAATTCTTTGGTAACAATTTGACTTAAAGGAAGACAGGTTTAATTTGTTACAAACTGCTGTAACATATTGCATATAACACAAAAATCCCAAATATAACTGACAAAGTTAACATCACTATATATGTACATATTAGGGGTGTAACGATAAGCGTATTCGTATTGAACCGTTCGGTATGAGGCTTTCGGTTAGGTACACGGTACGCATTATGTACTGAACGGTTCGTTGGACTAATTAATTATATAAAAAAAAAAAAAAAAGAGAAATATAATGATATGCGCTCAACAAGGTAGCCCAATAACCCAAACGACGTAACAGGCAACGCCCCTTACCAGTGGTGGACAGTAACGGAGTAGCTTTACTTCGTTACTGTACTTAAGTACATTTTCAAGTATCTGTACTTTACTGGAGTAGTTTTATTTTGAGTAACTTTTACTTTTACTTCACTACATTCCAAAGCATAAAATCGTACTTTTAACTTCACTACATTTCATAAAACATATCGTTACTCCCTATAATATATCACATGCTCCGACATGCAGAAGCGGTGTCTGATTCATCATGAACGAACTGAGTCTTTTCAAAATAAACTTTTAAAATCGGATCGTAAATCGCACCAAACGATTCGTTTACGAATTAGAATGATCAGATTGCAGCCTACTGTCTATGGATTGCAGCTGTTCTGGAGTCGACCACTCACTGATTCAAATGAACCGTTTAGTGTGAGTCTCCAGAAGTAAGAACCGGGAGATCTTGTGAGCGTGCGTGCGTCTGATGTTGCTAAAGTTATTAATGTCAAAATTTTGGATTAATTATTGTAACTGAAAAGCATATTTAGGTCAAAATTGTCAGTTGTTTGGGAACTAAATCCGTTGTAAAGAGAGATCTATTTAAGCCCACTGAAATGCTCAAGTGCAGACGATGCAGACACATCAATTTTAGGTAAAAAAAAATAATAAAAAACTTAAAATAACACTGATTAAATACAATAAATCATGCACGCTCTAATTCCCTGCTGCCTTAATGTTAACAGTTTTATTCAAATGTCCTATGTGACGTCTGTTTTTATATTGTTTATCAACAGTAACGTTATACATATGTATATTGTTTGGATTAACTAGATGAGTAGACAGACATGAATGTTTATTCATAACTGTACTGATAATAAGTCAATATTGATAGCTGATGCTAACTGTCTAGATAACAAGCTTGTTGGTGCTAAGTTAAGGTAATTTTTATAAATAATGTCCAAATATTTTTTATTCAACCACCTATATATAATATATACAACATCTGGGGAGAAAAGAAAGGATGTGATGTTCAGAACATGGTAACTACAGTAATTATCAAAGGGGGAAGAGATGCACCCTGTTTGGCCATAGGTGTTTTTAAACCACAGACAAGGTTTGAGAAGGAAAAAATCATTATGAAAATATAATTATATTTTCCATAAAATGTTCTTCCTAAGTTCAGGCCTTATTATCATGTCATATATACAGTACAGACCAAAAGTTTGGACACACCTTTTCTTTATTTTCATGATTATGAAAATTGTATATTCACACTGAATGCATCAAAACTGTGAATAAACACATGTGGAATTATATATGGAATTATATACATAACAAAAAAGTGTGAAACAACTGAAAATATGTCATATTGTAGGTTCTTCAAAGTAGCCACCTTTTGCTTTCATTACTGCTTTGCACACTCTTGGCATTCTCTTGATGAGCTTCAAGACGTAGTCACCTGAAATGGTCTTCCAACAGTCTTGAAGGAGTTCCCAGAGAGATGCTTAGCACTTTCGCCCTTTTGCCTTCTGTCTGCGGTCCAGCTCACCCCTAAACCATCTCGATTGGGTTCAGGTCCGGTGACTGTGGAGGCCAGGTCATCTGGCGCAGCACCCCATCACTCTCCTTCTTGGTCAAATAGCCCTTGATGCCTTCAGTGTGACTCTACAGTTTTCATAGTCATGAAAATAAAGAAAAACTCTTTGAAATAAGAAGGTGTGTCCAAACTTTTGGTCTGTACTGTAACTTTGATGTTCTGTAAAACAACAAACTTTAAATTACTTTGTTCTTACTGGTGAAAATCAGATGGTCATCTCTGTTTTCTCTCAGGTACATCACAGTGTAAGCTTCACAGTTAACATCACTTTCATCAGCGTAGTGCATATCAACAACAAAAATATATCTTGACTTCTAGTGGTTATTTTGGAAAAAATCCCAGGTATTTTGAGCAGTAGGATTATAAAAAATATGTGCTAATATAAAATTAAATTAAGTAGCCTATATAAAATTGAAAACCTCTATCTTTCAGTACTTTTTTACTTAAGTACATAAAACATTGAGTACTTTTGTACTTTCACTTGAGTAAAATTGAAAAAGAAGTACTTTTACTGGAGTAATATTTTATTATATGTATCTGTACTTTTACTCAAGTACTTGATCTGTGTACTTCGTCCACCACTGCCCCTGACACCCCCGAAGAAGAAAAAAACACCAACTTATATGTTTATGTTAGGCTACTCAGTCAGGCGCTCGCTCACTCAGTACGTGCTGAAGGCTCATTGCAAATTAGCCAATGCGTTTAACAGACCAGAAATAGAAGATCCTCCAATAACCAACAGGTCTGGTGTTTGGGTGCACTTTGGATTCCCTTTAAGCTATAATGGTGATGGCAAGAGAGTGGTGGATATAAAAACAACGGTATGTCGCATCTAGGGTACACCAGCGGGAATACAACAACAAAAAAACACCAGCAGGAATACTTGATACATGTCAACTCATTTATGCTGACATCACCTTATTGTGTCAGTATCTGGGAAAAGACGAAAAAAAGGAGAAAAATACACGCAACAAACTATCCCCGCAGCATTTAGACCGACATTTCCAACTGATTAAAACAGGACAAAAGACATGACCGCGGCGATCGGTAGGCTTCATTTACGTTATAGCCGCGGATATGAGACCTTACTATTTACCATTCATTCTGTCATCACCATTATAGCTTACAGGGAATCCAAAGTGCACTCAAATACCAGGCCTGTTGGTTATTGGAGGATCTTCTATTTCTGGTCTGTTAAATGCATTAGACATTTTGCAACGAGTCTTCATCGCATACTGAGTGAGCGAGCGCCTTAGGGACCGTTCACATATCGTGCCTAAAAACGCGTGGAAAACTCTAGTCGCGCGTCTTTCTCCTCCTTTCCAAAGCGCTCGGGCAGAAGTGCCCCTGAGGCGCCTGTCTTTGCTAAGCAACCATGACGTGCTCTCTCTCCATGAGAATCGGAAATTTCAGCAAAGGATAAATGGATTTGCAGCTCTAAAAATCGCTTGCAGTAGCTCTGCTACTAAATTTATTTCAAAATTGCAATCCATATACAACTATGATCAGCTGTTCCTTCATCTTGGCTGAGCTTTCAACGTTGTTACAAGAAAGGATGAAGCTGATTGGTTAGTTATTGTCACATGACCTGCGGTGCGCTTGCGGCATTCTGAAAAGTTGAGACGTTTTTACATTTTGCTATATCTAAAACGTACCGAACCGTGACATCAGTGTATCGTATCGAACTGAACCGTGAATTTTGTGAACCTCTATACCCCTAGTATATATATATATATATATATATATATATATATATATATATATATATATATATATATATATATATATATATACACACAAGTACATTCATATATATATACACATTTACATAACATGACACATGTCGATGCCAAAATCTGAAATGCCAGATAGACAAGTATTCTGAAAATGTGTTAATAAAGCAGTTCGGAACAGAGGAAAAAGATGTAAGTGAGCGAATGGATGCAGGAAGACTGTTCCAATCTCAAGGGGCTCTAACACAGAAAGCATATTTCCCAATTTCTCTCTTAACTCTAGGAAAAATAAAGATGATCTGTTCATTGTGACGAAGGATATATTGTGAACTGTAAGGCAATAAATATTGCGACTAAATAATACGGATATTGAAAGTAAATACTGTATATTTAAAAATGAGCTAAAGCCAATGATATTGTCTTCTGGCTGAAGGTGCAAGCTAGGACAGCTGTTCATACATCACACAATGATGTGTCCTATAGGGGCAGCGAAAGGCGAATCGGCACAGGCTGTTGTATACCACATCAAAAGAATGTAGACAAGTAGCAGTAGTATTAGCATATATAATATCTGCATAGTCCAGAATAGGTAGCAAGAACTGAGAGACTATTCTTCTCCTAACCTGAAAGTTAAAGCAGGCTATAGATTGATATAATGTTTTAAAATGAAAGCAAAGTTGGTTGTTAAGCGTGTGTACATGAGCTTTGAATGAAAGATCAGTTTTTAGCCAGACACCAAGATATTTAAACTTTTGGGTTGGCTCTAGAGGAGTAGAATCCAGAAAATGCAGGTTAAGATTATTTCTGTCTATCTTCTGGAAAAGCATACAGTAAGATTTGGATTTATTCAGAAGGAGTTTATTAAATGACAGCCACTGCTGTATAGAATCAAAGTCATGTTGTAAAGAATAATTTATGTCGGGAATATTTGGTTTTGAGCCATATATAATTGTATCATCTGCATAGATGAATGTCACATCCTGAACAGCAGAGCAGCAAGTCATTAATAAAAATGGAAAATAACAAAGGCCCAAGCGAAGAACCCTAGGGTATGCCTTTATCTACACTTGTAAAATTCGACTGACCACCTCTGAATGACACACACTGGCGTCGGTGATGGAAATATGAGTTAAACCAAAAAATGTATGAATGGGAAAGGCCAATAGAATATAATTTATCCAGGAGCAGCTAGTGATCAACTAAATCACATGCTTTTGTAAGATCTGAACAGTGTTGTGCAAGTTACTTCCAAACTGTAATACATTATATATTACTTGTTACTGTCATTTAAAAGTAATTCCCTACATTACAATATTACGGTCTCAGAATTGTAATACGTTACATTACCCCAGTATTACTTTTGAGTTACTTTCAGCAGAACCAACCTTGTAAAGTTTTGAGTACCATCAGCGTGGTGTGAGGGTTTATATATATATATATATTAAAGCATAAGTTAAAGTTAAAAATGAAAATTATTAAAAAGCACAGACTGAGTAAAAAGGCTATTTTGATTACCCCATTACAATTTACAGTTAGTGCTATCATACAATTACACTTATAGGTTTAAAATTCTACATGTTACATGTAATGTCCAACTATAAATGTTTCAGCAAAATGTATACATTAGAATTATTGCGCTCCTGTTTCATTGAGCTCATCTGTTTGGCGCGCATGCGCGGCTGCGCTCGACTAGCGGAGAATCGCTGAAGCAAAAGCGCATGCACTTCTGACAGCAAAATGGAAATATTTCCATTGTTTTTTTAACATTTACAGATGGAGAATATACCTGTGCAGTGTAAGTTATGCATTAAGGAAAAGAGCACATCTCAAACACGTCTCTCAGTCTCTGTCAGCCTCACACACAGCCTTTCTGTCAGAGCTTCTAACGGGGCGAGCGCGAGTCGCTTTGAACTGAAACTATAAACTATAGAATACTAGGAAAGAAATAAAACGCAAAAATTATTTAAATGCAAAACAAACACCACAAGCAGCTATTGACTGACGAACAGGAAATATGACTTATTTGCTTCATATTTTGATTCGTTAATGTCTTGCGGTCTTTAGGTTTTTTTTCTTCTTTTCTTTGAAAAATTAAAATCAAAATTTTGGGCTAAAAGTGCATTGTAATGCAAACATTACTGAACATGTACCGAGTAAAATATTACTGAAAATTGATTTGTAATGCCTTACACTACTGCGTTACAGCAAAAAGTAATATGTTACTGTAATGCATTACTTTTGTAATGCATTACTTTTGTAATGCGTTACTCCCATCACTGGATCTGAAAAGATGGCACCAGTGCACATATTGTTATCTAAACTAGAAAAAATATCATTTGTAAATTTAAAAAGAGCAGTGGTAGTTGAGAAGTGCTTCCTGAAGCCTGACTGGCATTGAGAGAGTAAATTGTTATGAGAGAGTTATGAGAGAGTTAGATAATTGATCGAAGATAATTTTCTCAACATTTTTCACAATACTATTAATTATTGATATAGGTCTGTAATTGTTCATGGTTTGAGTGTCCCCTCTTTTATACAAAGAATTACTTTGGTACATTTCCATGCCAGAGGCACGTCACAAGTTAAAAATGACAGATCAAAGAGCTCAGCCAATGGATAGGATAGGACATGTGAAGAGAGTTTGATAAACTTACCCTCATTTTAAAAAATACCCTTCATTATTAATTGTCATGCTACTTGTGGTACTGTTGGACTTACCAAGTAAGGTATTAATTTTTTTTCCAAAATTGTTTAGGATTACTGTCATTTGGCAATCTCTTTCTGTAGTAATTGGCCTTAGCATTTCTTGTTTGGGTGGTACGCGTGTTTTTTAGCCGTTTGTATTCCTCCCCCTCAGTAGGACGTTTTGTAAGTTGTAACTTACAGTTGTAACTGCACAGCACTACTCGCTGGCCTCCATTACACTCACCCCCCTAAACCTCACTCCCGTCCGGGTCACGGCACCAATGTAACCCCTCTCACCCGGGTCCTCTCTGACGCTCCTCGAACCCAGGTCTTCGGCATGGGAGGCGGACGCACTAACAAGGAGGCTAAATGGCTACAGCCACTAGCGTCTGTCGCTAGTGCGTCTCTTGAGATCGGGGAGTGAGGTTTACCTGCACAGCACTACTCGCTGGCCTCCGTTACACAAGCCCTATCCCTCTGCGTAAACAGCCTGATAAGATCCCCATTTACACAAGGTAGATGATGACCTTTGACCTTAATAATTGTCAAAGGGGTTAGCTTATCAATTACTTGCACAAATTCTGTATAAAAGAAATTCCAGGCAGCTTCCGCATTAGGAATTAGACTAAGTCTATTCCAATTTATCCTTCTCACATCATTTATAAATAAATCACTGTTAAATAATTTCATGACACGGATCCTAATATATTTAGGAGAAAGATGTATATATAGATATATGATAGAATATATGATAGAATGGTCGCTAAAGCAATCCGAAAGAACACCAGATTATATTATTCTGTTGAGGTGTGTTAATAGTATCCAGTCAAGAAGAGATTTGCAACTTAGACTGATTCTTGTAGGCTCTGTAATAAATTGTGTAAAATTTGAAGCATTGTTCCATGGGAGTACAAGGATCAGTCCAAATTGAAGTCCCCAATAGCATAATTTTGTCACATAACGATCTCACCACCATGGAAGCAGCGAGCACCAACACCCTCACGGATTTTATGCATCACAGTGGTCAACGCATGGATCAGCAGCAGGAGAGCATCTCTAACACCAGACGCGCTATCCGAGCGCTGGTGGCACAAGTGTCAGAGCTCACCCAGCGCATCCATCAGCTCAAATCTCCCACTGCGCCCATCGCACCGTCTGCGCCGTCCGTCCCCCGGGAGATTCCCTTGGACCACTTCCGGCCAGAGCCGCGACTTCCGGCGCCGGAGAACTATGCGGGTGAGCCAGCGTTTTGTAGAACCTTTCTAACCCAGTGTTCGATGCATTTTGCCCTACAGCCCCGCACTTTCGCTACTGAGGAGTCTAAAGTAGCGTTCACACTACTATCTGGCAAGGCTGCCTTATGGGGGACGGCAGTGTGGGAGAATCAACACCCGTGTTCTGCCTCGTTCCACGCCCTATCAGAAGAGATGAAGAGAGACTTCGACAGGGCCGCGGTCGGCAGGGAGGCCGCCCATCGCCTCTCGGAACTCCGGCAAGGATCTTCTTCCGTCACCGACTACTCCATCGAGTTCCGCACCCTGGCGGCCGCGTGCCAGTGGAGTCGAGAGAACATGGTCGGTTCTGTCGACGATCACGAGCCCATCCAGGTGGGTAGAGCTCGGCTGTCCCGGAGGGAGAGTGAACGGTGGAGGTCCCAAGGACCATGTTTGTACTACGGAGGCATAATCATAACATCAACTCATGGACGGTCAAAGGAGCCAGCCCGGTAGTAAATTTGAGCCTACTATCGGGTGGGATCTCCGCTGAAAAGTCCTCACCTACATCATCGACCCTCCTTCCGGTGAAACTGAGGTGGAAGAATCAACATCACGAGTGTCACGCCCTTCTGGACTCTGGAGCCGAAGGTAATTTCATGGATTCTTCACTGGCACATCACTTGAACATTCCGGTCCTTCCTGTGTCTCTCCCCATCCATGTCACCGCACTCAACGGCCAGGAACTGCCTCACGTCACACACCATACTGAACCCATCACACTGATCACGTCTGGAAACCATCAAGAAACCATATCCTTTTTTCTCATGGACTCCCCTGTCGCTCCCATTGTTTTAGGTCACCCCTGGTTGTCCAAACATAATCCACGAGTGGAATGGGGTTCTAACACTGTCACATTGTGGAGTGAAATATGTCGTGAGTCTTGTCTGGTCTCTGCTTGTTCTGTTGTCCCTGTTTCTGTCTTTCAGAAGGAGAACATGGTTTTGCCAAACTTGCCCGTTGAGTATCTGGACTTGAAGGAAGTGTTCAGTAAGTCCCATGCTGCTTCTCTCCCTCTGCATCGTCCCTGCGACTGTGCCATAGACATAGTGTCAGGTAAGTCTCCGCCTAAGGGCAAGTTATACTCTCTTTTTATTCCTGAGAGGGATGCCATGGAGAAATACATTTCTGATTCCTTAGCCTCTGGGTTCATCCGTCCTTCCTCTTCTCCAACGGGGGCGGGGTTCTTTTTTGTGGGTAAGAAGGATGGTTCTCTACGACCTTGCATTGATTACCGAGAGCTGAACAACATTACTATTAAGAATACTTATCCTTTACCACTCATGTCTTCAGCTTTCAAGAGGTTGCAGGGAGCATACAGCGGTTTCTGGGGTTCGCCAATTTCTATCGACGTTTCATTCGTAATTTCAGCCAACTAGCCTCACCTCTGACAGCCTTGACCTCCCCCAGTACTCCATTCAGGTGGTCGGACGCAGCTGAGGCTGCGTTCACTAACCTCAAGAACCGCTTCGTTTCGGCTCCCATCCTTGTGGCCCCTGTAATTATGAACGTAACGTAATTATGACATTGGCAATAGAGAGTTGTTGGTGGTCAAATTAGCGTTAGAGGAATGGCGCCACTGGTTGGAGGGTTCAGGGGTTCCCTTTATTGTTTGGACCGATCACAAGAATTTAGAATACATCAGAACTGCCAAAAGACTCTATTCCAGGCAGGCTCGGTGTGCACTTTTTTTTCGTACCGCCCGGGTTCCAAAAACGTCAAACCCGATTCGTTGTCACGTCTTTTTGATCCCTCCACCCGTCCCGTTACTCCCGAGTGTATTTTGCCTGAGAAATTAGTGGTCTCAGCCCCCGTATGGGAGGTCGAGTCGAAGGTCAAGACGGCCTTAGAAGGGGTAACGCCTCCGTCCGGTTGCCCACCAAACCGCTTATTTGTGCCAGAGGAGTTAAGGTCCGAAGTTGTTCAGTGGGGTCATTGTTCTAACATGGCTTGTCACCCAGGGATAAGTAGAACTAATGGGTTGGTTAGACAACGATTCTGGTGGCCACGTATGGCTTGCGATGTCTGCGATTTTTTTTTTTGGCTTGCTCAGTTTGTGCCAGTGGTAAGTCATCTAACCGACCTCCTCACGGGCTTCTTCAACTGCTGTCTGTCCCTTCGAGACCCTGGTCCCATATCGCCCTAGATTTTGTTACCGCCCTCTAATGGCATGACTGTCGTTTTGTCCGTAGTGGACCGGTTCTCGAAGGCGGAACATTTCATTCCCTTGCCCAAATCACCGACAGCCAAGGAGACAGCGGTCACTGTTTTAGATCACGTCTTTCGGCTTTATGGCCTCCCAGTAGACGTGGTTTCGGACAGGGGATCTCAGTTTATATCCAAATTTTGGAAAGAGTTTTGCAAATTGTTAGGGGTGTCCGTTAGCTTGTCGTCGGGTTATCATCCCCAAAGCAACGGACAATCTGAGCGAGCCAACCAAGATCTAGAGAGGACGTTGCGATGTTTGGTCTCCAAGAACCCTTCTTCCCGGAGTCAACAACTCTCTATGGTGGAGTACGCCCACAATTCCTTGCCGGTGTCAGCTACGGGCCTCTCTCCGTTTCAGTGTAGTGTAGGGTACCAGTCACCAGCGTTTCCCAGTCTGGAATCTGAGGTCGCGGTCCCCTCCGCTCACGCGTTTGTCCAGAGGTGTCACCGCACCTGGAACAGAGCCTGCGAGACTCTGCTCCGGGTGAGGGAGCGCACTAAGGCCAAGGCCGATCGCCACCGGTCAAAGCCTCCCGTCTACGTCGTGGGTCAAAAAGTGTGGCTTTCTACCAGTAACATTCCTTTGCGATCTGTTTCCAATAAATTAGCTCCCAAATTTATTGGCCCGTTCACTATCACCAAAATCATTAGTCCGGTGACAGTCCGCCTCAAACTACCTCCTGCGTACAAGAGGATACACCCCGCCTTTCATGTGTCCAAAATTAAACGGGGTGTTTACACTTTGTGGTGAATTCTATGTGTCCCGCATCTGCACTGATTAGTTGTGGGCGTCTCCATTAATTGTATCAGCAACAGCTGCCACTCATTACTCATCCACTACATAATGGCTTGTCTTACGTCTTGTGTTTGTAAGATCGGTGTCTAATGTTTGATGTGGTTACCCTGTTCGTCTGGCTCTCAGTGTTGTTTGCATTTGGATGTCTGTGTTTTCCCTAGAACCTCATCCACTCTCTGCACGTTCACTCAGCCACGGACACTTACCTTCGGCTCTATGCCCCGCAGTTCCTGTGCCATCCTCTCCTGCTGCCTCATGCCGTCATCATCCGGATTACTGACCTTCTCTCCACCATCAGCTGGATTCCTCACCTCTTCACCATCTTCTCGGAGTGTCGCTGTCTCATCGTCATTGTTTGTTTATGTAATCATTTTATATCTTCAAAAAGCACAGGTTTCACTTTAGGATTAATTAATTGTGATTTCAAATTTGATGAAATGTAAGTCCCCTGGATCCTCTATCTAACCTATATATGATGTAGTTGTCCAGTTTAACATTGGAGTCATCTGTATTTTCATTTAGCCAGGTTTCAGATAATGTTATTATATTTGTCATAGTGTCTGGTTTGTGTTCCCTGGGTAACCACTATATGTCCTCCTTCCCCACGGTGTCTGTCACTTCCTGAAACACATTCCCTACGAGCTTGGTCTTCTCATTGCACTCAGCTGTCACTAATCATTTATCATTGCACTCAGCCCATTCCCCATTAGCGTTTGTCATTGCCCCGTGTATTTATACCCTGTCTGTCTTAGTCTTAGTCATGGAGTCCTTGTATAGTTATCACAACGTTTTCGTAGTCTTGCTCTTGCCTTGTGTTTTTGTCTGTTTATGTTGTTGGATTGCTACTCTGGTTTTGACCCCTGCCTGGACTGTTTACGATTTGGATTACCCCTAATAAAAGACATACCTGCACGTGGATCTCTCTGTGTTTTCCTATATCCCGATCGTGACAATATTGGGATTATTATAAACAAGCCATGAACTTAGTTGATCAATTTTAGGAACTAAACTGTAAATGTTTAGATTAATTACATGAAGACCTTTACCCATTGTTTACAGATTAAAAAGTGAATATCAAGATAGAACCAACTGGACAAGTCTGAATTACAATAATGGTTGTGATTAGGGAAAGGTGAATATGAGAGCAAACCCCTTTCCCCCACACACACACGCACACAAAAACTTGCATTGAAACAAAGCAAAAATGTTAACTAATCAAATAACTGTCCTTTGCTCGCTCCCCTAAAATAACACTACTAAGTTAAATCAATCATAATACTTTATTATATTTTGCTAGAAAAAAAAGAGATCCACAACGGATTTTATGAGTTAAATCTCAGTGTGATAGAACAACAAACAGCATGCTAATACCAACTAAAAATTTGCAAGTCTCCAAGGTGTAAAAGGGCAGATAATTAAACAGAAAATCAAAATCAGGTCGCAACTGTAGACGTCTCTTATTCTGGAATGGAATGACGTCAAGCACTACACAGTGCGTAATACCATGTTTACAGAAATAAACAAAACTAGCATGAAAACAGTCATGGCAAAGTTGAAGGCACATCTTCCAAATTGAGTGGATCAAATGAGTCAATAAACTTTGATGCCTCACTTGGCTCAGTAAACCGATTTTGGATGAATCCTCTTATCAACTTGATGGTGGCTGGATATAACAGGAAAGCTTGAAATCCCAAGGTGCGAGCCCTGTTCATTAAAGGGAAGCATGGACGTCTGCGTCGGGCGGTGGCATCGCTATAGTCTGCAGTGAAGCGAATTGCTTGGCCATCTACTGTCACTGGTGACTTCCTTGCGAATCCTACAATCCGATCCCTCTTGGTGAATCGAAGACAGTTCATGATCATGGTCCGCAGAGGCCTTGCGCTGAGGACCATCACGATGTATGAGCTCCGGAGGGCTGCTGTCCAATTCAGGGAACCATTTGAGAAGGTTATGCACTAAATAAGCCAAGGCCTGATCTTCTTCCACTCCTTCTTTCAGGTTTATAATTCAGAGATTGTTCCTCCTACTTTGGATCTTCCATCGAAGCAAGTTTCTGTTGAAGTTTCTCCATAGTGTCATTATGTTCAGTAGTAGTTTCCTCTACTCGCTTCATTCGTGTTTGTAGAGAGGTTGTTATCTTGTGCTGCGAATCCAAGACTTTGGAATGTAGATCATGTGTCCTTTTGATAGAATCAAGTGATCTCTGGCATTTTTGTCGGCTTCGGCAAAAAACTTTTGCAGAGTTCCTTCAAGAGAAGCCATAGACAGTCCGCCGCACAAAGTAGTGTCAGTGTTTTCATCCTGTAGATTCACCGACTCTTGTGGGTTTCCCCTTTTCCCAGGCATGATCAAAGTTATAAAGCAAAACTTTGAAAACCATGAAGCAGGTTCTGCGCTTGGAGATCTTGATTTGCTGTTTTAGCATTTTAAGCAGGGAGAGCTAAGAGTAACTGTGCCTCTACTCCGCAATTTTTTACTTTTAGTCTTACTTGTTCAGCAGGAAAAAAATATGCCATCTCTGCATCAGTCTTTAATCCATTAAGATATCTGAGTTGTCAACACTTTTCAAGGCCAGGACCATATTTACTCTCATTTTACTACAGACTTCTGGGTGGTGTTAAGCGGCAGGGGCCATAAGTCAGCTGACTGGAGCAGCTCAAATGGCCCAGACTGGGGACCTTGGATAAGTCTATGGGGAATTCAATCTCAAAGTTCCCCCTAGAAATTTAACAAAAAAAATTGTTTTTGCTGACTGACTGGCCTGCGATGGTTGCCACATACACTTTGAGTGTGAATGGGGTGCATCCCTTATCCAGCAGCTCATGCAGAATGAATGACAAACCACATGAGGATAGGTCATCATTCCAGACTGCACACCAGTCAGAAAACACAGATCACTTAAGGGCATAAATTAGGGCCGGGACTTTAACGCGTTAATTGAGATTAATTAATTACACAAAAAACAACGCGTTAACTAAGATTAATTAATTACAGAAAAAAAAATTCCCGCATTTTTAATAACTTATTTTTGCACCGCGGAACGTTTCACACTGGATTTGTTTCGGCGGACCGATTATACTGAAGCACCAACTAGCGTTCGCTCCGCATATCACTGCAGCCTGCAGCACATCGAGCCTCAAGTATCACCTCAACGCAAAACATATAGCAGCTAGCGTGGACTTTACACTTTATGTTGAACTATATATTATTTTGTTGGTGCAACAGTTTATGTTGAACTCTTTATTGTTTTGGCCAAGGTTATTGAGAGTTGGACTTAGTATGTTATGGCCTCTGAAGCAACAGAGAGATGTTTTCTAATAGTCAGTGTTTCCAATGTTCTGAATGTAATTGACAGTATTGTGTTTTACTTAAAAAAAAACTCTTTACAGAAGGTTCCAGCACCTATAAGCTTCCTGAATTTCTGAAATGTACTATTTCTAAATTGTTTCTAAATATGCTATTGCTACACTTAATGGCAAAAATTGCACTGGTCTGCTAGACTTGGTTGAACAAAAATAAACAATATTTTGTTGCTTAAGCTTATGTATTCAGTCATTATTCAATGGTATACTATAAATCCATGTGAAAAAAAAATTACTTCTCACTGATTTCAGGTCAAATATTTATATGCGATTAAAATGCGATTAATTTCGATTAATTGATTACAAAGCCTCTAATTAATTAGATTAATTTTTTTAATCGAGTCCCGGCCCTAGCATAAATGCATGGGCTCCAGCCTCCAGAATGATGTTAGTTACCATCGTGGAGAGCAGTAAAGACTCCCATTGGGGGACCAAATATCAAGGCTCCACAGCCTGGGAGGGATGTGGGATGAACCATTCTGTATACACTCTAAAAAACGCTTTGTTGTTTTTTCAACCCAAATGCTGGGTTGAGACTGCTGGGTGAGACCTTCGGTTGTTTTAACCTAAGTTTGGGTTGAAAATTGGTCTCGATTATAAGCCTGCGGTGCTGGGTTGGGAACGCGGACATGAAGGAGAGCACGCACGTCACGTTAAGATCGTATGTCTCCGGTGCGAGAAGCCGCCATTTTCTCAGCGTGAAATAAGCGAGAAACAAATAACATTTGTTATGGACATTATGGTAAGTAAAGATTCAAAATGTAATTGTAATGTAAGATATCATTCATTGTTTATGTCCGGGTGTATTTTGAGGCTTTTACTCCGACATCAACACAGACACGTTCGCACAACACTTCCGGTTTACTCGTTCCGGTATCTGTTTCCGGTTCACATCAGCAGTCCGACTCTCTCTCAGCTGCTTCTGTCTCTCCTGGCATTTTATACTCTCTCCGCGCCAATTACTGAAACAAGAAACAGGTGTTGATAGTTTTTGCCCAAACCACTCACTTACCTGATCTCACCACCACCACATCTCCTGATTCTCTCTCCCGCTGCAGACTTCGCTAAACCACGCCCCCCCTGCCACAGTGAACTAACCCTTAGAAGAGCAGCCCTCCACGTACATGAACATTTGTGAGGTATGTGATTGTCATGTCTGTTTTAATGTTTCGGTAAAGAAGTAGCTATCTGAAAGCAATATATTTATTCAAACAATATGACATGCCCTTACACTAGAGCTGCCATTATAGCATTCTGGAGCGCTGTGATAGACCGAGACATTAAGCAACCACACAAGTGTTGAAATTATAAAACAGATTATTTACCTATCTTTACTGATGTGAATACACCTCTATCTGAAAATGGATAGTTTAATTAAATGTTTTCTTTTTTCAAATGTATTTCTCTTTTTAGGCCACTGATGAAGAACAGGCGGTGACTGGGATAAATGCTGGTCAAAGAAGAGAATGTCCTTTCCCCTAAATTGATGCAGCAGTGGTTTTAAAGGAGGACGCTGTGTCTGCGCTGTGTCTGCGCTGGATGATGTAGATGTCAAATGCTGTGCTGATGGGGCTTCATCATGGCTACATCAATAACACTAAAGAGATCATGAAAGTTGACAGTGATTCATGATCTGTATTCATGGACTATGAAACAAACTGTAAGTGTTTAATTTATAAAAACAAAATGACAGTGTACACTGTCACTTATACACATGCTCACAATCTTACACACACACACACACACACACACACACGTCTGTTAAATGTATAATATCAGTGTTAATGTTGTGGTTAAACTGTAACTGTCATGCTAGAATAATGCTTTATTTATCAACTTTGATAAATTGAATGCCATACTTTTCTGCATTTCTTCTTACATGCATGTTACTCTTTGACTGTTTTTAATAAACATTTGCCTTTTGATGGTTATTATTTGTGTGTAAAAGTTATTGTAAAATGAACAAGATTTGCAAGTTTGATGCCTTGCTTAATTTGGATTTATTTTAGCCTCGGGCTGGGTTTGGTTCATTGTAGTAATTTTAAACCATTAAAAAAGCAACCAAGCACGCTGGGTTAAAAATAATAACCCAATTGATTGGGTTAAAATAACCCAGCATTGGGTTCTTCCCTTTTTGACCCAGTGCTGGGTTACCTAAATAACCCAAATTGGGTTGTTTTCAACCCAGCAGTTGTTAGAGTGTGTGTGTCTATATATATATATATATATATATATATATATATATATATATATACAGTATTGTTCAAAATAATAGCAGTACAATGTGACTAACCAGAATAATCAAGGTTTTTCGTATATTTTTTTATTGCTACGTGGCAAACAAGTTACCAGTAGGTTCAGTAGATTCTCAGAAAACAAATGAGACCCAGCATTCATGATATGCACGCTCTTAAGGCTGTGCAATTGGGCAATTAGTTAAATTAGTTGAAAGGGGTGTGTTAAAAAAAATAGCAGTGTGGCATTCAATCACTGAGGTCATCAATTTTGTGAAGAAACAGGTGTGAATCAGGTGGCCCCTATTTAAGGATGAAGCCAACACTTGTTGAACATGCATTTGAAAGCTGAGGAAATGGGTCGTTCAAGACATTGTTCAGAAGAACAGCGTACTTTGATTAAAAAGTTGATTAGAGAGGGGAAAACCTATAAAGAGGTGCAAAAAATGATAGGCTGTTCAGCTAAAATGATCTCCAATGCCTTAAAATGGAGAGCAAAACCAGAGAGACGTGGAAGAAAACGGAAGACAACCATCAAAATGGATAGAAGAATAACCAGAATGGCAAAGGCTCAGCCAATGATCACCTCCAGGATGATCAAAGACAGTCTGGAGTTACCTGTAAGTACTGTGACAGTTAGAAGACGTCTGTGTGAAGCTAATCTATTTTCAAGAATCCCCTGCAAAGTCCCTCTGTTAAAAAAAAGGCATGTGCAGAAGAGGTTACAATTTGCCAAAGAACACATCAACTGGCCTAAAGAGAAATGGAGGAACATTTTGTGGACTGATGAGAGTAAAATTGTTCTTTTTGGGTCCAAGGGCCACAGGCAGTTTGTGAGACGACCCCCAAACTCTGAATTCAAGCCACAGTACACAGTGAAGACAGTGAAGCATGGAGGTGCAAGCATCATGATATGGGCATGTTTCTCCTACTATGGTGTTGGGCCTATTTATCGCATACCAGGGA
Organism: Carassius auratus; assembly: GCF_003368295.1. Classification (NCBI taxonomy): domain Eukaryota; kingdom Metazoa; phylum Chordata; class Actinopteri; order Cypriniformes; family Cyprinidae; genus Carassius; species Carassius auratus. The sequence continues at coordinate 9,295,128 of NC_039283.1, forward strand.
TCATGGAACAGTTTGCATATGTTAAAATACTTGAAGAGGTCATGTTGCCCTATGCTGAAGAGGACATGCCCTTGAAATGGTTGTTTCAACAAGACAATGACCCAAAACACACTAGTAAACGGGCAAAGTCTTGGTTCCAAACCAACAAAATTAATGTTATGGAGTGGCCAGCCCAATCTCCAGACCTTAATCCAATTGAGAACTTGTGGGGTGATATCAAAAATGCTGTTTCTGAAGCAAAACCAAGAAATGTGAATGAATTGTGGAATGTTGTTAAAGAATCATGGAGTGGAATAACAGCTGAGAGGTGCCACAAGTTGGTTGACTCCATGCCACACAGATGTCAAGCAGTTTTAAAAAACTGTGGTCGTACAACTAAATATTAGTTTAGTGATTCACAGGATTGCTAAATCCCAGAAAAAAAAATGTTTGTACAAAATAGTTTTGAGTTTGTACAGTCAAAGGTAGACACTGCTATTTTTTTGAACTAATTTTTCTTTCAACTTTCAACTAATTGCCCAATTGCACAGCCTTAAGAGCGTGCATATCATGAATGCTGGGTCTTGTTTGTTTTCTGACAATCTACTGAACCTACTGGTAACTTGTTTGCCACGTAGCAATAAAAAATATACTAAAAACCTTGATTCATTCTGGTTAGTCACATTGTACTGCTATTATTTTGAACAAAACTGTATATATATATATATATAATATCTGTGTGTGTGTGTGTATTTTTGTGCTGGTGGTTATGTGTGTATAATCCTTCTGTGAGATTTCATTGCAGTGTTTTTCCGGGATTCTGTCCTTTCTAAGGTAGGTCCTCTGTGAACATCCCCCTTGGCTGGATTCAGAAACCAGGTGCTCATCTTGCAGTGTAACATCCCTCATCAACATTTAGTTCAGATGGTATGATAGCCCTGCTTCCGGCTTCATGCTTCCTGGATCATCAGGCCCCTGGAACGGTACTGCAAAATTACCTGGATTCTGGCTAGGTCGCTCTGAGGGATATCAGGATACCAGGATATCTCCTCTTCCTGAAGCATCAAGCGGGAAGTATTAGACATTTGACAGAAAATGGATAGTTTAATTAAATATTTTCTTTTTTCAAATGTATTTCTCTTTTTAGGTCACTGATAAAGAACAGGCGGTGTCTGTGATAAATGCTGGTCAAAGAAGAGAATGTCCTTTACCAGCTGTCTGATGTTGACCAATGATGTTAACAGAATGCTGTCTGTCAAATTAATTTAATTCAAATAATGTGTATATACAACTCAAAATGTAATATGAACAAAACGAATAGGAACATATTCACTGGTAAAGGTGAAGGGGAGTAGCTTGAAGATGTCATGTTTCAAAATCACTTGACATCACCCAACGTTCCTCTGGAGGCAAAACGTCCTCTTAGGCTTCGGCTATGGTTCTTGTGAAGGTAGGGGTGGAGCATAGAGACTATGCCGTTTCTCGTTTGTTACTCTAGAGTAGACCAATTCACTTTATTGGGGCATACATCCCCCATCTGGTATGGAATGTGGAGTATGACTTGATTTTTTTTGCCAGACATGACAGATGGCACCTTTAAGGCATTTTAACTTTAAACCAGTAGTAACTCTGGTCCTGGAGGTCCAGTTTCCTGCAGAATTTAGCTCCAACCCTAAACAAACACACCTGAACAAGCTAACCTATGTCTTCAGGATTACTACTAAGTTACTGGCAGGTGAGTTTGATCAAGGTTGGAGCTAAACTCTGCAGGGAAGGGGACCTCGAGGGCCAGATTTAAACCCCTGCTTTAATCCTGACATGACATACAGCCAAGTATGGTGACCCATACTCGGACACACACACGGACACACGCGCGCAACCATTAATGCTACGGCGCCCGGGGAGCAGTTAGAGGTTTGGTGCCTCAGTTGTGGAATTAAAGGTGGAGAGAGCACTGTACATACACTCCCCCCACCTACGATTCCTGCCAGTCCGAGACTCGAACTCACAACCCTTTGATTGCAAGGCCAACTCTCTAACCATTAGGCCACGACTTCCCACAATCACCATCGTTGCTGGCCAAATATAAACTATAATAAAACTAACTTCAGTAAAAACTAAAAAAAATTGTCCATTCCCTGTTGTCCTTTCACATCAAAATCCACTGACATTTTAGTTTAAAACTGGTTTGGAAGTTTTTATTTATTTATATTTTTATAGCTTCTAAATGGTGCTTGATCTGTGATATTTGTCTCCTGATTCAGACAATATGACTTTTTCACTGAGGAAAGAAATATTATGGATAAAGGATTACTTAAGCAAAAGGTTTGAAAAAATGTTTTAATGATGGATTTGTTTCTTAGAAACATGCAGTGGTGTAATGTAACGAAGTAAAAATACATAGTTACAGTACTTAAGTATTTTTTGGGGGACTATCTGAACTTTATTTGGGTTTTTATATCTTAGCCAACTTTTACTCCACATTTCCTAATTAAATGTATTGTTTTACTCCGATATGTTTCCCCAAAGCAGATTCATTACTTACTACAAAATAGTCTACAGGAAAGCAGGTTTGACTAATTAGTGGTCTAGCGTTTGCAAGTCAGACTCATAAAAACACCTTTGCTCATTTGTAAACAAGTTTGCACTGCGCACAACCGCAGATTTTTTTTTTCCCACTCAAGTTGAGTCTGGGGTGTGCGATATACATCATTGTCTGTGATAATATGATAAGTGTTGTTGTAATGATGTGCAATCTGATGTTATCAAGTAGGCCATATCACCAAATCAAACACAGACTGCACACACATTGATTTATTAGTCTATTAAACCTCAAAATTCCAGGCATTCAAAATTGTAGACGGCAAAATGTATTCTGTATGCTCTCTATATTTATATAATTTAATGTAGGCCTTAACTTAATATCACATAAAGAGTACCTTTTTTTTCTGCAGATGCATGAACATTTTAAAGTTCAGTAATGCAATAAGTGATTTACATTTTAAACATAATGTTTTCTCTGAGCAATGGACGTTGTTTACTTATTGAACGAATCAGCTTTTTGAATGAATCAGTTGAATAAATGATTCAGAGATTCATTCATTAACACGGTCAAATTCTTTGTTTCTGAATGACTCAGCCATTTGAATGAATCGGTGAATCTTGTTTTGTATTTTGTCTAGGGATTCCGTATATTATCTAATGCACATTCCTCATTCCCATTAGCAGATATAAAACAATTTGCTCTTACCTCTGAGACCTGGATATGTGACAAAAAGACTTAGATTCCTCCCTGACACCCACACCTGCTCAGCTAGGTCAAGCCTCTTGAAGCTTAGTAGGACTATTCAGTTCCAGAAGAATATGTCACTCAGAGACTCTTCTTCTGCACATTAGTGTTAACCTCACAGGTCACACCTGCATGCTAGTATAGTTAAAATAGCACAGCTAGGTAGAGGTTCCATCACACAAGTTCATTTCAAGGTGCATCACCAACAATCTCATGGACTCGCTCATTAGCATTCATTTGGTGTCACCTACTCAGAGGTGTAAAAAGTACTCAATGAAATTTTTACTCAATTAAAAGTACAAGCATCTGGTCAAAATCATACTTGAGTAAAAGTAAAAGATTCAACTTTTTTTTTTTCTTTTTTTTTTTCTTTAACCTTTATTTAACCAGGGAAATCCTTTGAGAACAAGTCTCTTTTGCGAAGGAGCCCTGGCCAAGAAAGCCGCAATAAAAGTTCCACATAAAATACAAAATATGATAAATACAATGAACATACAAGACATAATACATTAACAGTACAATGAATCGACCAACGCAAATCATGACATCCCATTGTCACCATAGACTTATCCTAATAATCCCGGTACTTTACTAGCCTCTTAAATTGACCAAAGGAGACCAAGTTAACAAGTTTTAAGTCATTCTGTAACCGGTTCCATGCTGATGGGGCAGAAAATCTAAATGCTTGCTTTCCTAACTCTGTACGAGCCCTAGGCACAACCAGGTGGAGATTATCATTAGACCGCAGAGAGCTGGCCTTGAAGGACATAAGCCTACATAAATAAGGAGGTAATGTCCCAATGATAGATTTATATATAAACAATCGCCACCGGGTTAGCCTGCGCTGGGCAAGGGAGGGCCACTGGACTAGATTATACAGAGTGCAACAATGTGTAAAGGGTTTGCACCCTGTAATAAATTCTCAAACCTTTAAATTGTACTCAAGTATTAAAAAAGTAGAAGTACGTTTTTAACGTTTTCACTTTATTTGTGCTGTCTATTCAATGTCAATGTCTAAAAAGACAATTAATCTTTTAAATGTTTATTTGGGGCATTTGGAGTTTTTTTTTCTTAGCAAATATTGATAAATAATTATTTGTGACTTATTAGATTAATTAATGAGGAAAGCATGTAATTGTTAAGATTAAAAAAAATATTCACTGACACTTCTAATTCCTACTTAATGATTCATATGATGACATATTGTAAATACAACGTATCCACCACCTGTTAAGAACATCACTGAACATGAATTTCAATTAATTTAGCATATAATGTTTATTTAAACACTTTTTTGGAGATTTGTAACATTTAATAAATAAATAAAAAAATCCCCCCAAAATATTAATTGTATTTAAATTCTCATCACTGATTTTATTTGCTCTCAATTTTGTGCATTCAGCTAATATATTACATAGCTAATGGCTCTATCGAAACTGAACAATTAATGAATAAACTTAATTTTTTTTTTGGGGGGGGGGGGGGTGCATTTGATACCTTAATATGTTTCCTCAGATTTGGTGGTGAACTTTTGAAGTTAGACATTTACCTGATGAAAGTCAAAATTGAAGTAGAAATGTGTGTATTTAATGCATGAAAAAAAATTCATTAGTTCTCACGTTAGGCACACAAGTTTGTGCTTCTGTTTACCATATTTAATGTGTATAAGATAAAATAAAAATATAATGTTCTTTTCAAGATGAAATAAAATTGTAAGTAAAAAGTGCAGTTTATTTTCTTCAGAAATGTAATCAACACAAAGTACAAGTACAAGAGGACCTATTGATGAGCAAATTATACATTTCTCCAAATCTGTTCCGATGAAGAAGCATACTCATCTCCATCTTGAGTGGCATGAGTGTGAGTAATTTTTCATTTTTGGGTGAAATAATCATTTAAGAAGTACCAATAAAATCATCACTATCTGTACTTCACCAATCTAAGTTGCTATGTGATTTAAAGTGAAAGACCTGGATATGTGACAAAAAGACTTAGATTCCTCCCTGACACCCACACCTGCTCAGCTAGGTCAAAACTCTTGAAGCTTAGTAGGACTATTCAGTTCCAGAAGAATATGTCACTCAGAGACTCTTCTTCTGCACATTAGTGTTAACCTCACAGGTCACACCTGCATGCTAGTATAGTTAAAATAGCACAGCTAGGTAGAGGTTCCATCACACAAGTTCATTTCAAGGTGCATCACCAACAATCTCATGGACTCGCTCATTAGCATTCATTTGGTGTCACCTACTCAGAGGTGTAAAAAGTACTCAATGAAATTTTTACTCAATTAAAAGTACAAGCATCTGGTCAAAATCATACTTGAGTAAAAGTAAAAGATTCAACTTTTTTTTTTTTTTTTTTTTTTATTTAACCTTTATTTAACCAGGGAAATCCTTTGAGAACAAGTCTCTTTTGCGAAGGAGCCCTGGCCAAGAAAGCCGCAATAAAAGTTCCACATAAAATACAAAATATGATAAATACAATGAACATACAAGACATAATACATTAACAGTACAATGAATCGACCAACACAAATCATGACATCCCATTGTCACCATAGACTTATCCTTATTATCCCGGTACTTTACTAGCCTCTTAAATTGACCAAAGGAGACCAAGTTAACAAGTTTTAAGTCATTCTGTAACCGGTTCCATGCTGATGGGGCAGAAAATCTAAATGCTTGCTTTCCTAACTCTGTACGAGCCCTAGGCACAACCAGGTGGAGATTATCATTAGACCGCAGAGAGCTGGCCTTGAAGGACATAAGCCTACATAAATAAGGAGGTAATGTCCCAATGATAGATTTATATATAAACAATCGCCACCGGGTTAGCCTGCGCTGGGCAAGGGAGGGCCACTGGACTAGATTATACAGAGTGCAACAATGTGTAAAGGGTTTGCACCCTGTAATAAATTCTCAAACCTTTAAATTGTACTCAAGTATTAAAAAAGTAGAAGTACGTTTTTAACGTTTTCACTTTATTTGTGCTGTCTATTCAACGTCAATGTCTAAAAAGACAATTAATCTTTTAAATGTTTATTTGGGGCATTTGGAGTTTTTTTTTCTTAGCAAATATTGATAAATAATTATTTGTGACTTATTAGATTAATTAATGAGGAAAGCATGTAATTGTTAAGATTAAAAAAAATATTCACTGACACTTCTAATTCCTACTTAATGATTCATATGATGACATATTGTAAATACAACGTATCCACCACCTGTTAAGAACATCACTGAACATGAATTTCAATTAATTTAGCATATAATGTTTATTTAAACACTTTTTTGGAGATTTGTAACATTTAATAAATAAATAAAAAAATCCCCCCAAAATATTAATTGTATTTAAATTTTCATCACTGATTTTATTTGCTCTCAATTTTGTGCATTCAGCTAATATATTACATAGCTAATGGCTCTATCGAAACTGAACAATTAATGAATAAACTAAAAAAAATTTTTTGATACCTTAATATGTTTCCTCAGATTTGGTGGTGAACTTTTGAAGTTAGACATTTACCTGATGAAAGTCAAAATTGAAGTAGAAATGTGTGTATTTAATGCATGAAAAAAATTCATTAGTTCTCACGTTAGGCACACAAGTTTGTGCTTCTGTTTACCATATTTAATGTGTATAAGATAAAATAAAAATATAATGTTCTTTTCAAGATGTAATAAAATTGTAAGTAAAAAGTGCAGTTTATTTTCTTCAGAAATGTAATCAACACAAAGTACAAGTACAAGAGGACCTATTGATGAGCAAATTATACATTTCTCCAAATCTGTTCCGATGAAGAAGCATACTCATCTCCATCTTGAGTGGCATGAGTGTGAGTAATTTTTCATTTTTGGGTGAAATAATCATTTAAGAAGTACCAATAAAATCATCACTATCTGTACTTCACCAATCTAAGTTGCTATGTGATTCAAAGTGAAAGCATGGCTCATAACAAAACAACTTGTTTCACAATTTACACTTTCCAGGTGCTTTGAGTTTAAATCATTAATGAAGTTACTTTCACATTTGAAAAAAAAATATTTTGAGCACAGGGAATTTAGCATTTCACTAGTTTTGTAATGAAAAGCTCATTAAAAATTTAAAATTATTGTTGACAACTTTTCAAAAGCTTACTTAATAATAAATTAAAAACAAATAAAACTATGTTGCATTCAATATAATTTAGTTGATAACTGACATTCAGCAAATGTTTTGGGTTTGTGGTTGTAACATTAGATTTTATTTCAGATAGTTGCAAGCTTTCAGTTGCAAAAATAAAAATGAAAATGTGTTTAGTTTTACACAAACAACTCCACCCCCTCCCCCCACAAATCTTTGTACCACCACTTCCTGTACATAGATGGTTCAGTAGGGACATGCATAAAAAATATAAATGTAGTAACCATGTCTAACAAAACCATCATAAATTAAGCCATGACAGGTTTGCCATTATTGATGGCAAACACCAATATGCAAAGCAGTCATATTGCTTCATAAATGATTAAGCAACTAATAACCATTACTTGATCTCTGCTGTGATCTCAGAATGACTAAAAACCACTGTATCATTTAAACTCATCTTGTCTAGTCATATTGTTGGTGCAATAGCCAAGGACTTCCCCATGCTTGGCTTAGAGAAGGTCAGCAGTTCTTTTACAAAAGTGTTAAAGTCACATGTAAATATAAACATAATTTGTATAAGATCATATGCACTGGCCTTATTTAACCCCATTTAAAAAATTAAAAAAAAATAATAATAATAAAAAAATCCTTAGTTTATACTGTGCCAAAGTGTAAATATCATATATTTTCAGGGCGAGTGACTTTTGAATGCAAATTCCCTAAAAAATATATTATAATAAAATTAAAAATAAATAGTTAAACAATTACTAATGGTTTATTTTTGTGTCTTCTATGACTTTTTTGTTTCTTTTTCCTTGCTGAAGGCCAATAAGAGACAGCCAAGTGAGCCAGGACTCTTTTTTTTTTTTGTTATTATTATTATTATTATTAAGTGTTACATGATACTCCTGACTCCTGTGTTCTGGTTACATTTTCCAGACATGATGACAAAACACTGACCGCAGATGAGAACTGTCAGCATCAGCCATTTCTGTGTTGTTTAATCGCCCTCCCTCCCTCCCCTCACTTTCCCACAGCGTTCATGCCTTTGAAGTGCTCATCATTCCTGTAAACATAAGTAATTTTGATGAGGGGAGGAAAGTACTGCAATTGCTTTCATAGAGGCTGAGAACCTTAGAGTTCTCTCAAAACATTCAAAGTGCAATGATCCCAGTGTTTATTCCGACTACGGTATAAACAAACAGCCATGCATATCTTTAATTGTGACAGATTTCTTGGACATCCAGATACCTTACAAGCCATCTAATTTTCCACATTGTCCTCTGTTTATTTCATGCAGAGAGCCATTTTTAATTTTTTTTATGTCATGCAGAGAGCCAATTTATAATAATCAAAGATGTGTCTTATTTGTTGTCAAATTTGTCCTGCTTGTCTTCACAAATGTTAATAGGTATGCTTTGAATTACCTTCATCAACCTCATGTTCTGTCGCTTTGGCTGTCTGCTCAGTCGTTCTTTTAAAGCTTTATTGTCATTCATCCATGTGCCTTATACAAGGGAAAGATGTAGCATTTCTCCTAGGCCTTGATACAAAATCAAAGAGATGACAGGATAACTGGTAATTATAATTAAAGACAAGACAAGTGCAAGTGAATTAAAAATACACACTCTAAAAAAAAAAAAAAAAATTAAATTAAATAAATAAGGTTGACAAGGTTCTCTGTGAGCCTCTTTGGATACTGTGAGCGTTGTTAGGCCTCTTCTCTCTGGAGAGTGTTATCTTATTGAGGACTCTGCTCCCCGAAGCTCCTATAGGGTAGCATTGTGAGTAGTAAGCTCTCTGTAAGCCTCCTTGCATAGTATCCTGAGCATGAGATATCATTAGTCTCCTCTCGATTTAGAGAGTTGTCATGCTAAGGTTTTCATTTCCAGAGCTTGGCTTGAGTTTGCTAAGTTGCTAAGCTCTTTGTGAGATTCCTTGGCCATTGTGAGCACAGTCAGGCCTCCTTTCATTACAGAGAGTTATCTTTATTGTGGCCTCCACTCCCCAGAGCTCTGTTAGAATAGTGTTTGTGAGCTGTAGGCTCTCTGTGAGCCTCCTTGCGTGCTGGCCTGAATAAGAACATAGTTAGGCTTCCTCTTTCCTGTTAAGTTCTCTGTTCTTGAGAAGCTCCGGCCTATGATCGTGCTGCTGGTGCAGGGAGAGGGTCTTTTGAGTCTTTGACTTGACTCAGCAAATAAAATACTCAAACCCTTCAGCATTGTGGCATGGGTATACCATTCCCCATAGCACCATCTAGGGGACACAGCGCAAGTTTCCCATTTGAAAGGGAATGTTTCCGTTTCATGGCTCCCTGAGAAGGGGAATGAGACACCGCATCCCCTTGATATTACATTGTTCCTTGACACTGTCCCTCTGGCTTACTTAGTTGAGGACACGTAAGTTCCAGTGATTTCATTGACTTGACTGAACAGATACTATTTAAACTGAACTGAGCTGAATGATGACATCTTTGAATTCAACGATGAACTGCCCTTTTTCTTTATTGACACACTAAATTCCTATTTAATGCTGTTCAGTTGCTTTGTTACAATCTGCATTATTAATGGCTATATAAATAAAGGTGACTTGACTTGATATTCTTCAGGAATTATTGCATCTTTCCTTGGTCATAGAGTATAGTATCTGAAGGAGGGGTAAATACAATACATTTTGCTCTGACAGGTAAATTTTAATTTTATTTATTTAAATATGGATCCTGCATGTTATGCGTGTCTCTGTTATTGAATGGCTAAGGTGCTTTTCATTTACTACACACAGAAGCACGCCTGACACTTGTGGTGATTTCAGCATCTGCCGTCTCAATAAAATGAGGATGGAAACACAATGTCTCCAAACCTGCTCTGAAAGTCACTTTATGAGCATTTTACTGTTTGATTTGAGTAACACTTGCATACATATTACCAGTGGTGGACGAAGTACACAAATCAAGTACTTGAGTAAAAGTACAGATACATATGGTAAAATATTACTCCAGTAAAAGTAAAAGTACTCCTTTTTCAATTTTACTCAAGTGAAAGTACAAAAGTACTCGAGTTTTTATGTACTTAAGTAAAAAAGTACTGCAAGATAGATGTTTGCAATTTTATATAGGCTACTTAATTTAATTTTATATTAGCACATATTCTTTTTATAATCCTACTGCTCAAAATACCTTGGATTTTTTCAAAATAACCACTATATGGAGTCAAGATATATTTTTGTTGTTGATATGGACTACGCTGACGAGAGTAATGTTCACTGTGAAGCTTACACTGTGATGTACCTGAGAGAAAACAGAGATGACCATCTGATTTTCACCAGTAAGAACAAAGTATTTTAAAGTTTGTTGTTTTACAGAATATCAAAGTTACAGTAAAGACCAAAAGTTTGGACACACCTTCTCATACAAAGAGTTTTCTTTATTTTCATGACTATGAAAATTGTAGAGTCTCACTCAAGGCATCAAGGGCTATTTGACCAAGAAGGAGAGTGATGACCTGGCCTCCACAGTCACCGGACCTGAACCCAATCCAGATGGTTTAGGGGTGAGCTGGACCGCAGACAGAAGGCAAAAGAACCAACAAGTGCTAAGCATCTCTCGGGGAACTCCTTCAAGACTGTTGGAAGACCATTTCAGGTGACTACCTCTTGAAGCTCATCAAGAGAATGCCAAGAGTGTGCAAAGCAGGAATCAAAGCAAAAGGTGGCTACTTTGAAGAACCTGCAATATGACATATTTTCAGTTGTTTCACACTTTTTTGAAATGTATATAATTCCACATGTGTTAATTCATAGTTTTGATGCCTTCAGCATGAATCTACTATTTTCATAGTCATGAAAATAAAGAAAACTCTTTAAATGAGAAGGTGTGTCCAAACCTTTGGTCTGTACTGTATATATGACATGATAATAAGGCCTGAAGTTAGGAAGAATATTTTACGGAAAAAAAATAAAAAAAAAAATGTAAATAAAGATAATTATTTTTTCCTTCTCAAATCTTGTCTGTGGTTTAAAAACACCCCTGGCCAAACGGGGTGCATCTCTTCCCACTGATAATTACTGTAGTTACCATGTTCTGAACATCACATCCTTTCTTTTCTAACCAGATGTAAACTACGGTATATTATATATATATATATATATATATATATATATATATATATATATATATATATATATAGGTGGCTGAATAAAAATATTTGGACATTATTTATAAAAATTACATCAACTTAGCACCAACAAGCTTGTTAGCTAGACAGTTAGCATCAGCTAACAATATTTACTTATTTTCAGTACGATGAACATTCATGTCTGTCTACTCGTCTAGTTAATCCAAACAATATACATATGTATAACGTTACTGTCGATAAACAATATAAAAACAGACGTAAGGACATTTTAATAAAACTGTTAACATTACGGCAGCGGTGAATTTGAACGTGCACGAGTTATTGTATTTAATCTGTGTTATTTTATGGGTTTTTTGTTGTTTTTGTTTTTTAACTAGAATTGATGTGTCTGCATCGTCTGCACTCGAGCATTTCAGTGGGCTTAAATAGATCACTCTTTACAACGGATTTAGTTTCCAAACAACTGACAGTTTTGACCTAAATATGATTTTCAGTTACAATAATTAATCCAAAATTTCGACATTAATAACTTACTTTTAGCAACGTCAGACGCACGCGCTCACAAGATCTCCCGGTTCTTACTTCTGGTGACTCGCACTAAACGGTTCATTTGAATCAGTGAGTGGTCGACTCCAGAACAGCTGCAATCGAATCATTATAATTCGTAAACGAATCGTTTGGTGTGATTCGCGATCCGATTTAAAAGTTTATTTTGAAAAGATTCAGTTCGTTCATGATGAATCAGACACCGCTTCTGCGTGTCGGAGCACGTGATATTATAGGGAGTAACGATATGTTTTATGAAATGTAGTGAAGTAAAAAGTACGATTTTATGCTTTGGAATGTAGTGAAGTAAAAGTAAAAGTTGCTCAAAATAAAACTACTCCAGTAAAGTACAGATACTTGAAAAATGTACTTAAGTACAGTAACGAAGTAAAGCTACTCCGTTACTGTCCACCACTGCATATTACACTGAACTGTAACGGCACATTCACTATTTTACTACTATTTTTACTACAATTTTTTAGTAGAATTTACATAACCGACTACTACTACTACTACTACTACTACTACTACTACTACTACTGTTACAAAAATGGGGGGAAAAAAATATATAATTTTTTTTAAGGATTAATAACACAACATTTCTTCCATGATTTAATTTTAATTGTAAATCCCCTTTCTTTGCCAAAAATTAATTTCTTATTTTTTTAATAATTAAATGATACATTTATTTAATGTTTTATGCCTTCATTTTGACAACAATAAAAATTAAATACACAACACAGAATTTCTGAGTGGAAAAAAATCATAAGGCTACTTTAGAAAAAAAAAAAAGGTAATAAAATTAAAATAAAAGTGAAAAAAAAAAACCAACTGAGGGCCCTTAACTTGTAATTTTTGTTAAACTTTTAATAAATTGATGTTAAAATGTATTTTACATTTTGATTAAATAGACATGGTTTTTATTGATAAAAATGTAATTTAACTTTTAAAAAGGAGTTGAGAAAAAAAGCAATACATAACAATTAAAACAGGGGAAAAAAGCAACTCCAAACAATGGATTTCATAGGGCCCTATATCCCTCAGCCTTGAAACCACTTGGGAACCACTGCTTTATTCTTTAAAATGGATCCATTAATCGTGTTTATTATATATATACTTTTTATTAAGTGGAAATCAGTTTACTATTATAAACTTGACTGATTGCTTCACTTCCCCTTTAAAGGGATGTTTGTGTTGCTTATTTTTATTTATACTATTTATCATTTTTGTGCAATTACTTGTCAGTTGAGTTGGTGGCAAAATCTTCTGCAGTGTTAACATGATGTTTATTACTGCATAAAATTAATCAAATGGATGTTTAATTTCATAAAGTACAAGTTGATTTCAAAATGCACATACATTTTTTGCATTCTGTGTACTATAGTTCTGTGTACTACTATACTATACTATACTATACTATATATATATATGCCATGGGTATATGGTTATTGCTAGTCAAATGTTTGGAATAATTGGAATTATGTTTTTGGAAAAAAGGATATTTTACTTATTTATGTGATTAAAATACAGAAAAAAATAAATAAAAAACACTGTCATATTCTGAAACATTACATTAAAAGGTTAGTTCACCCAGATAACAAAATTATGTAATTAATAACTTACCCTGATGTTGTTTCAAACCCGTAAGACCTCCGTTCATCTTCTGAACACAGTTAAAGATATTTTAGATTTAGTCCCTCCATTGAAGCTGTGTGTACGGTCTACTGTCCATGTCCAGAAAGGTAAGAAAAACATCATCAAAGTAGTCCATGTGGCATCAGAGCGTCAGTTAGAATTTTTTGAAGCATCGAAAATACATTTTGGTCCAAAAATAGCAAAAAGGACGACTTTATTCAGCATTGTCTTCTCTTCCGTGTCTGTTGTGAGAGAGAGTTCAAATCAAAGCAGTTTGGATATCCGGTTTGCAAACGAATCATTCAGTTCACCAAATTGAACTGAATTTGAATTTAAACGGTTCGCATCTCTAATACGCATTAATCCACAAATGACTTAAGCTGTTAACTTTTTTTTAATGTGGCTGACACTCCCCTTGAGTTTAAACAAACCAATATCCCGGTGTAATGCATGCACTCAAACAGTACACTGACTGAACTGCTGTGAAGAGAGAACTGAAGATGAACACTTAACGTTACATTATTCTTCATGGAGTTATGAAGGATGCAGTACTACTCTATAAGTATTCAAGATTAACAGGATATTGAGTGAAAACGAGCATTTCACCCCCCCTTTAAGCAGTTAAGCATGAAAATAAAACTGAAAAAAGTGCATAGTATGAACAGTGCTCTGTGTGATTTTAATATTCGGACAATAAATGTTGTTACTTTAATCAGAGGTGGACTGTAAGGAAGCACATTAGTTAAGTTTACTCAGGGCCGGCCCGCGGCATAGGCGGTAGTGATGTGTCGTTCTTGAACGATTCGTTCATTTTGAACGAATCTTTAATGTGACTCGGGAAGAACGAGTCGTCTCGGGGAGTGATTCGTTCAGTCGCGCATGCGCATTATTCTATGGGTTCTGTTCTAGTAGTAGTAATTCACCTGTCAGTCAATGCAGTCTTGAGCTGGAAAGAGAATTGATTAGTTCATAGTTCGGGTCTATCGGGTTTTTGACTCGTTCCTTGATCACGTGACAGCCCCATACGCTTACCCAATGCAGTCTGAGCCGGAAAGAGAATTGATTAGTTCATAGTTCGGCTCTATCGGGTTTTTGACTCGTTCCTCAATCACGTGACAGCCCAATACGTTAAACCCAATGCAGCATGAGCCGGAAAGAGAATTGATTAGTTCATAGTTCGAGTCTATCGGGTTTTTGACTCGTTCCTCAATCACGTGACAGCCCATAACGTTAAACCCAATGCAATATGAGCCGGAAAGAGAATTGATTAGTTCATCTCATGAGTCTTCGGGTCGAGTCGTTCCTTAATCACGTGACAGACCCATACGCTAAAACCAATAGACACTGACAGTAAAAGAATGCAGAGAATTGAATAGTTCATCTTTCTGTTCTTCTGGTTTTTCGTTCTTTTGTACTGTGATGTGACAACATTGGCTAGAGTAATTAGTTCATTTACAACTTTCCTTACAAAATGGGTGCGTAGTACTTATTTATTATTAGTATTATTTACTCTTACAGTAACGTGATGCATTTCTGGTTTCAAATTGTTATTTTTAATTTCTGTCATGGTGGTACTTTTCCATAACACTGAATGTGGAAATAAAGAGTTGGTTATGCTTAAAATGTTGATCTTTTTTTCTGTTTGTTTGTTTGTTTTTGTTTAGTTGTGCAGTTATTAAATCAGATTGTCTGTGTAAACCATACTTTTGTAACATATGACACTTTATAAACATTAAAAACACTGTACATACTTTTGAATAGTTGTTTGTTGTTTATTACAGAAAAGCTTTGTAACAAAGAGGACAACTATTCCAAAATAAATTAAAATAATAAAAATGTAAATAATTAAAAATGAAATTAAAATTAAAAGATAATAAAGCCACAGGGTCTAATAACCTTAACAAATTAACTTTAAGAGTCTGTGAGTTCTTCTATCTGAGATAATCTGCCCAGTTTTAGAAAAAAAAATTCAGATGGCACGGATGTGGCCACAATGCAAAGTGTTGTCTTTGTGACTTCAGAAAGGCTTGTGTATACTGGTGAACATCTCCTCCACCAGGCCAGAGGGTCTGATGTGCGGGGTAAGAATGACTCTGCAAGGTTGGCCATCATAGCATCTGAGGTCTTAGAAGAGGTAGCAGAAGGCCTCAAGCTTGCTACCCTCTCGTCAAAGTCTTCCCAAAACATGGCCCCTGCACTGGCAGTGCACCAGGATCTGAAACTCCTCACTCTGAGCTGGGTTAAAACACAGTGACAGAAATGTCAGAAATAGCGTATGGGGCTGTCACGTGATTAAGGAACGAGTCAAAAGGCTTGTTCGACTTCACGCAGCTCTGCGCAAACCGATCGCCGGCGGACTTGAAGCAGTGCATGATGGTTAGAAATTTTGTCCGACTTGATACAGCGCTGACGCCACATGACTGTGACGTGTGCCATCAAAGTACCGCGAGAGCGATTCGAGAGTAGCCGGAGAACTCAGCCAGCGCAGCTTCTGAAGAGCGGCTGCACAGGTTCTGATGACGACACAACTGATCCACGATTGGCTGGATTCACTGATGACACCGATGACGTGCGTTTCAAGTTTATTGCGAGTCGACTTCAGTTTCAGAAATTCTCATATGGACATTTAAAACAGTTCAATATGTTTTTATGTCTTCTTCATCTTATAAATCATATTTATTAAATATTGTTTTACTGTATTTACTTTATTGTTAATATAACGTTTGTGTATGTTTATTTTGCATGACTTTCTTTTTTATACAGACCTTTTACAGTATTCAGCAGCATAACCTATTCAAATGAGCATTTTTAATAACTAAAATGTTAATCTTAAAAACATACAATCTAATGTGGTCATAAATGTATGCTCCTATACAAATGATACATAATACATTGTGTTCCTCCATTTGTTTGGTTTCTTCATATTCTTTAGTTTATTTTGCTGTGTTTATACTTCACCTGCATGTGGTTAGCAAACTGCTAACAACTTGCTGTAACTTCAACTTAACAACTTGACAACATTCTGTTCACTTTCAAATAGTTGGTCTAAATCACAATATAAATCCAACAGAATTGTGCTTTTCTGTATATGAAAATCAGTGGTGTTATGTTTAAAATGTTAAAAAGAGCTCAGCTGGAGTGTACTGTAAATCTTGTTGCTGAAACCTTCTTAAAAAACACATACCCACCAGGGATTTTTTTTTTAGGTTACTTTTATCATTTTGTATTAGCAGAAACACCCATGTCATACTGCTAAAGTATATATTCAATATGTTATCTTGTTTTGGAAGACACCCTTCCAAAACACCACTTATACACGCATCTTAAATGCGATCAAGTAAGCAAACGCCACGTGATCTGCCATGACTGACGTAATTGCAGCAAACTACGGGAGCCACAACGTGTCCGGCTTCATATCTCCGTTTGCAGCTCCTCCCCACCTGCACGCGGCTACTCTCGCCGATCGGTTGCATCCAGCCGCAGTCGATGTCGAACACACCTATACTCGACCCGAAAGACTCATGAGATGAACTAATCAATTCTCTTTCCGGCTCAAGACTGCGTTAGTTTTGCGTATAGGGCTGTCACGTGATTAAGGAACGAGTAAAACTCGACCCGAGACCCGAAAGACTCATGAGATGAACTAATCAATTCTCTTTCCGGCTCAAGACCGCGTTAGTTTTGCGTATGGGTCTGTCACGTGATTAAGGAATGAGTCAAACTCGACCCGAAAGACTCATGAGATGAACTAATCAATTCTCTTTCCGGCTCAAGACCGCGTTAGTTTTGCGTATGGGGCTGTCACGTGATTAAGGAACGAGTCAAACTCGACCCGAAAGACTCGTGAGATGAACTAATCAATTCTCTTTCCGGCTCAAGACCGCGTTAGTTTTGCGTATGGGGCTGTCACGTGATTAAGGAACGAGTCAAACTCGACCCGAAAGACTCGTGAGATGAACTAATCAATTCTCTTTCCGGCTCGAGACCGCGTTAGTTTTGCGTATGGGTCTGTCACGTGATTAAGGAATGAGTCAAACTCGACCCGAAAGACTCATGAGATGAACTAATCAATTCTCTTTCCGGCTCAAGACCGCGTTAGTTTTGCGTATGGGGCTGTCACGTGATTAAGGAACGAGTCAAACTCGACCCGAAAGACTCGTGAGATGAACTAATCAATTCTCTTTCCGGCTCAAGACCGCGTTAGTTTTGCGTATGGGGCTGTCACGTGATTAAGGAACGAGTCAAACTCGACCCGAAAGACTCGTGAGATGAACTAATCAATTCTCTTTCCGGCTCGAGACCGCGTTGGTTTTGCGTATGGGGCTGTCACGTGATTAAGGAATGACTTAAACCCGAAGACTTCTTGTCAGATAAGAGGTGAGATGAGCTAATCACAGACTGAAGACCCAGGTAAAGAATGAGTATTTTTTTCTTTATCTCATAGCATTTTAGTTTTGTATTGTTTGTAGTGTGATCAACGTTTGCGTAAGTACTAGATGTGTTGGGGAGGTAGCACTTAATATTTTAATAACATTTTTGCTAAAATGAACGAAATGACTCGAAAAAAGATTCGTTCATTTTGCTGAACGAGACTCAAAAGTCCGAGTCAGTAAAATGATCCGAACTTCCCATCACTAATAGGCGGTATAGGCAAATAAGGGCGCCACTCACCCATAGGGGCGCCAGAATTAGTGAACGAGTGAACTTATTTATTTTTTTTACTTTTTTTTTTTTTTTTTATAATAGGCTACTATTTAAAAACCATTAATTCGAAATACTACCAAATAAAGCAAAAAATAAATAAACAAATAAATAAATAAATAAAGTCCGGCTCTTCAATCTTCCCCCGCCCATCGAGTGCTTGAAGTGCGTCAGAAACAGAGCGCGCGCACGATCAGTTGTTGGTAATTTGTTGTGTAGCGTGCCCGACGCCGCATCCAATGTAGACAGCACTGCTTTTGTTAACACACAGCTCGTAGAAACGGGTCTGGCAGCTCACTCCAGTTCTAGACATGGTGAAAGTTTCCTGATTGTGAAGGAAGGCCAAATTTACATGACACATTATAAATGAGCATAGTCTGCGATAGATACAGTGCCAAAAAGAAGAGAAAGAGGATAAAGACAGAGGTAAAAAGATGTAGTGAAAGAACAATTTATTGCAGTAAGATACTATAATTTCATGGCAGTTATTTTTACCTTAAACTTAATGTTAGCAGTTGTTCTGAGTTCTGAGTCCCCAGACTGTGATTTTGTACAATCATGTCAGTTTTAAGACGCATTTTTTATTATCACTTTTTTATTAATGTTTTACTCTACAGTTGTGCAGTTTTGGGGGGATACAGTACAGGCCAAAAGTTTGGAAACATTACTATTTTAATGTTTTTGAAAGAAGTTTCTTCTGCTCATCAAGCCTGCATTTATTTGATCAAAAATACAGAAAAAATTTAATATTGTGATATATTATTACAATTTAAAATAATTTGTTTTCAATTTATTATATATAAATTATCATGTATTTCTGTGATGCAAAGCTGAATTTTCAGCATCATTACTCCATTCTTCAGTGTCACATGTGACATCCAGTCTATCACATGATCCTTTAGAAATCATTCTAATATGATGATTTATTATGAGTGTTGGAAACAGTTCTGCTGTAATGTGTGTGTGTGTGTGTGTGTGTGTGTGTGTGTGTGTGTGTGTGTGTGTTCAGCAGAGTTGGGTATAACGCGTTACAAAGTAACTTTAAAATATGCGTTACTGTATTCTAATTACTTTTCGTGGTAACGCAGTAATGTAACTCATTACATTTAAAATAAATGTAATTTGATTACAGTTACTGATGTCAATAAAATTAAGTTACTTGCGTTACAAATGTATTAGTACGAAAAAATATTAAAGTAAATAAATTAAAATGCAATCACATTTTGGGGCGGCTGCGTCAGTTATTGAGCATGTGCTTTAATGAATTACTGGAGAACTCGTGCTGTTAAAATGGACGGAGATTTTTGTAACCATCAGGCCACGACTTCGACATCAGGGCACGATTTATTTTAAGATCGGGAGGGAAGGTAACTTCTGGACAGGTGAAGAGAGCTGTAGCAGCGTGTGTGGTGGAGGAAATGCTGCCCTTGTCGACTGTGGAATCGCACTCATTTAGAGACTTTCTTTCGATGATAGCCTAGCCTACTCGTGACGGACAGCTCTGTTCCCTTGCAGGACCGAAAGACATTTGCAAGGTATCTAGATAAATGCTATGCGGATAGAGGGCTGTCACTTTTGTGTAAAAAGCATTTTCGATTTTTAAGACATACGTGTTCATTGAATCGATTGTAAAATCGATTTTCCATGTCAAAAAAAAAAGACGTTTCCTTTTTCAACGCCACATATCGGACGAACGAGAGCGCAAAAGCACAAGTCAGCAATATTTCTTATTTATTGGCATTAGAGCTGTTATCGGGCCTTAAAAGTTAGGCCTGACAGGACCGGAGCTCGACAGGTTTCGGCCCGAGCCCGAAGTACATTTTGATTGACAGCTTTTTAAACCCCGATCCAGTGTGCAGCGCAGCCCGACATTCAGATGTGCGCATACACGCACAGCTCTTTTGCCTTTTGTCAACAATGAGTCATTTATACATGTTTTAACATAATTTCTTCATAACTAACGTAGACTAGGCCACTTGGAAGTTGGAATAAAGAAATAAAATAAGTCCTCTGTAACATCGTATCTCAGCACTCTAAATAGACATAGACTCATTTAGCCTATAAATAAACCAACGCACCAATAAAAACGATCTTTTTTAACAGATTAAATTAAGATATGGTATTTGGCAATAACGAAATTAAGATAAAGGCTCCGCCGGGTTTGCTTCTCATATCAGATGACATTTAATAAAAGAATAATGCCAACATTAGCGTAAATACTCTGTCCACATTATGCATTTAAGCCTTAATGAATATATAGTTATCATTTGAAAAACCTTTACTCACAGAGATTAGGCTAGATCTACATGTTTTTGTGGAGGATAAATGAATGAATCCACTGTAGATGTCTTCAGTGTGTTCCTGCGCCCACTGATGGTGATTATTCACTCATTATGCATTTAAGCCTTAATGAATATATAGTTATCATTTGAAAAACCTTTACTCACAGAGATTAGGCTAGATCTACATGTTTTTGTGGAGGATAAATGAATGAATCCACTGTAGATGTCTTCAGTGTGTTCCTGCGCTCACTGATGGTGATTATTCACTCATTATTCTCATTATAAACATGGTCAAAACTTTTCCACACCTCAGAACTTTGCTTTAGTTGGTGGTGCAACCAAAACGTATTTTTGCCAGAGGCAAGCCTCCGTTACACCTACTCAGCATCCATTTCACATATTTCTCCCGCTAATCGATTTACCTATCAATTAATATTAATTTACCTCACAAACCGGAGCGCAAGCCCGAGCCCGCGTAATATGATATAACTTAAGCCCCAACACGAGTTTTTTTTTACATCTATATTTGTGTAATTGTTTAATTATTTTAAAATTAATAGTTTGGTCAAAATCGATTCCCTATTTTCATTTTCGAAACTTTTTTTGGTTGGTCCGATCGATTGTGCTATCGATTTTCGAACGAAAAGTGACAGCCCTATGCGGATATGGAGTATGAACTAAAAAAAAAAAAACATTCGAGCGTTTGGAATATGTCTCCACAACCGCAGACATCTGGACTTGTAATAATAGAAGCTTCCATGGAACGACAGCCCATATGTAGTTAAGACATACTGTATATACATTTAAAAAGACTACAGTTTTCATTGTTAGGCAAGTTTATGTTAAGAATGTTAAGTTATAGAAATGCATTGGATCTTTAATTCAAGTTGCTGTTTTCATATTTCTGTAATATTTTTCAGTCAGTATTAAATTACTTGCAGTAATCAGTAATGTAATCAAATTACAATTTTAGAGCAGTAATTAGTAATTTGTAGTGGATTACTTTTTTTGGGTAACTTACCCAACACTGGTGTTCAGTGGCGATTTCTTTAAGACTGCAAGGGAAGCTCGGCTTCCCTTATAATGTCACAAAATTAATGGTCAAATATGTACTATTGTATTAACATTCTAGTGACTAAAAATGCGTTAGAAAACGTTCATCTTAAAGACGAGTTCGTTCAGAATCAGTTAGCAGGTCGGCTGACTCGATTTCCTTCTCATACATTCCCGCAGCGTCACAGTGCATTTCCCTATTGAAGCCCAGCGTCCATTGACTTCAATGTGGCTGCTTTGAACGTTTTTTTCAGCGCTTCGAAACTAGACGGTCATTGGATAAATGCTGCGATTATGTCCCGCCCACGGACACTCAGCGTCTCTGGGGGTGAATGGGGGGTATGCTGGCCCGGACTCCGAGCTTCTGCGTGATGATTGGAGGGTCTGTCGAAAGACTGCATCTCCTTTTGACTGACAGCGATTCGGTACTATAAGGAATCACTGAAGCTATTCGTGCTCAGTCCCACTCCCATCGAGGATTTCTCAAGTTCAGTTGAAATAAAAACTGCTGCAACCTATTTCTTTGATATTTGCTTGGCGAAATTGCTTGATTTTCATCATACATTTCACACAATTATACACCACATTCCTTGTTTCAGGTTTACAGAGTTTAATATTTTTTTTTAGATTGTTCATTCATTCATTCATATAACGTTAGTAGGCTAGGCTAGCGTCGTGGGTGAAACTGCGCACGATGGCAGACGGTGCTAATATTGTCGACCTGATTTTGGCGAAGCCATTTGAAAGTGTTCCTTACGAGGAAAAACTTAGAATTAAACAGCAGGGCAGATCAACACCTAAGATTGATTTAGTGCAAAAGATAGGGAAAAATAACAGGTCTTTTCAGCTCTCCTGGTATGACAAAGTTAGCTGGCTGACTGGAAGTGCTGTGACAAATAAAATGTACTGCTGGCCATGCCTCTTGATGAAACCATCTCACGGATGTGTTGTTTGGTCAAAGGTGGGGTTTGGAGATCTGTCTAACTTTGACAGGGCATATAAAAGACATGAAAAGAGCAATGAACATGTGAGTGCATGTGCAAGATTAAGTTGCATGGGCAGGATCAGGGTTGAGCATGCAATAAATGAAGGTGCTCGCATTCAAGTGGCTAAACATAATGAAATAGTCAAACAAAACAGGGCCTTCCTAAACCGCCTTATTGATGTGACATCCTTGCTTGGCCGGCAGGAGCTGTCATTTAGGGGACATGATGAGAGTAGTGAATCATCCAACAAGAGGAATTACAGGGAGTTCACAGAAACATTATGATGCGAGATGCCCAGTCCGTTTTTGAAATATTAAATGAGAACATGCAGGGCTACAATTTTAAGGACAAGCTTGTGGCACAGACCTATGATGGGGCTGCTGTCATGGCTTCAGATCTCAATGGTCTGCAGGCCAAAGTGAAAGCAATAGCCCCCAGTGCAATGTTTGTGCATTGCTATGCACACCAACTGAATCTGGTGCTGTCACAGGGGGCTAAATGCTTGCCTGAGTGCAGATTTTTTTTTGCATCACTCTCTGGATTTGCCACATTTTTTTTTAAAAATCCACAAAGAGGACATCTTTTCTGGAGTCTGCAGGCTGTTCAAGGTTGCCCAGAAATGCTCCTACTTGATGGAATTTCACATCACGGATAGTGAGCACAGTGGCAAACAATTATGATGGCCTCCTGCAGACATTTGAGAACATCATTGCAGATACAACAATGGATGACGATACACTGGATTGTGCCAAAGGCTTTGTGAGGAAACTGGAGGGTTTTGAGTTTGTGTTCATGTTGTACACATATGAACAAATCTTCTCTGAGACTGATGTGGTCTTTGATATTGTCCAGCAGAGGGCGATGGATGTTCTTTACTGCAAGAACAGAATTGAATCTCTTCTTGCATTTGTCAAAGAGAAGAGGTCAGAGGGGGCTTTCCAAGCCATTTATGCCAAAACAGCAGATCTCACATCAGACCCACGAGATGAGCCCATGAGAAAGCGCCGTCTGACCCAATTGCAGGATCCCCAAGTGCGATACAGAAATCTGTACATGGCCATCCTTGATAAAATCTTGGAGCAGATTCCTCTATGTTTTTCAAATTTGGAAAGCATGCTCTTCTTAGAATTAGTCAATCCCGGGGAATTTGATGACATGAGACAGGTATTTCCAGAGGAGGCCTCCCAAAGTGTCCTGAAAAGTTATGGCCATCACTTTGATTCAGGAAGACTGAGGTCAGAACTTCAAGTCCTGTATTCAGATCAGGACTTGCAGGGTAACAGGGGAAAGCTGTGTGATTACTTGGTGTTCCTTAAAGACATGGAGTTGGACAGTGCAATGCCTCAGCTTTACAAACTGTTCTCATTAGTGGCAACACTTGGAGCTACATCTGCAGGTGTAGAAAGGAGCTTCTCCTGTTTAAAGCGACTCAAGTCCTACACCCGAAACACAATGGGCCAAGGCCGTTTAAGCAGCCTAGCTCTGCTGGCCATTGAGAGGACACTGGTCAAGTCACTTGAAAAGACTCCTAGTTGGTACGACAGGGTCACAGACCATTTTCTTGAAAAGGAACGTAGGGCAGAATTTACTTTTAAATAAATAGACAATTTTATGATGTAGGCAGAAAATGAGCTTCCCCTCTCTGACAGACCAGTAGCCGCCACTGGTGTGTGTGTGTGTGTATATATATATATATATATATATATATATATATATATACATATATATACATATATATATATATATATATATATATATATGCTAAAT
The DNA here is from genome assembly GCF_003368295.1 of Carassius auratus. Lineage (NCBI taxonomy): Eukaryota > Metazoa > Chordata > Actinopteri > Cypriniformes > Cyprinidae > Carassius > Carassius auratus. The sequence goes on from NC_039283.1 coordinate 9,319,627, forward strand.
CATGAACACAATGACAGGGTGAAATGGGCTGTGATGCATGGGGCACCAGGTAAAATCTTGCCTAGGGCAGCAAATTGGTCAGGGCCGGCCTTGAGTTTACTCAAATGTACAAATATAATATGTTTTGTTTTGTTTTTCTCACAGACAGCAGCACTACAAAACTATGGTATTTTACAACATGATGCATTGTTGTAGATTAAACTACCCAACAGTGTATTAGTAGGCAACTTTAAATTTAATAACATTGAACATATTTAGAAATTAAACAAATTATTTTTCAGAAAAATACTGTACATACCTTTACTTTTACTCTCAATACCTTAAGTATATTAGAGTATGCAAGATAATACTTCTACTTAAAGGATAGTTCAGCGAAAATTACAATTCTGTGATCCTTTGCTCACCCTTAATTTTTTACAGGTTTGTAATTTTCCTTTTGGGGTAAACTGTCCCTTCTAGCTAAGGTTTTAAACATGACTAGTAGATTTTAGCCAATATGTTATTGGTAGTTATTAAAAATAGTTTACTTAAGTATCTCAATATTTCTTCATGAAGCTAAACAATTTCTCTTTTCCTTCTTTCCCTAAATCAGACTAGACCCCTGTGCACGATAGAGCTGAATGTGGCAGTGCTGCTGGTTCCCTATCTGTCGGTCACTACGAGTTATGTCGACCGACAAATGGGGTCTCACTTGGGAGGCCAATCATCTCTGATTTTAAGAGAAAACGCCAATGAAATTGGCAAGTGGATTAACACACCTGAGCCACTCCCCGTGCCAGCGGGTATAAATAGGGCGACAGGTGCATCCACTCATTAGATTTTTGCTTCGGAGCCGAGTAGTGGATGAAGAAACCTCTACAAAGCCATCATCTTTGTTTTGTTCTAACTGTTCCTGGTCGGTGTGACGGCGCATTACAGCGGTGTCCCTGCGAGTCGGCGATTCCCCTGGGCGCTTCGGCTAAAAGAGACAGTTCTAAAAGAGCAAATCACGGACGATTCGCGTCTTTTTCAAGATGCCGTTTCGTCCGTGTCCTTCTGGATGCGGTCGTTTCCTGTCTTCGGTTGACGGTCACGAGCGTTGTCTGCAGTGTCTGGGCGTCCAACACGCTGAGGCTGCGCTCGTGGATGATTCATGCGTCTACTGTGGGCGTATGAACATGGCAGCGCTGCGATCGCGTCTCTCACTCCTCAAGGGGAGTGCAGCAGACCCCTCTGTCGCCACCCGTCCCGGTCTCTCTGGCTCGAGCAGAGGGCCGCCGGCTGGCGCTCTGGGAGATCTGAGGATCACAGTGAGAGCTTCTCCGCCGGGCCACGCCCCACGGACCTCTCACTCCTCACGCAGCGACTGTCCCGTGCAGCTGCCGATTGATTCTGCTGGGCCGTCTCACAGCGGTCCCAGCGTGTCTTTCGGTGCGCCGCCCGAGGACCAGATGTCGATTGCTGCATCGGGGGATGGGTTATCGACCTCTGAGGATGAAGGTTCGGCGGGGCTGCCCCCCTCGGGTGTTGTCGCTACTGCCGAATCGGACTTGGAGTTGTCGGCCATGCTTGCCCGGGCAGCCGTGAGTATCGGACTGGAGGTGACTTCACCGCCCAGTCCCGAGCCCTCACGGCTGGATGATTGGTTTCTCGGCGCGGGACGCGGCTCACAACCTCGTTCTGCTCCGGTGCCTTTCTTCCCGGAGGTGCATGAAGAGGTGACGAAGTCGTGGACGGCCCCTTTCACGGCCAGAAGCCGCTCTTCTCCCTCTTCCATCCTCACCACCCTCGATGGCGGGGCAGCCAGGGGGTACGTAGAGGTTCCCCAGGTGGAGAGGGCGGTTGCGGTGCACTTGTGCCCACAAAACGCCGCCACTTGGAGGAATCGTCCGCGCCTCCCGTCCAAGGCCTGTAAGCTGACGGCCGCACTCGCTGCCAAGGCTTACAGTGCTGCGGGCCAAGCTGCCTCTGCCCTGCATGCCATGGCTATCCTGCAGGTACACCAAGCCAAGGCACTTAAAACCATGCACGAGGGTGGTACCGACCCGGGGTTGATGCAGGAGCTGCGCACGGCGACCGACTTCGCCTTACGGGCAACGAAGGTCACGGCGCGGTCCCTCGGGAAGGCGATGTCCACGCTGGTGGTCCAGGAGCGGCATCTCTGGCTGAACCTGGCTGAGATGAGGGACATGGACAAAGCGCGCTTTTTCGACGCCCCCATCTCCCAGGCAGGCCTGTTCGGCGACACTGTCGAGGACTTTGCCCAGCAGTTCTCGGCGGTACAGAAGCAGACTGAGGCCATCCAGCACATCCTGCCCCGACGTGTCTCTCCGGCTGCCACCGTTCCGTCGCGGGTAGCGCCTGAAGGTGTATGTGGCTGCCATTGCAGCACATCACGATGCAGTGGACGGCCGGTCCCTGGGGAGGCATGACCTGATCGTTAGGTTCCTGAGGGGTGCCAGAAGGTTACATCCTCCTAGGACACCCCTGATTCCCTCCTGGGACCTCTCTATTGTCCTGGCGGGACTTCAGAGGGGTCCCTTTGAGCCGCTGGATTCGGTTGAGCTGAAGTTCCTGTCTCTCAAGACAGCGCTCCTGATCGCGCTCACTTCCATCAAGAGGGTCGGGGACCTCCAAGCATTTTCGGTAAGTGAAGAGTGCCTTGTGTTCGGGCCGGCCTACTCTCACGTTGTCCTGAGACCCCGGCCTGGATACGTGCCCAAGGTTCCCACCACTCCCTTCCGAGACCAGGTGGTGAACCTGCAAGCGCTGCCCCTGGAGGAGGCAGATCCAGCCTTGTCGTTGCTGTGTCCCGTAAGAGCGCTTCGCATATACGTGGACCGCACCCAGAGCTTCAGAAACTCTGAGCAGCTCCTGGTCTGCTTTGGAGGTCAGCAGAAGGGAAAGGCTGTCTCTAAGCAGAGGTTGGCCCACTGGATAGTGGACGCCATCGCCTTGGCTTACCATTCCCAAGGCGAGCCGTGCCCCCTGGGGGTGAGGGCCCACTCCACACGGAGTGTGGCCTCCTCCTATGCGTTGGCACGGCGCCTCTCTGGCAGACGTTTGTCGAGCTGCGGGCTGGGCGACACCTAACACCTTTGCAAGGTTTTACAACCTCCGTGTAGAGCCAGTTTCCTCCCGTGTGTTGGGTAACAGGTAATTGGCGGGAAGGGCTGGCTGGGTGTCTCGCTTGCTGCGCCATTCCCCCTAACACGGGGATGTGAGCGCCTTCTTCTCCCAGTAGAGTGCCCCGGTTGGCGTACCCTGGTCGAGCATCCTCCAGCACCCTCGGCGTCAGACTTGGCGGAGCAGTCTGTCGCCAGGCCCAGTACTGGCGTTAGCATGCCCGGAGCCGGTCAGCCCCTGTACTGGGCTAGGTGTCCATATGGCTGGGTTCCCTACGGGTAATCCCATATGTGTATTCTTCCACGGTAAGGTTTCCCTCTTGGCAAACCCGTGTCTTCCCTTGACAGATCGCTCTGTCAGTCTCTTCTGGCAGCCGTTCCATCCCTGCTCCAAGGTAGGACCTGCCTCAGAGACCCTTTCCATATGTAGTACTGCCCCCTGGGTCAGTCCATATCGGTATATCCACATGTCACCTCCCTACGGGTAGGATGTGGTCTCCGTAGCGGCCTTTCCTAAAGGCTCGCTTCCCCATTGTCTTGCCAGCTGAAAGAACAAATAGGGAAGATTTGAAGCTATCTTTCACTGAAGGTTGAAATCCCTTCCATTTACTTTATGTGGGCAGAACAGCAGCATGGCCTTCTCCAGCAGCGATGTACTCACCCTTTGGCCCCTTCGGTACCAAGGTCAGTGAATTTGCGCTGGGGCTTTGGGAAGGTTACGACCTTAAGCGTAGCTTTTGTGGCACGCCAAGGCTTGTCAACAATTGCAGCGCCTCAGGGTTGTGACGTGGTTCAGGTTATGGCGTTTTCCATAGGACCCCATTTGTCGGTCGACATAACTCGTAGTGACCGACAGATAGGGAACGTCTCGGTTACGTACGTAACCCTCGTTCCCTGATGGAGGGAACGGAGACGTTATGTACCCATGCCACAACCTTGAACCATTCGCTGTTGCCGGAACACGTTCTCGGCTCCTCAGCGTAAAACCTAATGAGTGGATGCACCTGTCGCCCTATTTATACCCGCTGGCACGGGGAGTGGCTCAGGTGTGTTAATCCACTTGCCAATTTCATTGGCGTTTTCTCTTAAAATCAGAGATGATTGGCCTCCCAAGTGAGACCCCATTTGTCGGTCGACATAACGTCTCCGTTCCCTCCATCAGGGAACGAGGGTTACGTACGTAACCGAGACGATCTTCTGAGAAGTGAACGCCAACAGTGATGGGTTCCACAATCCAGACCCTCGTGTTTCTCTTCTATCTGCTGCCAGTGGTACATCATAAAGATGGTCTCCAGAGTGTTTGACATGTGCCTCATTCCACTGTCACTGCATTGTCCTCCAAGTCCCTGCTTCACCAAGAGACTCACCTCCTGAAGACCCCAGAACACATGGAAGCAGCGCTGGGCTCAGACTGATGTTGTTTTTCTGATTTTAAACCTAAACTATGCTGTAATTGGTTGTAAAAAGTACTTTCAATTATAGAGCAATTTGTTTTAATGTGTAAAAAAAAAATATTTACAGGATGAAAAAATAAAATAATGTTTTGAGAAAAAATTTATAAGCTGCATTAAACAAATTAACAACGTACATAAGTACTTATTTTATTTACACATGAATATAAAATAATATACAAAATGTACTTATTTACAAACAAATTACACACAAAAAATGATGAATAATGTATGCAACTTGCACCACAAAAATAAACTACAGAAATTAGGTTGTTTCATTGACAATATGATATTTAAAAAAGATACTGAAAAACTGTAATGTACACATTTTTTCCCCCACTGTTTTCTCTTGACTAATGAAGAATATATTTGTTAAGCATTCTCTCAAGAAGAGAAAGCTTGTGCTCCTCCCTCTCTCTCTCTCTATCGAGTTTGATGTCCTCCCTGAGCAGCTCCGCTTGCTCCCTCACCTGTCCCAGGACACTTAGCAAATAAACTATGCCTGTTAACAGCACAATGAATTTCAGCAAAACATTGTTTATTAACTTTGTATAAAATCTTTCCCCAGCAGACTCACTTTCTCCAGAATAATACTGAAATGAGAAAATGGAAACACTTGTAAAAAAAAAAAAAAGAGATAAATATGACATACAAAAAACTGAAGTGCTAATGTTTGGTTAAAACATTTGTAGACATCTCTTGCATGACAGCACTTCAAAAAAACCAACATAGGGAAAGACAATTGTCTTATGGTATATATAATCTTGACTTGACTATCTTATTGTTTTTGGGCTTTATGTAAAAAAAAAAAAAAAAAAACTGGCTTTTAACACTTTGGCTAGATATTTTGGTAAATGAAAACAATACTTATATTTCAATGTGAAGTCCCCCACAGAACTCTCACCTGCCTTTTTATTTGAATATAAACACCGTCGTTGTATGCACGCAAGTGATTCTGGGATATGGTAGGGTGCGAAGTGTCCATCAGATGTACACTTCGTTTTCATGGGAACTGAAGGGCGCATTTGAAGTTGCTTTTGAAATTCGTCAGCCTTCGTCGCGCCGCGATGACGCATTCGCACTTCAAATGCGCCCTTCCAAGTGCGCATTCTGACTTTGGGACAGCTTACGTCGTGACGCTGTGACGCAATCACACTCCACATCCGCACTTCGGAGTCCACGCACTTCACTTTGGGACACCCTTCGTCGCGCTGCTGTGACGCATTCGCACTTCAAATGCGCACTTCGGAGACCATGCACTTAACTTTGGGACACAGCTCATGTGCATCTAATCACTGTCACCCAGTGTCCAAAACACTGCTAAAAATATATCCAAACAAAATAAAATATTATGCAAACATAAATGGCTCCTACATATATGTTAAATTAAATTAAATTAAAAAATAAATTTAGCAGACGCTTTTATCCAAAGCGACTTACAGTGCATTAAGGCTATCAATTTTTACATATCATGTGTTCCTGGGGAATCGATCCCCCAGACCAAAAGTTTGGACACACCTTCTCATTCAAAGAGTTTTCTTTATTTTGATGACTATGAAAATTGAAGATTCACACCGAAGGCATCAAAACTAGGAATTAACACATGTGGAATTATATATGGAATTATATACATAACAAAAAAGTGTGAAACAACTGAAAATATGTCATATTCTAGGTTCTGCAAAGTAGCCACCTTTTGCTTTGATTACTGCTTTGCACTCTCTTGGCATTCTCTTGATGAGCTTCAAGAGGTAGTCACCTGAAATGGTCTTCCAACAGTCTTGAAGGAGTTCCCCGAGAGATGCTTAGCACTTGTTTGCCCTTTTGCCTTCTGTCTGCGGTTCAGCTCACCCCTAAATCATCTCGATTGGGTTCAGGTCTGGTGACTGTGGAGGCCAGGTCATCTGGTGCAGCACCCCATCACTCTCCTTCTTGGTCAAATAGCCCTTGATGCCTTCAGTGTGACTCTACAATTTTCATAGTCATGAAAATAAAGAAAACTCTTTGAATGAGAAGGTGTGTCCGAACTTTTGGTCTGTACTGTATATATATATATATATATATATATATATATATATACTGGATGACTCACGTATCTTACAAAACCTGTTTGAAGTGGATAACATTTAATTTTAATCTAGTACAGCATAGACAACTGAGAACTTGTTCTTTCTCTCGACATGTCTTTCACAGGAAAGTAGTCTCTATTGTTGCTGCTTGTGCACCTACATGATTCATGAGCCATCTGTTGTGTTTAATATTCCTCACAACTCAGACAGGATGTGCCTGTCTGGCATGCTGTGCCACATGGTGTGTCCACTGTTTGGGCATGGCAAGGTCCTCTCTAATTAATTTAAACTACTTACACATTATTGCTACCTGGTGACTGGGGTGTTCACACATAAAAGTTGAAACATTTATGCTTTGGAGGAAAATCCATCTACACCATTACAAAATATTGGTTTAAGAAAGTGCATTAAACAGTAAATGTCATGTTGTATGTGGGAGTGGAAGCTTTCAAAAGTTATTTGTATTAAGTTATGATTTTAAAGGACTACTGTTCTGTAGTTCCTGCAAAAATGAAAATTCTGTCTTTCATTAAAGTTTCATTTTGATTGTGCGCCGGTTCCCGCCTCCTTCTTCCGGATGATTAGGAAGTTTTTATCATTACAATTATTTATTTTGCTTTTACACAAAATCCATATTCCCATTTTTGCTTGCCCAAACAAAAAATTAAGCAAAACATGGATCTGCTTTCTATTTCTGCTATACTTTGGACCATATATAAATAATATGGGTGAAAATACTTCTCCCAAAACTGTACACCATTCTTCTAATTGAGAAAATAAAGGCACAAGCCTCCCACATTGAAGAAATAAATGAAAAACAGTTTCAGTCATCCCACAAAAAGGACATCCCTGCTGGACCTGAGGATCGAGGTGTGCTTTGTATCTGTTTGTAGCTATTAACCCATGCAACACTCTCCACTGAAGGTCTCCGGACCTTTTTTCAATGGGAGACTTGTACAAGGCCCTCCAGCAACCCTTCGGGGAAGAGCCTGATCCGAATAGCTCTTGCCATTTTGACTCTTTAACTCCTCCTAAAGAGTGAGAGTGTGAAACTTTTACACAGGTGACGTACAGTGCTTTCTTCTCAGTTTTACTGAAACAGTTCAGTTTAGGTGCCTTGAAGATCAACAAAGACCCCTTCTTTTCTTCAAATATACCCACATCCGGAATTATTCTTAGTTCAGGAAAAGTTAAATCCATATCTTCATTTGTTGTTTCCACACTGCATTTAAAATCTGTTGATAGACTCTCGAGAATTTCATTTATCAGTTTTTGTGTCCAACGAATTGATCTTATTCCAATCTTGGAAGCTAGCATTTCAGGAGTCATCCATCCATCTGAGGTTATTAAATGTCCAATCTTTACAACTCCTGCAGCCTTTAAAAGATTCCTCATCGATGGTGATTTTAGGATCGCTGAGTCCACCATAGAATTGTGCATTAGGGGTTCCTCCCTTGACCAGTGACCACCCTCATCTGTGATGTCTCTTGTGATATTAAAAGTCCTCCAGGCTTTGAACACTGAGTGATAAAAGGAAGTTAATCCAGTCAAATCATCATTTTGAATGTCCAGAAGAAACAAATGTTTTATCCAGCCCCATCCCTCCTGCTCTTCTAAGGAGAGCAGAGTAGAGCCCTGCACGGGCCTCAAATCTAGGCCCGAGCCCGGCCCGCGTCCGACAGCTCATCAGAATTATCAGCCCGAGTCCGACACAAGCCCGTGTTTTTATTTATTTATTTATTTATTCTATTACACAGCGGAAGCCTGCCGTATTTGCAACAATTAAAAAAGGTGTCAGTTTTGCGTTATGTTTCTTTTCATTTCTTTATCAAGTTAATTAAGAAAAATGTTTGGAGCATTTTTTTTTAGATGACGATTAACGTTAAACAGCCAAGCCGACAGCGAGTAGCCTAAAACATATTTAATCAATTAAGCCTCTCAAATTAACGCTAATACTTTACTTGGCTACAATAAAATCCATATATAAAACACTTCAAGCATATCACACAGACAGTTAGTTTAATAAATGTTTATTTATTAAACCACAGTGAGTAAAATAAAATAAAAAAATTGAAATACTGAGGCAGGCTCGCAACAGCACTCGCAAACGAAATGAGAAATAGCCTACAATCTAAACAAAAATATTAATTAAAAACAAACTTCCAGGTTATATTACCTCATAAATGCACCACAGAACATGTCAATTTTTTTTCCCATTAGTTTCCAACAGTTAAACGAAAACAAAGTCCAGTCAAATGAAAAGTTAGAACAGTCTCTTACAGAGCATCGTGGAGAAAAAGAATAGCCTCCAGAGTGGAAGGTTTTAACCCAGTCCTCCTCTCTTCTATCACTCTTCCCACTGCCCTGAAGACACGTTCGCTGCTGCGGCTGACGGGACATTAAACACAGAGCGAGCCAGTATTGACAGTTGCGGTAGCAGGGTCTCGTGCTGTTAAAATTTACATTACTTTAGAGGCCTATAATAGCTACTACTACAATAAATGGATATAAGTGAAGTGTAATCGTGGGTCGCGCTGACGGAAAAGCGTGCGTGCGTGCGTGAGACTGTCATGTCAGTATGTCAGTTTAATTATAATGGGTTGAATTATCAGATTATGAAAGTTATGAGGTTATGAAATGTCTTTCTATGTTTGTTTTTCTATCGTCGACATCAACTTCTCCTTTTTTTATGCAATGTCTAGAAATATAAATAGAAGGATAACCCAAAAAAAGGCTGGAGGCCCGGCCCGCATGTGAGCTATAACGTGAAAATTGGCCCGAAGCCTGGCCCTAGGGGCATAAATAAGTCGGGGCCCGTCGGGCTAGGGCTGAAATGCAGGGCTCTAGGGCAGAGGCTACTCCAGACCAGCTTACATCCAATCCGTAGAGAAATCTTTTTACTGTCTGTAGTCTGAAAGTCTTAATTCTGCTTTTTATATCCACTATTCCTTTTCCACCTTCTTGTCTGGGCAGAAACAAAGTTGATGCTCTTATCCAGTGGTTACCGGACCAAAAGAAGTCTGTTAAGCGTTTTTGGATTTTTACAACCAAATCTTCAGGAGGTTCCAGAATTTTCATTTTGTGCCATAGCGTTGAGGCTACAAGGTTGTTGCAGACCAGGGCTCTTCCTCTATAAAATAACTGGGGTAGCAGCCAATGCCAGCAAGACAACCGAGCACACACTTTCTCCACCAGGCCCTCCCAATTCTGTCTCTTATAATCCTCCCTTTCCCCATTTTAAATTACCTGGGAGAGCTGGAGTGTTATGGTCTAAACCACACCACATTGCATCACTTTTTGCACAGTTTACTTTTGCAGACGAAGCTTTACCATAACTTAATAAAATGTCTTTTAAAACCTGAACATCGTTAACATTCCTTAAAACAACAGTAATGTCATCAGCATAAGCAGAAACTTTTACAAAATCATTAAAGGGGGGGTGAAATGCTCGTTTTCACTCAATATCCTGTTAATCTTGAGTACCTATAGAGTAGTACTGCACCCTTCATAACTCCAAAAAGTCTTTATTTTTATTATATTTATAAGAGAAAGATAGTCTGTACCGATTTTTCCCGGAAAAACACGAGCGCCTAGAGGCGTGACGTGTGGGCGGAGCTAAAGAATCACGAGCGCCAGTAGGCTTTTGAGTTGAGAGCATGTGGAAGCTGTGACACAGATCCAGAGGCTGAAATTTAACAAGAGCAGCATCAGCAAATGCCTCTCTGTACTGAAACTGTATATATTTGCTTAGCGGTTTTGGAAAATGACTAAGTTCCACTTTATGTCGTCTTTTTTTTTCTTTTTTTTTTTTTTTTTAAGCTGTACATGTGGAAAGTGCAGTTTGATGACAACATCGCATGTTGTTTACTTGATGTGCTCACGCGCCGATAGCTAAGTTCACAACACAGAGATATTTGAAGCAGTTTTACTCACAGCATGCGGTTCCAACACACGATCATGACCCTTTTTCGTTGGGACTGCATTATCCTTAAGAAATAAAAGATGTTCAAATCCGTCGTCAAACTGGGCCTTGTTTGTAAAACAAGCATCTTCGAAATGCAGGGAACAAACAAAAACACTTGCACAACTCCGTCGATGCTCTTTAAAAATAAACTCCATCCACTGGTCCCTTAATGCTGTTTCTCTTTTGGTAATCTGTGCAGGGTTGTCTTGCCCTGGCAACCAAAAACACACTTCTTTTGTGACTTTTCGCAACGATTTCGCTCTGATCAGTGAAATGTTTGTGCTCAGCCTACGGGAGTGCGCGCTCTTCCGGCAGAAGTGCCTTAGGACCCATATAAGGAAATTCCGCTCCATCTAACGTCACACAGAGCCATACTCAAAAAATTTTCCGAAACTTGTGAAAAACCGGAAGAGGTTTTTTTGGAACAAAAATACTCCTTCAAACGTACAACTTAATTTGTGAAACTTTGTCCATGTTTAGCATGGGAATCCAACTCTTTAACAGTGTAAAAAACTCAGTATGCATGAAATAGCATTTCACCCCCCCTTTAAAAATAGCACCTTGTACCTTCAAACCCATTAAACTCTCTCTTAGCTGTACTACAACCACTTTCTGGTCAGCTAAGCTGTAAAGCTGACCAGAAAGTGGGCATCCTTGTCTGATACCCCTCTGTACCTAAACAGGGACACTTAGGCCTCCTGCTATCTTTACCATACATGCAGCATTATTGTACAACAACTTTATCATTTTTCTAAATTTCTCTCCAAACCCAAAAGCTTCCAATACTTTAAAAAGATATTGATTATCAACATGATCAAACGCTTTCTCCTGATCTAGTGACAGTATTCCTACATCTATATTATTACAGATTGCATAATCAATAACATCACATACTAGATGCAAATTGTCAGCAATACATCTGTCTTTTATACAGTAAGATTGATCTTTGTGTATAATTTTGAACAATATTTTGTTCAATCTGTTGGTAAGGCACTTTGATAAAAGTTTGTATTCAGTGCAGAGAATTGCCAAAGGTCTCCAGTTCTTTAACAGGGTAAGATCACCTTTTTTTTGGAAGCAGTGTTAATACAGCCCGTTGGCAGCTCTTTGGTAGAAAACAGTACAATTACATTCCTTGAGCACCTCAAATAAATCAGATCCAAGTGTTGTCCAGAAGTGCTTGTAAAATTCACCAGGAAGTCCATCTATGCCTGGGGTACGACCCAACGAAAGACCCTTTACGGCATCACTTAATTCTGCAAAAGTTAATCCAGATTCCAGTGCTTGGTTATCTTCTTCATTTAAACAAAGGAAGATCTTGTAGGAATCCATTTTGTGTCGGAATGTCTATGTCCTCAGGTGAGTATAAATGTGAATAGAAATTAACTACTAGTCTACGCATTTCCACATGTTCAGATGTACATTGTCCATTTTCATTCTTCAGGTTATACATTTGGTTAACTTGCACACTCTTGTGTTCTAGATTGAAAAAAAGAGGTGGGACTGTCCATATCCTTTATTGATAAGAATCTGTTTCTCACAAGAGTTCCTTTAACCTTTTCATTTAATATAGAGCTCAATTTTAATTTCTTCTCAGACCACTCATGTACATTGGAAGAAAGATCTCCTATCATATTTTTTCAATGGAAAGGATTTCTCTTTCAAGCCATTCCAGAGACCGTTTCAAACTAAAATTAGAGTGAGATGTATACTGCTGACAAAATTCCCTTATGTGAGCTTTACCAACTTCCCATCATAGAATAACGCTATCAAATCTTATTTTCTCTTTTTTCCAGGTGTCCCAAAAATGTTTAAAGGAATCACAAAAACTCCTGTCTTGTAACAATTTGACATTAAAATGCCAGTAAACACTTCTGATTTTCTTAGAATTCAAGTTACAGTCAATAGTGATTAATTTTTGATGAGTGAAGGATGTGGGGACAATAGCTGTATTATTAATTCTACTTTTCATACTATTTGATAAATACAGTCTATCCAGTCGTGCTGCTGAAATCCTCCCATCACTAACCTTTACCCATGTATATTGTTTAACAGAGGGATTATTTTCTCTCCATATATCAGTAAGATTAGAGGTTTTAATAACATTTTCAAGTACTGATGATGACTGAAAATGGGGTTCTTCTCCATTTCTATCAAGCAAGGCATTAAGTATGCAGTTCCAGTCCCCAGCTAAGATAGTAAAACCATTACCTTGCTGTTGTCCTAAAAACACTTTCAATTTGTTAAAAAAATAATTCTCTCAGCTCCTATATTAGGTGCATATACACTCACAAACGTAAAGACAAGACCATTTAAATCAACCTTAACTGCTAAACATCTTCCTGGTTCAATTTCCCTTTTTCCCAAAACTTTGGCTTTTATAGAGGGAGAAAAGAGAACAGCAGTTCCTGCACTCAGGTTAGTACCATGTGTGAGCACACATTCATTCCTCCACCACAATCGCCAGTCAACCTCATTGTTTACATCACTATGAGTTTCTTGTAAGAAAATAACATCTAATTTCTTTAACTTGATGAATTCTATCACTGTAACAGCTTTACTCTTATCCCTCATCCCATTAACATTTAGGGATCCCACACGTAAGGTTTCCATAAGAGGGAAAAAGCTTAGAAAAAGAACAATCAGAAAGAGATGTGTATTAGCCATAGTAATTAGTTATATTTTCCTCTTTTTGGTAGGTCTGTGCAAAAAATCGAATGCGATTTTCATGCACATCTCATCAGTAAAGACGATCCTGTAATTAGAAGTATTATCTCCAGCACGTGTGTTCAGATCAGGGTTGCCAGGTTTTCACAACAAATCCTGCCCAGTTGCTTCTCAAAACTAGTCCAAAACTAATCGTGATTCCCAGGTTTCCAGATTAAAAAAAAATTGTTAAAATATACAGGGGTTTTTTTGGCATGGTTGTCTTGTAAAAAAATAGCATTTTAGGGGCTAAATATCACGTTATTGGTATTGGGGTTGCTTCGAACCGCGGACATGAAAAACTACCGCAGACTTGGCAACACTGGTTCAGGTGGAGTGGCAGTTACTACACAAGAGCCGTAGTCTACCGACAACTAACACAAAATCGCTTTCAAAATCGACAAAGAATCGCCACCGATTTTAAAATCGATTTTGTGTAGATTGTCAGTGAATTACGGCTCTGTTTAGTAAATGCCTACCAGTGTTGCCAAGTCATGTCCAGTGTTGTTTTTCATGTCCGCAGGTCGAAGCGACAATACCAATAACGTGATATTTAGACCCTAAAATGCGAATTTTACCAAGGCAACCATGCCATAAAACTTACATTTTAACCCCGGAAAACTATTTTTTTTATCGGGGAACCTCCCGGAAACGCGATTGGGCTAGTTTTGGACTAGTTTTAAGAAGCAACTGGGCAGGACTTGTGAACCTGGAAACCATAATCTGAATGCACGTGCTGGAGATATACTTCTAATTACAGGAGCGTCTTTACTGATGAGATGTGCATGAAAATTGCGTTCGATTTTTTGCACAGCCCTACTTTTTGGTTTCCCTTTCCCTGTATTACACTTTTTTCGAATATCAGTTATATGTTTTTTTAACCTAAAACGTTTCTGTTGTGATAGCTCATCATTATTGCAACTTTTCCTTGCCCACATTACAGAAGAGATAAACTTATCCAGATCTGGGAAAAATTCACTTACTTCCGTGCTTCTACCTTTTGTCTCATTCAGGAAAGTATTAATTTGTGCCACAGTGTACAATCCTTCTATCTCTACTTTTGACATTTCTGACCCTTCAGACCAATGCCCATCATCTTTCACACTATCATCGGTGTACTGAGATAACCCATCCATATCATCCACCGAGCACTGCTCAGCTATTTGTATACCAGTCTGAGATACACACTCATTTTCTTTTGCTTTCTCAACATCATCATTTTCAGTTATAGCAATCGCAGAACTGCATCCAACCTGCTCACTACTCTCCACATCCACACCAGCATCGCTTTCACTCACCTCATTGTGCCCATAGACCTCCCCTAACCTTCTTTTGTTTGGTTTCTTAGGTAGTTGTTTATCCTGTGCTGCTGCCGTATTATCCTCAGTATCACTGGTATCATTGTGATGTGTTTGTGATTTTAGGTTAAAAAAAAAAAAATATATATATATATATATATATATATATATATATATATATATATATATATATATATATATATTTTTTTTTTTTTTTTTTTTTCACATAATGTACATTATTTTTGCTCCTCTATGCCCCGCCTTTCTTAAATGCATAATTTTTTAGAAAGCTCTTCGTTCTAAAAAGCAAGGTGTATGCTGATTGGCCAGCTATCTAGTGCATTGTGATAGGCTGAACACCTCAAGCATGTGACCGAAATGTTACGACTCTTAACTTACGGTGATGAGCCATTTGTTGCATCCAGTGGGGATATAATGACTTAATACTATGTTTTTACGTGTTGCATTGTGTATTGTGCAGAGTAAACATAAAATCATGTCTGCATTTGTGATCGGAGAAATAACAAACAACAATCGCTTCTCTACACTGCTTAAAACTCATAAGTGGCAAATTCTTTCAATATATAACATTTACTTACAGGCTGTGATTCAGAAGCACCAGACTGTCCTTGCAAAGTTGGAACTGCCCTACTTTACAGAACAGCCTTTGAGCACAAACCCATTGTAGGCTAGTCTGCAGGTTCAGGAAACCTCCATAAAATGAACCATACACTTGTGGGCTTGAGTGAGGAACACACAGTGGACTTGAGAATGGCACAGCCAGCGTATTCGATGAAGGAGCGAAGGAGTTGTGGCAACCTCATGTGACCACCCTGGGCTGGACTTCGCTTCATTCAAGGTAAAAAAACGATCCGGCGATCCAGAGTGCGAACTTGATGTATTTCCTCAGTGACCAGCATGGATCAGCGGTTGGTGCGTGCTCTCTCTTTCTCTCACTCTCTCTCTTGCTACGTTGGAACAGAAGTGAACGAAGGTGTTTCAGGTCTCTCGGATTGAAATATGAAAATTTTACTAATCAAGTAGCAATATTTGATTAAAACTCGATTGATATTCACTTAGAGACGCTGTATCGGGACTAGAAGCGAAATTGATGTAAAAAGAGACTACTGAGTCTTTTTGTATCACGCGATTGCAGAGAGGAGGCCTCATTTAACACATATGGCGTGTTATCCAATAATTTAAAAAAGTGTTTCACACAGAAGCAGAAGACCTTTTTAATTGAAAAATGTATTTTATGAAGTTTATGAGTGAAAGATTAGAGTGGAAACTGAGTTTGTTGGAGCTGCAAGGGATTAAAACGGTCAATCTCATCTGTGGTCTTGGTGAGTTAATATTATTTCATGTGTGTTTGAAAGGTTCACATAAGTGAAATGTGAGAAAGGATGCTGTAATTGGGTTAATTTATGAATCGTGAATTTTTTTTTTGTAAAACAACATGTGATACACTTATGCTTATGTATTCATTTGAAAAATGAAATCCATTTTGTTACCTTATTAGACGTAATGATATGTGCTTGTTTTGAAAATGATATTAGATTTTATGATCTTATTCAAGGTCAGGTTTTTGGGGGGTTTTCTTATGCTTTTTTTTCTGATTTGATTTCATCGTTGCCCTATCAAGTGGGTTCTGCAAACTCTGAGCTGACATCGTAATGAAGATCAATGCTTCACGGAATGGAGTCTCCAGATTCCTGGATTTTGTCCAAAAACTCTCGTGTTTACGGAGGGAATGAGGACTGGAGAGCTGCAAAGAGTTTTCAACAAGTGCTACTGAGTGACATTAACATTGCTGTTGGCAAACTGGATGGTAGGAAAGTGAATTATTAGCACAAACAGCACATTTCACGATATATATATATATATATATATATATATATATATATATATATATATATATATATATATATATAAATTATTTGTTATTTGTATTTTTTTACTAAGTTGAGACAAGAAAGGGAAATTTATACCTTGTAATTCAGAAAGTCTTTCCATTGTCATTGATAAAGGTTTAATTATTATTAATATTATTAAATTTACATTTCATTTACATTTAGTCATTTAGCAGACACTTTTATCCAAAGCGACTTGCAAATTAGGACAATGGAAGCAATCAAAAACAACAAAAGAGCAATGATATATAAGTGCTATAACAAGTCTCAGTTAGCATAAACACAGTACACGTAACAAAGGCTTTTAAATAATATAATAAATAAAAAGAAAACATATAAAATAGAAAAAGAATAGAACAAGCTAATGTTAGAAGTGTTTTTTATAACTGTATAATAAGTGAAAAGAAAATAGATAAAACTAAAAAAAAAAAGATAAGAAAAGTAGCTAGATTTTTTTTTTTTTTTTTAATAATTGAATTAGAATAGTGAGTGCAAAAGTTAGAGGGTCAAATAAAGATTGAAGAGATGTGTTTTAAGCAGATTCTTGAAGATGGCTAAGGACTCAGCTGCTCGGAGGGAACATTTAATTTAAAAGTCCGTAATAGTGACTGTGCTTTTTTGGGATGGCACAATCAAGCGACGTTCACTTGCAGAACGCAAGCTTCTACAGGGCACATAAGTCAGAAGTAATTAATTTAGGTAAATGGGTGCAGAGCCAGTGGTAGTTTTGTAGGCAAACATCAATGCCATGAATTTTATGCAAGCAGCTATTGGTAGCCTGTGCAAACTGATAAACAGAGCTGGGAAGTGTATTATTTTCGGCTCATTAAAAATTAATCTAGCTGCCGCTTTCTGGATTAATTGTAAAGGTTTGATAGAACTGGCTGGAAGACCTGCCAAGAGAGAATTGCAATTGTCCAGTCTGGACAGAACAAGAGCTTGAACAATGAGTTGTGCAGCATGTTCTGAAAGAAAGGGCCTGATCTTCTTAATGTTGAATAAAGCAAATCTGCAGGACCAGACAGTTTTAGCAATGTGATCTGAGAAAGTTATCTGATCATCAATCATATCTCCCAAGGCTTCTGGCTATTTTTGAAGGAGTTATGGTTGATTTGCCTAACTTGATGGTGCAATTGTGATGAAACGATGGGTTTGCTGGAACCACAAGCAGTTCTGTCTTGGCAAGGTTGAGTAGAAGGTAATGGTCCTTCATCCAGTAAGAAATGTCTGTTAGACAAGCTGAGATGCGAGCAGCTACTGTCGGATCATCAGGATGGAATGAAAGGAAGAGTTGAGTGTCATCAGCATTGCAGTGGTATGAAAAGCCATGTTTCTGAATGACAGAACTTAATGATGCGATGTAGACAGAGAAGAAAAGTTGTCCAAGAACTGAGCCCTGAGGCACCCCAGTAGTTAGATGTTGTGACCTGGACACCTCACCTCTCCAAGATACTTTGAAGGACCTTTCTGATAGGTAAGACTCAAACCACTGGAGTGCGGTTCCTGAGATGCCCTTTGCCAGTAGGGTTGATAGGAGGATCTGGAGCAGCAGACTGTCACGGTTGGTAAACCGTGATCTCGGGTTGTTTACACTTTGTGGTGAATTCTGTGTGTTCTGCGTCTGCACTGATTAGTTGTGGGCGTCTCCGTTTATTGTATCAGCAACAGCTGCCACTCATTACTCATCTCCTATATAATGGCTTGTCTCACGTCTTGTGTTTGTGAGATCGTTGTTTCATGTCGTTGTGTCACCCCCGTCTGGCTTTAGTGTTAGTTTGCGTTTGGATGTCTGTGTTTTTCCCTAGAACCTCATCCACTCTCCGCACGATCACTCAGCCACGGACACTTACCTTCGGCTCTATTCCCCGCAGTTCCTGTGCCACTCTCTCCTGCTGCCTCACGCCACCAAGACCCGGACTTCCCACCTACACTCCACTTCAGGCTGGATTTCTCACCAACCACCGTCTCCCTGGAGTGTTATCGTCCCATCGTCTTTGTGTGTCATTGTTCTACTTGTCTTCATCTCATTAAATCCTGTTAACTCGCATTTGTTTCCGGACTGTCTTTCACCAGCCGTCACAGAACGATCTCACCCAACATGGAAGCAGCGAGCACCAACACCCTCACCGATGTCATGCACCATAGCGTCAAGAGAATGGATCAGCAGCAGGAGAGCATCTCGAACACCAGACGCGCTGTCCAAGCGCTGGTGGCACAGGTGTCCGAGCTCACCCAGCAGATCCATCAGCTCACGTCTCCCACTGCGCCCATCGCCCCGCCTGCGCCGACCGTTCCCCCGGGGATTCCCCAGGACCACTTCCGGCCTGAGCCGCGACTTCCGGCACCGGAGAATTACGCTGGTGAGCCAACTTATTGCAGAACATTTCTTAACAAGTGCTCTATGCATTTTGCCCTGCAGCCCCGCACTTTCGCCGCAGAAGAATCCAAGGTAGCATTCACGCTCACACTATTATCAGACAAGGCTGCCTTATGGGGAACGGCGGTGTGGGAGAATCAACATCCGTGCTGTGCCTCGTTCCACCTCCTATCTGAAGAGATGAAGAGAGTTTTCGACCGGGCCGCTACCGGCAGGGAGGCCGCCCATCGCCTCTCGGAACTCCAACAAGGACACTCATCTGTCACTGAATACTCCATCGAGTTCCGGACCCTGGCGGCCGCGTGCCAGTGGAACGAGGCGGCGCAGTGGGATAGATTCCTGCATGGGTTATCCGACCGTGTTCAGCAGGAGATCTACCTCCTCGAGCTGCCTCCTACCCTCAACGAACTCATTGACCTGGCGTTGCGGGTGGAGGCCAGGTTTAATTGCCTGGACCGTCAACACAGTCCCTCCAGACAACCCTTCTCTTCCGGTAGGGGGCGCTTGAGTCGAGAGAACACGGTCGGTTCTGTCGACGATCACGAGCCCATGCAGGTGGGTCGAGCTCGGCTATCCCGGAGGGAGAGGGAACGGCGGAGGTCCCAAGGACTATGTTTGTACTGTGGAGGCGCTAATCATAACAACTACTCTTGCCCGGTAAAAGAGTCAGCCCGATAGTAAACCTGAGGCTACTATCGGGTGGGATCTCCGCCGAGAAGTCCTCACCCACATCATCGACCCTCCTTCCGGTGAAACTGCGGTGGAGGAATCAACATCATGAATGCCAAGCTCTCCTGGACTCCGGAGCCGAAGGTAATTTCATTGATTCTTCACTTGCACATCACCTGAACATTCCTGTCCTTCCTGTGTCTCTCCCCATCCATGTCACCGCACTCAACGGCCAGGAACTGCCTCCTGTCACCCATCATACTGAACCCATCACACTCATCACATCCGGCAATCATCAAGAAACCATATCCTTTTTTCTCATGGACTCCCCTGTTGCTCCCATTGTTTTAGGTCACCCCTGGTTGTCCAAACATAATCCACGAGTGGAATGGGGTTCGAACACTATCACATTGTGGAGTGAAAGTTGTCATGAGTCTTGTTTGGTTTCTGCCTGTCCTGTTGTTCCTGTGTCTGTCTTTCAGAAGGAGACCATGGCGTTGCCAAACGTGCCCGTAGAGTATCTGGACCTGAAGGAAGTGTTCAGTAAGTCCCGGGCTGCTTCTCTTCCTCCGCATCGTCCCTATGACTGTGCCATAGACTTAAGTGTCAGGTAAATCTCCGCCTAAAGGCAAGTTATACTCTCTTTCTATTCCTGAGAGGGAGGCCATGGAGAAATACATTTCTGATTCCCTAGACTCTGGATTCATCCGTCCTTCCTCATCTCCAGCGGGGGCGGGGTTCTTTTTTGTGGGTAAGAAGGATGGTTCTCTGCGACCTTGTATCGATTACCGGGAGCTGAACAACATTACTATTAAGAATACTTATCCATTACCACTCATGTCTTCAGCTTTCGAGAGGTTGCAGGGAGCATCGGTATTCACAAAATTGGATTTACGTAACGCTTATCATTTGGTCCGCATCAGGAAGGGGGATGAATGGAAAACTGCCTTTAATACCCCTAGAGGGCATTTTGAATATTTGGTTATGCCGTTCGGGCTTTCCAACTAGCCCGGGGTTTTCCAAGCACTCGTGAATGACGTGTTGAGAGATATGGTAGATCAGATTATATATGTTTACCTGGATGACATACTGATTTTTTCTTCATCTCTCCAGGAACATGTCCAACATGTCAGACGAGTGCTCCAGAGGTTACTAGAGAATGGGCTTTTTGTCAAGGCGGAGAAGTGCGTATTCCATGCACAGTCGGTCCCCTTCCTAGGGTTTATCGTGTCGTCTGAGGGAATACGAATGGACCCTGACAAGGTAAAGGCTGTGATAGATTGGCCATCTCCAGATTCCCGTAAGGCCCTACAGTGGTTTCTGGGGTTCGCCAATTTCTATCGGCGTTTTATTCGTAATTACAGCCAACTAGCCTCACCTCTGACAGCCTTGACCTCCCCAGTACTCCGTTCAGGTGGTCTGACGCAGCTGAAACTGCGTTTTCCAACCTAAAGAGCCGCTTTGTTTCGGCTCCCATCCTTGTCGCCCCTGATCCCACACAGCAGTTCGTGGTGGAGGTCGACGTATCAGAGGTGGGGGTAGGAGCAGTGTTGTCCCAACGTGCTGCTTCAGACGATAAGGTCCACCCTTGCGCGTTTTTCTCTCATCGATTATCTCCTGCCGAACGTAATTATGACATTGGCAACAGAGAGTTGTTGGCGGTCAAATTAGCGTTGGAGGAGTGGCACCACTGGTTAGAGGGTTCAGGGGTTCCCTTTATTGTTTGGACCGATCATAAGAATTTAGAATACATTAGAACTGCTAAAAGACTCAATTCCAGGCAGGCTCGGTGGGCACTTTTTTTCGGTCGTTTTGATTTTACCCTATCGTACCGCCCGGGTTCCAAGAACGTTAAACCCGATTCTTTGTCACGTCTTTTTGATCCCTCCGCCCGTCCCGTTACTCCTGAGTGTATTTTGCCTGAGAGATTAGTTGTCTCAGCACTCGTATGGGAGGTCGAGTCGAAGGTCAAGACGGCCTTAGAAGGGGTAACGCCTCCGTCCGGTTGCCCACCGAACCGCTTATTTGTGCCGGAGGAGTTAAGGTCCGAAGTTGTCCGGTGGGGTCATTGTTCCAACATGGCTTGTCATCCAGGGATAAGTAGAACTAATGGGTTGGTTAGACAACGATTCTGGTGGCCACGTATGGCTCGCGACGTCCGCGATTTTGTTTTGGCTTGCTCAGTGTGTGCCAGTGGTAAGTCATCTAACCGACCTCCTGATGGGCTCCTTCACCCGCTGTCTGTCCCTTCGAGACCCTGGTCACATATCGCTCTAGATTTTGTTACCGCCCTCCCGCCCTCTAATGGCATGACAGTCGTTTTGACTGTAGTGGACCGGTTCTCGAAGGCGGCACATTTCATTCCCTTGCCCAAATTACCGACAGCCAAGGAGACAGCGGTTACTGTGTTAGATCACGTCTTTCGGCTTCATGGCCTCCCGGTAGACGTGGTCTCAGACAGGGGATCCCAGTTTATATCCAAATTTTGGAGAGAATTTTGCAAGTTATTAGGAGCGTCAGTTAGCTTGTCGTCGGGTTATCATCCCCAAAGCAACGGACAGTCTGAGCGAGCCAACCAAGATTTAGAGAGGACGTTGAGATGTTTGGTCTCCAAGAATCCTTCTTCCTGGAGTCAACAACTCTCTATGGTGGAGTACGCCCACAATTCGTTGCCAGTGTCAGCTACGGGCCTCTCTCCATTCCAGTGTAGTGTAGGGTACCAGCCACCAGCATTTCCCAGTCTGGAATCTGAAGTCACGGTCCCCTCCGCTCACGCGTTTGTCCAGAGGTGCCACCGCACCTGGACCAGAGCCCGTGAGACTCTGCTCCGGGTGAGGGAGCGCACTAAGGCCAAGGCCGATCGCCACCGGTCAAAGCCTCCCATCTACGTCGTGGGTCAAAAAGTGTGGCTTTCTACCAGTAACATTCCATTGCGATCCGTTTCTAACAAATTAGCTCCTAAATTTATCGGCCCGTTCACTATCACCAAGATCATTAGTCCGGTGACAGTCCGCCTCAAACTACCTCTTGCGTACAAGAGGATACACCCCGCCTTTCATGTGTCCAAAATTAAACCCGTGTTTTATGCACGTATTAATCCGCCTACTCCGGTTCCCCCGCCGCCGCGTCTCGTAGAAGGGGAACCAGCATATTCGGTTAATCGTATTCTGGACTCGAGACGGAGGGGACGAGGATTCCAGTATCTGGTGGACTGGGAAGGTTACGGTCCGGAGGAGAGGAGTTGGGTACCTGCTAGGGACATATTGGATCACTCCCTTATTGATGAATTCAATCAGCAGGTAGGCCCTTCTGGGAACTCCAGGAGGAGTTCTTAGAGGGGGGGGGTACTGTCACGGTTGGTAAACCGTGATCTCGGGTTGTTTACACTTTGTGGTGAATTCTGTGTGTTCTGCGTCTGCACTGATTAGTTGTGGGCGTCTCCGTTAATTGTATCAGCAACAGCTGCCACTCATTACTCATCTCCTATATAATGGCTTGTCTCACGTCTTGTGTTTGTGAGATCGTTGTTTCATGTCGTTGTGTTACCCCCGTCTGGCTTTAGTGTTAGTTTGCGTTTGGATGTCTGTGTTTTTCCCTAGAACCTCATCCACTCTCCGCACGATCACTCAGCCACGGACACTTACCTTCGGCTCTATTCCCCGCAGTTCCTGTGCCACTCTCTCCTGCTGCCTCACGCCACCAAGACCCGGACTTCCCACCTACACTCCACTTCAGGCTGGATTTCTCACCAACCACCGTCTCCCTGGAGTGTTATCGTCCCATCGTCTTTGTGTGTCATTGTTCTACTTGTCTTCATCTCATTAAATCCTGTTAACTCGCATTTGTTTCCGGACTGTCTTTCACCAGCCGTCACACAGACAGATCAAGCAAGATAAGTATTGAAGATTTGGATTCCGTTCTTGCCAGTCTTAGGGCTTCAGCAACTACCCTGTTTTATTTTTTATTGTTTATATACATTTTTCAGAGTAAACAAAGAAATAAATGATTCCTAAAAAGGAGTACACAAAAGGTTCATTTAATTTACTGATGGGAAGTTGTGATTGAAGGGTGATTGTAGTTCCCAATTGAGTTTTCTGAGTTTTCATTTGAAGTCCTTGAAATCTATCAAGGGAGAAAAATAAGTAATTGACACAACAGTTTGCACTAAAATTAGGTTTTCTTTTCTTTGGGTGAGAAATAACCCATTGTATATTTTTATTATTTATTTTTTCCCTCATTCCTGTAATTGGTAGATTTCAATTGCTAAGTCAGTTCAGTTCATTTGCTTTAGACGAATAACATTGATTTAATCATCTTACTGTATCCGAGTGATACATTGTTCTTGTTGAGATCCTTATTCTCCATAGGCGAACCAGAACTTCTGAACACTGGTTATATTCAGAACCCACTGTGTCAGTACTTGGTGCAGCGAATAACAATGAAACTCACAGCATCTCAAAAGCATGGCAATAGCGCCAAAAGTGATAATAAAAGTTATGCCTTCTTTCTTTGTGTGAACATTTGGGCAGTGTTATGCAAATCTCCCCACACAGTGACATAAACATGTGGTGGCATGTTACAATGAGGTGTTTTAGGAAGGCGAGGTCAAGTCTTAACTTTTATAAAGAATATCTCTTTGGATTTTAGACTTTAGTCTTTGTAACTTTACAGAGCTTCTTAATGCAACACTCCAAAAAGAAAGAAAATTTGAAATGGCATCGCATGACCCCTTTAATATTCCTCATTAAAGGAGGGGGAAGGGGGAGGGGGGCACAATGAATGCTATATTACATTGGGTCTCATTCATGAAACACGAGCAGAACGAATTTTTGTGTAAATCGCGTGTTAAGTGGTTTTGGCGTAAATTTTCGGATTCATTAAAACGTCCGTATTTTCCAAATGTTAGTTGGTACGAAAGAAATCTAGACCTGCTCCCAGCCACGCATAAATAGTGCGTTTAACGTCTGAACGTTTTGCTCATTAATACGGCTGCATTTTAATTCACCTTAATCGGGTACATATTTACACAGCATTTTGAAAAAAAATATTATATAAATTAATTACATACGGTTTTTCTTTTAACTTTTATTATGAGAGCCAGTAATAGGATCTGTAATATGCTTCCAAACTTCCTTTTTTAGGACCTCATACGCCACTAGTACGCTTGAAAATTAAATGTGGCGTTTTGAATGAACTTCTGATAATAAAACAATCAATTTCTGCAGCTGAGAAATGTTTCTTTTTCAGTCGCTTTTGAGAAGACATGTTGAAATCCTTCGTTTGGTGTCATAATATGATGCTCATATATAGTTAGTATAGTCAGTCGGATTTAATGGGCGTGATTTATGGTAATTGAGAGTGAGCGTGCACGCGCGTCCCATTTACGACTGATTGGAATTCATTAACACACACACACATTTCACTATCACATCTGACGTTTACAAAGTTTTTGTGAATCAGGAGAAGAGTTTTCGGGAAGTTCTCTTTACGCGCAAATCACTCAGATATTTACTCGTATATTTACGAATGTTTCATGAATGAGACCCATTGTGTATGTGTGGTGGCTCCTGCCCGTTTCTATGAAGAATCACTTGAAGTTTTGGGGATTTGATGCCAGAAAAAATATACTTTTTTGTTCTCAGAGACATAAATCAGTCTAGAGATAATCTGCAGAAGATCTACCAGGTCTGTGGCTGAACAGTCTTTTATGAAAGTGAAAGTCATGACATTTGCCAAGTATGGTAACCCATACTCGGAATTGGTGCTCTGCATGTAACCCCTCCAAGTGCACACACACACACAGCAGTGAAAACACCATGAACAAACACCCAGAGCAGTGGACTGCTATATCCAGCACCCGGGGAGCAATTGGGGTTTCCTTGCCTTGCTCAAGGGCACTTGAGTAGACATGAGTATTGAGGGTGGAAGAGCACTGTTCATTATATCTGATTGTCAACATATGTCATTATATTGGTTTTCTAACTTATTCATTCTCCTCTACTGTTTGTCTGACAGGAGAATGTGAGCTATTTGTGGATTTTTTTTTTTTTAGCTTTCATCAGGTTGCACTTTATCCTGTGTCACTGATATTCCTCCTGAGTTATCTGCTTATCTGTTTCCTTCTCTTTCCGTACTTACTTTGGGAACTCTTGTATAGTGGTTAAGATGATACCATATTGTACTTCCCTCCACTTAGACTGCTGTTGAAGTAGCTTTCACGACTTTGTAGATCACTCTCTCCTGGGCTCATTCCAGTTTCTCCGGAATACCCTCAGATATTTTTGGGGAAGTCATGACCTAATGGTTAGAGACTCGGTCTTGGGCCAGCAGGAATTGTAGGTGGGAGGAATGAATGTACAGTGCTCTCTCCCATCTTCTAAATGAGGTTCCCCTTCGAACTGCGTCGAATGACACTTTGGGGGGAAGCCCCTCAGCATAGTGTCTCTGAAGTATGAATGATACTAAGCCAATCTTGATTGGTGTTGCGTCATGACGTAATGAGTGACTGCATATGCAGAAGCTATAAAATGGACGCCGGCACACAACTGAGACAGCTTTCTGTTCTTCAGCAAGCACTCTCTGTCTCTTGTTTGTCTTTGGGGCCGAGAGACGTGGGAACGGGGCGAGGCCGGTGAAGTGATTGGAGATGAGCGACACCTGCTCGACCCACCGGCCTCGAGTCCCACGGAGGAGATGGAAGGATAAAAAACAGGAGCGATGACAGTGAAGGACGAGAAAGGACCAGGCCAGGGTTTTATTAGCTGTTTTGTCTTTATTTTGTCATTAAAGTTTCTATTTGATTGTTCGCAGGTTCCTGCCTCCTTCTTCCTGCAGGGGCCGGGGATTTTGGGGATGACTTGCCACCCCGTGTCCTCACATATGAGGAGCTGGTGGAGGTTGTCTCTCATGCAGTGGCCCGTCTTAATATCAGTTGGCCACATGAAAGGCAGGAAACGCTTAGTAAAAGCAAGTTGGACGAGCTTTTCCTGCAGCAAAGAGAGCAACCTCGTAATCTGGGTTTACCGTTCTTTCATCAAACCACATTCATCTCGCGTGTCCATCCCCCCTGTGTTAAACTATAGTAATATCTTGGGGGGGCGAGAGAATGGTTATGGGATGATGCCTCGGGTGGAACAGCCGCTTGCCACCTATTTAGCCCCAGAGTCGGCATCATCCCTAAAAACCCCGGTGCTGCCCACTAAACCGTGTAGTGACACATCTGCGTTAGTGGGCGGGGCTTATATGGCTGTGGGTTGGGCTGGCGCTAGTCTGCATGCAATGGCAGTACTGCAAGCGTACCAGGCCGACCTTCTTAAAGATATTGATGAGGGCAAGGGTCCAACTCCGGAAATTATTGCGAAGTTAAGGAAGGCTGTAGATCTGTCTCTCCAAGTCACCAAGGAAACGGCCAGTGCTATCAGCCGTTCCATGGTGGCAATGGTGGTCTCGTAGAGACACTTATGGTTAATAATGTCGTCGTTGACAGGTTTCAGGAGGCAAAGAAACAGTCTGCAGCCTTCAAACAATACCTCCCTTGCCGCTCGAGGCCTAAGAAGCCTGCCCCAAGCAGGCAGCCGCAGCCATCTGCCAGCTCCTCCGCCTACAGACAGGTGCAAAAAGAGAGCGTAGCTTCTAGAGCCTAGACAGTCTGCAGCCTTCAAACAATACCTCCCTTGTCACTCGAGGCCTAAGAAGCCTGCCCCAAGCGGGCAGCTGCAGCCATCTGCCAGCTCCTCCGCCTACAGACAGGTGCAAAAAGAGAGACTCACTTCTAGAGCCTAGGCCCTCTGTGGGCAGCCCCACCCGTGGGTGAGTGATCGAGTTCACCTCCTCCGCGGAGCCCGTAGGAAATTGATGTCGACTTCCCAAAATTAAGTGCACTTCAGGACGCATCGGTCTCCAGTGAATGCGCCCTGTACTGCCCGCCCCACAGGCTTGCAGCCAGGCAACATTCTCATCTGAGTGGAGTGGGATTCGGTCATGATGCGGGCACAATTGTCTCCTGCACGGATCGAATCCATACTGGCCATGGTGAAAGCCAGGCCAGGCCATCACTGTAAAACATTTCCCCAGAGTGTTAGATCTCATGGCAGCAACACCCAATATCATTCCATTCAGTCTCCTGCACATGAGGCCCTTGCAGTGGTGGTTGAAAACCAAGGGGTTCTCCCCGAGGGGAAACCCATTTCGCATGATCAGGGTTACACGCAGATGCCTTCGTTCCCTATCTATGTAGAGGAGAGTTTGGTTTCTGTCCCAAGGTCCCGTGCTGAGAGCATCATGTTGCCGGAAAGCCGTATCGACAGACGCCTCCCTCATGGGCTGGGCCGTGGTCAAGGTCTCACCCTCTATGCAGACTAGCGCATCAGATCCTCTTGTGGTCCCGGGGGAAATTGTTGTTTCTCAGAGCAACATACATCCCAGGGAATCAGAATCAGGGAGCAGACATCCTGTCCAGGCAGGGGCTGAGGCCCGGGGAAATGGAGACTCCATCCCGAGATGTCAGAGGTTTCGGCCCAGTGGAAGTGGATCTATTCGCATTTCGAAAGACGACTCACTGTCCACTGTGGTTCTCCCTCACAAATCCAGGCCCATTATGGTTGGATGCCATGGTACAGACGTGGCAGAGGCTGCGTCTGTATGCTTTTCCCCCGATCGCTCTGCTCCCGGGAGTTCTAGAGAGGGTTCATCACAATGGCATCAGTCTATTATAGGTAGCCCCATTGTGGCCGGCCCGAGTATGGTTCGCAGACATAATATTACTCCTGGACGGCCCTCCATGGGAGCTTCCCATCAGGAGGGACCTGCTGACACAGGCAGCAATCATGTTCAATCCTTCACTCTCGGCACGAACTATGGAAACTGTGGGTCTGGCCCCTGAGGGGGCACAGTACCGAGAGGCCGGCCTGTCAGCAGGAGTAGTGGAAACCATACTTAGCTCTAGAGCTCCCTCCACAAGGAAATTGTACGGCCTAAAATGGAATGTTTTCACCATTTGGTGCAGAGAGCGTGAGGTGGACCCAGTGAACTGCCCAGTGGCTTCAGTGCTGGAGTTCCTCCAAGATTGCTTCTCGGCTGGTCTTAACATGTCCACTCTCAAAGTGTACGTGGCTGCCATTTCGGCTTTCCACGCTCCTCTGAGTGATGGGCCTCTGGGGAGACAGCCGTTGGTCGTATGTATCCTCCGTGGGGCTTGGAGGATGAGACCAGCGGCTCGTACCAGGGTTCCCACTTGGGACCTGGTGGTGGTTCTCGAAGGGTTGGTTGAGGCCACCTTCAAACTGCTGGAGTCGGCTGAGGCCAAGAACCTTTCCCTTAAGGTGGCTTTCTTGTTGGCCATTACTTTTCTGAGGAGGGTAGGAGATCTCCAGGTGCTCTCTATATCTAACGGGTGCCTGGAGTTTGCTACAGGCGACATCAAAGCCATCCTACTTCCTAGGCCAGGTTATTTGCCCAAGGTGCCGTCTAATGTGGCATGGCCTACGGTTCTGCAGGCTTTTCATCCTCAACCTCACATGACGGCGGATGAGGAGAGACTTCACTTGCTCTGCCCTGTCAGAGCTCTCAAAATATATTTCCAGAGGTCCTCCTCATGGCGGAAGTCAGACTAGTTGTCTGTTTTGGGTCGCCCAAGAAGGGTCTTCCTACTTCCAAACAGACAATTAGCAACTGGATTGTCCAAGCTATATCTATGGGGTCTGCGATGCAGCAGGATGGGGCACCCATCAAACTTTTATTAGATTTTACAGCCTGGACATTCCATTGACACCCTGGCACCCTTGTGCTCTCGTCCTAAATGTGCCTGTGCACAGCTTCACACTAGGACAGGCAGGGCTCCTTGTGGCATAGTGGGTACTCGTTCCCCCAAAGTGCCATTCGACACAGTTCGATGTTCCTTCGAACGGGAACGTCTCGGGTTACGACTGTAACCCATGTTCCCCGAGAAAGGGACGAGAACTGCGTCCCTCGCCACCCCTCCCCCTGCCTGAAAAAAAAAAAAAGAAAATTGGGGGTGGTTTTAAAAAAACAACTCTTCTGTTTCTTTGTTTCTTTGTCTCTTTGTCTGCCTCCTTTAGTATTTTTCTTGCCTGTTTTATACTTTCAATAAATCTTCTCTTTCCTTTTTAATCAAGGCTAGCACTTATTTTTATTTTTTCCATTTTTGCTTCTCTATTTTCTCTTTTTTACTAATGCTTTTAGTTTTATATAAGTTGTAGAGCATTGCGTTAGCATCACAAGGTTGTGGGTTTGATTCCCAGGGAACGCATGTAAGGTAAAAAAAAGTATTTGTCACTGTGTCTGGTTTGTGTCCCCGGTTTACCACTAGATGTCCTCCTTCCCCAAGGTGTCTGTCACTTCCTGAACCACATTCCCCACGATCTCTAATCATTGCACTCAGCTGTCACTGGTCATCAATCATTGCCCACAGCCAATTCCCCATTAGCATTGTCATTTCCCTGTGTATTTATAACCTGTCTGATTTAGTATGTGTCACGCAAGTTCTTAGTCTTGTTCTTGCTGGTTTGTTTTGTGTCTCTTTGTGTTTGGTTTGACCCCTGCCTGGACTGGATAACGATTTTGGATTACCCCAATAAAAGACATACCTGCACTTGGATCTCTCGCTGTGTTTTCCTGTGTCCCGATCGTCACAGAATTAGCCTGAATGCCCTTTGGATAAAAGCGTCTGCTAAATGCTAAAAAATGTGTGTGTGTGTGTGTGTGTGTGTGTGTGACTATATATAGATAGATAGATAGATAGAGTGACCATTGGTAATCATAATGGAGAAGTCTTGGTGAGCAACCAAGTTTCTTCAGTTTAGTTTTGTTGTTTTTTTAACATAATATATTTGGTCTGGTCTCAGTGATGAAACTTTCAGATCTGTGACTGAGCTGGAGTTGAAGACCGACCAGAGGAATGATGAATGGGAGGTTGACCATCTAAAAGAAAAACAAACAGTTGAAAAGTCCACTGCCTGATATGAGATTTGGGTAACATTTTATTTTGATAATCCGTTCGTTGAGACTCTACTACTTATTAGTAGCCATTCAGTAGCTTGTCAACAGTGCATCAGTTGACATTCAACAACATTGTTTCAACAGACAAGTAACATACATTCAACTAACTGCCTATAGACTATAAGGTACATTTCAAGTGTTAATCTACAGATTTTACAAAAAGTGCCTGTTGACTTTCAATGTTATTTTTGCAATAGGTTATTAGCCAATTGTCAACTAACTTTCTGTAGATTGAGTCACCATCTTCTAAGCTGTCTATCAACAACTCAAAATCAATCTGTCAGTTGAAAGTCAACTGTCATGTCAGTATATGATACTGTATATCCTACCCAAGGGGTGTCAAATGCATCACATTTCTGTATTTACCATTTGTTGATAATCTGTTGATAGTCAACTGAAGATTAGTTGCTTATCTGTTGTTTGTCAACAAATATATTGTTTATGATCAGTAGACTATTAATAGACATTCTCCACTAAGCGTTAGTAGATATATTTTAGGACTATCTAATTAAAGTGAAAAACAGTTGATATCAGTAGAAAGTCTATAACCTATCAACAGATTGCATACAGGTTTCCATTAATTGTATGCAACATAATTACCATTTAAAACATGTTTTGCATACCTGACTGAAGTAGAACAAACACCATAGGCAGCACATCAGAGAAAAAAGTGCACCTTTATTAAATACAAAAACACTCCAAATAATACAACCCATTATTTACTAGGGTATCAGGATCACATCTGAACCATCAGATTATGTGACAAACGTTATATATTGAGCAAAACGAGAAAACACGCTCAATACTTGAAAAAAAATGCTGCACTGCCCTAGTTGGTCTAGCTTGGTGCTCAAGTTATAAAGAGTACAACCACAAAAACAAAAACAAACAAAGTTGCATTAGTTAACAACCTACTTAACTCATTAAGTGTTTCTTGACAGAAAAGGGGATGAGCTGTTTGTTGTTTTTCATTTCAATTATCTTTTCTGCCAGTTCACCAACAATTTTTTTCTGACAGAGTTGTGCTAGTTGCAAAAGTGTGTATTTACCCTTGAACTGTTCTAGGACACTTTTGTCTACCATGTAAATCTCTGCAATTGCTGCGGTGTCTTTCACAGCATTTCTAGAAACGCAAGCTTTCTTGAAAGCTGCGGTCATCCTGAAGCCTCTTTGCACAAGTTTGAGGACACGCTGATATCTTTTCACCACATCTGCGATTGAGGCAACTGGAAAAAAAGAAAAGTAAAAAAAAACAATAATGTGAATAAATCACCAAGGACTGTTGTGTTGTGTCTTGTGCGGTTTCTTCACAGGATGAGCCAGTGTTACCCACATGTTTTCTCTTAAAAGGGAGGCTACAACTTGGATAAAGGTGTGTGGCTTATTCTTTGATTTAGAACATTTAATAGTCAGTAGTGTGAGGGCAGTGTGCCACTAAAGACTATTTGATGAGTATTGCTATAAAAACACTGAGGTAAATACTGTTGAGAACATTCTTTATATTGAATTATTGATTACCATAATAGGTAAGCACATGTTGTGTCTTTATTTACTTAATTCGTTAATCTTTGTAAGAAAGTTACAGTAAAAAATAGGGCTGGGACTTTAACGCGTTAATTAAGATTAATTAATTACACAAAAAATAACGCGTACATTTTTTTACCGCATTGTAATAACACTTATTTTTGGACCGCGGAACGTTTCTCACTGGATGAGTTTCGGCGGACCGATTATACTGGAGCACCAACTAGCGTTCATGACTTCAGACAACAACAAACTACAGTGAAGTGAACATGAACGCAGAAGCTGACGAGACCGCTTTGGTTGGCCCCGTGGATGGAATAGTCAGGGTAGTCTGTTCTGAATGTACTCGAAAGTATTGTGTTTTACTAAAAAAACAGTTTACAGAAGGTATACCTACCTATTGGCTAACGTTACCTACATTTCTGAAATGTAGGCTACTATATTTCTAAATATGCTATTGCTACACTTAATGGCAAAAATTGCACTGGTCTGCTGGACTTGGTTGAACAAAAAATAAACAATATTTTGTTGTTTAAGCTTATTCAGTCATTATTCAATGGTATAACGGTTACTAAAGATCCATGTGAAAAAAAAATTACTTCTCACTGTTCTCAGGTCAAATATTTATATGCAATTAAAATGCTATTAATTTCGATTAATTAATTACATAGCCTCTAATTAATTAGATTTATTTTTTTAATCGAGTCCCGGCCCAAGTAAAAATACAAGTTAGATACAGGGGCTGGTTGCATAAACCTCTAAGACTAGTCTTACAAGTTAGACATCAAATTTGTTTCTTTTAGGCTGTTCATAGCTTTTTAAAATCAGTTACTTAAAAAACGTAGATTGGCCTAATTCGATTAGGAAAGTAAGACTGACCGCCCATGACTAACTACTAGTGGGTCATACTAGAAATTAAGACACTGTTTTAACGTAATGGCTATGTTTATGGAACCGGCCCCAGATCATCACTGATATTCATTGAGAATTCTGGGACACTGGCTGCAACAAAACAGTTAAGCTTTTGACATGTTGATTTCATGTCATTAAAAAAAAGAGACAACAAGAGTAATGATGATTGGGTTGTGGGATAGTGTGCACTATGCAACAAATCAAGTATAAAGCACAAAAAAAAAAAAATCACCTAAATACTTCATACCCAACTAAATTGTGTCCATACCTCGCTCTCCTTTTCCGTTTGACCTCTTCACCATTTTGTTGTCCTTCTTTCTTTTTTTGCTTTTCTTCTTGCCATTCTTCTTTTTACGCTTCTTTTTCTTCTTTTCTTCATCTGAAGAGTCAGAGATAGAGCTAGAGCTGGAGTCAGTGCTGGAATCAGTGGTAGTGTCAGTGCTGGAGTCCAAAGTCATGGCCTGTGGCTCCCCACCTCCAGTGTCCATTATCTCCAAGTCCATACCTGTAATATAAACGTATAATGTAAAACTATACCCACTGTATAATCAAGCTGCTTTCTGTAGAACTTTACAGTAACTATTTGAGTATTTGTTGTCAGAGCCACTTCTGCTGTAAATCGAAAGCCAATTGCTCTTTGTCTCTATTTTTAATTCCACCTTGAGGGTTATCTGCTTTAGAGATCCTATACATTGTCCACCTAAATATATGCATGTGCTAAATATAACATTTATGCCAAAACCTAAAGCAGGTACAAAATAATACTAAAAGGCCAGCAACAATATTGTCAAAGATGAAATATACAGTTATTCTGCAGCATTATTCAATCTAAAGCCATTGAGGTTCTGGAGAGCCACCTGCTCTACCTGTACAAACCTTGTTCTTGTGCAGACTTCTCTTCAAGCTGCCTCTTGAGGAAGTCATTTTCCTCCTCCAGCTCATTCACCCGAGACTGGAGCATCTCAGCCTTCTTTTCCCAGAGAATATGTTGTTTGACAGGTTTGAGATTGTCCATCCTATTAACTGCAAAATATGACATGAAAAATTAGGAATACATGTCAGTGGGGTAAAGTGGCCAAACCTTGTAAGCACATAGTCAGAAGTTGTTTGCATTATGCAATTATAGCCATAAGACACAACAGGTTTTCCTGGTCTCTATTATTGTTATCAATTATCAGACGATAACTTAAGACAGAGGGCAAGAAACATTTTAGCTTGATTTTAACATGGTTCATCAACATTTAGCTGGACAACAGTTTTTACAATAACCACCACCTATCCCTAGTGTTGGGCAAGTAATTGGGCTACTAATTGCATCTTCAAAAGTGTACAGTAATTAGATAACTAGTTATTCCATCTAAAAATATTGCATTGATTACTTCCTAAATCTCAAATCAGTGTTGACCAGTTGCAACAACAACATACATGAAACTGCTTTTTAAAATTATTTCAAATAAATAATATTAAATTGCATAAATTATTATTGAACTGTGTTAGGATTCTGAGATATTTTGTGTGTTTGTATCAATTGTCCTTGTGTGTGGGTGTGTCTTGCTCTCTTTCTCTCTCTGTATGTAGACAACCTTGTGTTTCAGATGGGCGTTACCTCTGTTAATCTGTTTAAGACTGTGATTGGACCAGCTCTGCACCTGCCCTGGATATAAGGACCGCCTCTGACACACCATGGTTGCCTTTGAGCCTCCCTGACTTTGTGCTTTATGCCTTTGTGTTTTGCGGTCGTACCGTTTAATTGTGTTTCTCTTCAGCTTTGTTTGTTTCGCCATTATTTAATTGAGTAAGAGTGTCGTGCCAGAGAGATTAGTAGTATTTAGTGAAACTGAGTAAGTGTTTGTTGAATGTAATCCTACTTCTGATTTTCTCCTATATCTGACTATTGCCTGATTGACTACGTCTTTGGATTCCGATTCTAACTTGTCAACCTGATACTTTTTAAATGTGTAAGCATTCTTGTAATTGTTACCATATTAAGGGATGTAGGGAGTTTGACGCCTATTTATTTGTATTTATTTTTCACTTTGTTTATGTGTAAGGGAGTTAGGTAAGTTAAACTGTCTTTTCATTTTTCTTTCTTTTGTTAAAGGTCATTTAGTTTCTAAAAAGAATATTGTTTTGTTTGTTATTTTGGCCTTGTCTGCCCCTGACGCTAACCCTTTATGGTCAATAAAATTCATATTACTCGTCATCTCTCTGGTAGTGTGACTCTCTTCCTTTTCCTGTTGCGCCTGACCCCTAGCAGTCGTAACAACTGACAAGTATTTAAAGGTACAAGGTTACATTAAAAACATATTTTAACATTTGAAGTTAAATTTTGATGTTAATTTAAACCCACTATTGTTTCATTGTTATATAGTCTATAAGTATTTAATGCAATTACATCAGAAGAATTGAGAGTAATCCCTTACTTTACTTTTCCAAAGGAAAGTAATTAAATTACACTAATTAATTATTTGGTAATACATTACTCCCAACACGGAGTATCCAACTCAGGAAGAGGAGGGATATCGGCATAGTGGAAAAGATTCAAACTAAAGTTAGGGATACCATGCTAAATTACCATGCTCAACACTTTACAATACAGGTGCACTAATATGCATTAATTCATGTTTAACTAATGCACAGATAGTCATGTGTTAATGTATGACTCATGAAGAACTAATAATAATAATAATAATTCATTATATTTATACAGCGCTTTTCTCTGCACTCAAAGCGCTTTACATAGAAGGGGGGAATCCCCTCAACCACCACCAGTGTCCAGCTCCACCTGGATGATGCGACGACAGCCATATTGCACCAGAATGTCCACTACACACCAGCTTACTGGTGTAGAGGAGACAGTGATGAAGCCAATCAGTATATAGGGATGATTAGGAGGCCATGATGGACAGAGGACACTGGACGAATTTGGCCAGGACACCGGGGTTACACCCCTACTCTTTTTCGAAGAACATCCTGGGATTTTTTGTGACCACAGAGAGTCAGGACCTCGGATTAACATCTCATCCGAAGGACGGAACTAAACAATTAATTAATGATTACTGCATCAGAAACTAATAAAGGGTCTATATGTATGATATATTAAGTAATAAATGAATTGCTATTAATTAAATGTGGCATTGTTTATTAATTACTTAATAACATACTTTATTAACTAATAGTGTAAATGAATGTGTTAATTGCCACAACTGGTCAAAGATTTGCACTTCAACTTCCATTTGTCTGCTTTAATTAATCAATAGCTAATGATTTACAAATGTATCATTATGTATAACTTTACTTGTTGGTGCACATGACTAACTAATTGTTAAGTAATATGTAATTTTGGTTTTGACATCCACACTATGGATTTCAATTTCCAGCCTTCTACAACCGGGATTCCACTGTGCCAGATGAACTGCTGCATCCAATAGTTGATGGCACAGGACTGTGTCAGGTTAAGCTTGAGGTCTAGGATTTAAAGGCAGAACATTGAGAACATGTGGCCGGGCTCTGCTATTTCATAACGCTGTGTCTAGACCGGACAAAGACACTAGAACCCATTATAATCAGTGATACTACACTGGATGCGGCACAACACTACACAACACAACAAAACCTCGACAGTAAACTGATGACGCACTCTATTTCTGACGTACTCCAGGCTCTAGAGCTACTTCTGTTATGAAGGACAAATGGACTTGCAATGGTCTGTCAGTGTAAACAGCTGTAATGGTGGCAGCAGTTTAAACATGGGGTAACAGTGTCAGTAGTTCAGATTCTGGTGTGCTGGTATTTATGTGCAGCCCAACTTACCCATCCTTCAAACACATTACCTGACATTACATTCACTGCATGTGCAACTGCCCCACAGGCCTTTAGTGGGGATGACAAAACCCATAATCATAACATATTACTTAACAATTAGTTATTAGTCATGTGCCTCAACAAGTTATACATAATAATACATTTGTAAATCATTAGCTAATGATTAATTAAATCAGACAAATGGAAGTTGGAGTGCATATCTTTGACCAATTGTTGTGATTATCACATTCATTTACACTATTAGATAATAAAATATGTTATTAAGGAATTAATACATAATGCCACATTTAATTAAACAGCATTCGAATACAATGACTTAGTCATAAAACGTTTTACAGTTGGTTTTAAGATTGTAAGACATTGTCTTCAAATGTTATTCAGCTTTAAATTGTCATATTTTGTGTAAGACCCCATACAGTAGTGAAATACATAGCAATATTTACATATGATTTAACAGTTTATTGTAATACTGTACATTTAAAAAATCTAAAAGGTGTGCATCATACAACTAGATGAAGTCATTGTCTTCAAATGATATTGAAGTCAGACACGTTTATGCCAATGTCGCATAACTTTAGAGACGGTCCCTAACGTTAAATAGGCGAATATCGAACGTCCAAAGTCAAACCAACTTCATGCCAGCGTTCAGACAAATGATTAGTCGCATTGTGTGAATTATTCGCTCGAGCTAAATCACTTTCAATTTGCCCAGACTCGTTATCGCGTCGCCCAGGGCGAATTTGATTGGACTTGTATGCAATAGCGTCACCAGAAATATCAGCTGTGTTAGGTAGCACACTAACACCAACAATTTTCACATTTATAAACACAACTTACCACTTTTTTTGTGTATGGAAACGTCTTCTTCTTTCCCCTTGGTATTTCCTCCCCGTGCCTTTGCGCGGGTAAAATGCATGGTACCCGCACTCCCCCCACTCCCAGTTCCAGCTGAGGGACAGTGTACTGAAGCTTGGTCATATATATCTTGATGCTGAAAAAAAGTGACAAAGATATTGTTTCACAAGAATGAAAATAATAAATTACAATATTTCCCAAGGGATTTGATTGGCCTACTTACCATCTCTACAATCAAATGTTCGGAGTCGGACTCGAAGCAGAGCAACCTGTATCTGTAGGCAGAGCTTGGCCTATCAGATTGAAGAAGTGCTCGGTCACGTGTCAGCTCTCTGATTCTGATAACATCGTAAGCCAATGAAAGGAAAGTGCGCCAATTTTTTATTTTTTTGGATTGCATTATATTGCTAGTTGTATTACTAGCTCAAGGCTCGAGCCGCTGATGTATTCGCTGGAGATAAAACTTTTGAACAAAGTTTATGTTAGAGAAACCAAACAATCGTCTTTAAAGTTAATAAAATGGTTGCAAAAGATTGGCTTGTTGAAACGCAAAATTAAATGCAAGAACTGCGACCATAAAATGAACATGGTTGCCTCCCAGTCCAAGGACCATTACATCTGGTAAGAATAAATGCTTTGTTTTTATGATTTATCATAAAATAAACTTAAATATCTTAAATGCTAGCCTAGTGTGTTAGTTGTTA
This sequence comes from Carassius auratus, assembly GCF_003368295.1. NCBI lineage: Eukaryota > Metazoa > Chordata > Actinopteri > Cypriniformes > Cyprinidae > Carassius > Carassius auratus. Next base: position 9,358,011 of record NC_039283.1, read on the forward strand.
TTCCAAGAGGGGTTATAAAAATGTGACTTAAAATTTTTATAAACTTCAAAAGGCAATTTACATAAATGTGAGCTGCACATTTCGAAGTAAAAAAAATATATATGGTGCGGTTGCGGCCTATAGCTCACTGTTTCAGAGCAGTTGGCAATAAACCTACTGCACACTAACCTCATTGCTTATGATCCACTGATAATGAACTATGACAATGTACATTGTATTTATGTTGTAATTTAATGTATATCATTGTAAGAGTGGCAATTTATCATGCTTGTATTTTATCTAATCAGTTTGAATAAACACCTAGAATTAGTAATAACAGATTTAAAGTACTGGTAAATAGATTGTACTACTATCAGCACAATAATCAGTCTGTTGTCTTTTTTTAAAACATTATTTCATTTAAAAAAATCAAATATTGCTCAACATCTGTATCGACATATTTGTACTAAACAACATGATTTTTACATAAGCTTTTGTTGTATTAATTAGGCTATATATCCAACCTATCGTGTGTGTGTGTGTGTGTGTGTGAGTGTGTGTTCCAAGACATATATTAAACATGTCAACTTATCATACAGTCTTATGTCCTGAAACTTCCAGGGAGTGTCGACGTAAAAGATTTGGACGGTTGAGAAGAAGTGTTCGGACAAACTCACTTTTCTCACAATCACACTGCAGTCTGTTCACATGGATGAAGTATATACATAGGTAAGCAATGCATTACATAACTACAGTATTTGACATATTACACTATTTGCATGGTGTATGTTGAGTCCATAGAGCACAATTGAATTGCAGCATGTTTTCATAGTTTATGGTGGCATAAAAAAATATGATGGTCAATCTATAGCATATCCTAATGCAAAAGCATTTCCTGTAATATACCCCAGCATACTTTGCCAGATATCTTACAGTAACTCAAAAACTGTAAAACAAACTCTTTTTAAAATTGCATCAAGTTGATTATATCTGGACCATACTTTGAATTTGTATTTAGGATGTCTTGTAAAACATCTAACAGAAGCTTCTAAAAGAAGATTATGGTGGTGATTATATACGTTTTCACTGTGATGCTTTCAAGTTTAGTCAGTTTCTGTACAGCACTACAGTATGTTGTACTGTTTAGTTGTATGTTTGACAGAATCTATTAATATGCAAATGTTTTTTATACTTTAGAAACTAGTATTCAAAATTCAGGATACTAAGTACAAATTATGCTTTGTGGCCTGCAGGTTGATAAAGTGCACAGTCTCTTTAAGTAAAAATGCAAAGTCCTGATTTAATGATAATAATACTTTTTGTTAATCTTTGTAGATTTGCTCAGGGTTTACATCTACGGCAAGTAGACATGCTTCAAGATGGCATTGCAAAGAGCACAGCAACACTTTCCATGATGTCAAAGAAACTCAGAAGAATTTGTGTACAAAGCCTGGAGAAGCACCGGAAAAAAAAAAGACAGAAAGTTGGTGGAGTTAATGTCCTTGTTCACATTGATGAGTGCAAGTTTTGCCACAAACGCAAGGTAGAGTAATCTAAATGTGCAATTTTTACTTTCACTGACATTTTATTTATTTTGTTTAACCTAAAGAAGGGTTATCTTTATAAGGTTATCAGGACCACTGGGTAACTTTTTGGATGAATTAGATGTGCTGCTCTCAACCTTCTCTGAGGATGGTACTCCCCTAGTTATGCTTGGTGATTTCAACATTCATCTAGATAAACCTCTGTTTGCCAATTTCCACACTCTGCTTGCCTCTTTTGATCTCAACCGAGTGTCAACTACTGCTACTCAAAAATCAGGCAACCAACTGGACCTTATTTATACATGACACTGCTTTACTGATCATGTTCTGGTTACTCCACTGCACACGTCGGATCACTTCCTCCTCACTCTTAACCTCAACATGATCCCTGACACATCACTCACCCCTCCACATGTCATCTTTCGACGTAACCTATGCACACTTTCACCCTCCCGGCTATCTGCAATGGTTTCATCTTCACTTCCTTCCCCTAAACTGTTGGCATCTTTTGATGCTAACAGTGCTACTGATACTTTCTGCTCCACTCTTACATCTTGTTTAGACACTGTTTGCCCCTTATCTTCCAGGCCAGCCTGTAACACCCCTTCTGCCCCTTGGTTATCTGATGTTCTACGCAAACACCGTTCTAAGCTTAGAGCTTCTGAAAGGGTGTGGCGCAAGTCCAAAAATACTACTGATCTTATTGTGTATCAGTCACTCCTATCTTCTTTCTCTGCTAATGTCTCCTCTGCTAAAAGGACATACTACCATAACAAAATTAACAATTCATCTAACTCTCGCATGCTTTTTAAAACATTTTCCTCACTTCTTTGTCCTCCTCCTCCCTCTCCTGCTTCATCTCTAATAGCTGACGACTTTGCAACGTTTTTCATTAATAAAATTAAACACATTAGTGCATAATTTTCCACACCACAATCAGTCAAGCTCATATCACCAGCAAACTTACACTCATTTACATCCTTCTCTTCACTCTCTGAGGCAGAAGTGTCAAAACTCATCCTTTCTAATCACCCTACAACTTGCCCGCTTGATCCTATTCCATCTCATCTTTTTCAAGCCATTTCTCCTGAAGTTGTACCTGCACTCACTCTCATCATCAACACTTCCCTCCACACTGGTGTTTTTCCTTCATCATTTAGACAGGCACGTATAACTCCACTACTTAAGAAACCCAACCTCAACCCATCTCTTTTAAAAGAACTACAAACCAGTTTCCCTTCTTCCTTTCATTGCAAAAACACTTGAACGAGCTGTGTTCAAACAAGTCTCTACATTTCTCACACACAACAATCTCCTTGACAGCAACCAATCTGGCTTCAGAAGTGGACATTCAGCTGAGACTGCCTTGCTCTCAGTTGTTGAAGCTCTAAGACTGACAAGAGCAGAATCCAAATCTTCAGTACTTATCCTGCTTGATCTGTCCGCTGCTTTTGACACGGTTAACCACCAGATCCTCCTATCAACGCTACTGGCAAAAGGCATCTCAGGAACCACACTTCAATGGTTTGAGTCTTACCTATCAGATAGGTCCTTTAAAGTATCTTGGAGAGGTGAGGTTTCCAAGTCTCAACATCTAACTACTGGGGTGCCTCAGGGCTCAGTTCTTGGACCACTTCTCTTCTTGGTCTACATGGCATCATTAGGTTCTGTCATTCAAAAACATGGTTTTTCATACCACTGCTATGCTGATGACACTCAACTCTACCTCTCATTCCATCCTGATGATCCGACGGTAGCTATTCGCATCTCAGCTTGTCTAACAGACATTTCTTCCTGGATGATGGACCATCACCTTCAACTCAACCTTGCCAAGACAGAACTGCTTGTGATTCCAGCAAACCCATCGTTCCATCACAATTTCACCATCAAGTTAGGCACATCAACCATAACTCCTTCAAAAACAGCTAGAAGCCTTGGAGTTATGATTGATGATCAGCTGACTTTCTCAGACCACATTGCTAAAACTGTCCGATCCTGCAGATTTGCTTTATTCAACATCAAGAAGATCAAGCCCTTTCTCTCGGGTCATGCTGCACAACTCCTTGTTCAAGCTCTTGTTCTGTCCAGGCTGGACTACTGCAATGCCCTCTTGGCAGGTCTTCCAGCTAGTTAAATCAAACCTTTACAATTAATTCAGAACGCGGCAGCAAGAATTAATTTTTAATGAGCCAAAAAGAATACACGTCACACCTCTGTTTATCAACTTGCACTGGTTTCCAATAGCTGCTCGCATAAAATTCAAGGCATTGATGTTTGCCTACAAAACTACCACTGGCTCTGCACCCATTTACCTAAATCTGTTACTTCAGACTTATGTGCCTCTAGAAGCTTGCGTTCTGCAAGTGAACGTCACTTGATTGATCATCCCAAAGAAGCACAAAGTCACTTTTACGGACTTTTAAATTAAATGTTCCCTTCTGGTGGAATGAACTCCCCAACTCAATCCGAGCAGCTGAGTCCTTAGCCATCTTCAAGAATCGGCTTAAAACACATCTCTTCCATCTTTATTTGACCCTCTAACTTCAGCACTCACTATTCTAATTCTATTCTTTAAAAAATCTAACTACCTTTCTAATCTTTTTGTATTCTATTTTCTTTTTATTTATTATGCAATTGTATATGTATGTGTGTGTTTATGTGTAAAGACCTCTAACTAGCTTGCTCTATTCTTTTATTTTTTTATTCTATCTGTTTTCTTTTTATTTATTATATTAGATAAAACCCCATGCTACGTGTACTGGGTTAACCTAACTGAGACTTGTTATAGCACTTATATATCATTGCTCTTTTTGTTGTTTTTGATTGCTTCCACTGTCTTCATCTGTAAGTCGCTTTGGTTAAAAGCGTCTGCTAAATGATTAAATGTAAATGTAAATGTAAATGTTATCTCATGCTTAAGTAGAATAAAACAGGAATGTGTTCTTAACACAAAAATTAAATGAATATTCAATTCCTGTCCCTCCATTGACAGCATACGCAACTACCACTTCAAAAAATTCATGAAGAAATCATTAAACTAATCCATGAGACTTCAGTGGTTTAACCTCAATTTTATAAAATGATGCAAGTGCTTTGTTTCCTCAAAACCCCCCACATAATTTACCACTTTATTTACAAAATATGAATCTTTAAATTTTCTTTTTTGGGTGAACTGACTCTTTAAAGATTTTCTTATTAGGTAAGCATAGTTATTGTGTTATATGTAATTCATCTCTGATACATAGATTTTCTTTATTTTGTAATACTGTTCATGCTGTTTTCTTTGTTTTTTTTTTTGGGTAGTATGCAAGAGGACGCTTTGGTAACACCTGGAAAAGAAAGCGAACGTGGGTGTTTGGTATACTTGAGATCAAAGCTGCAAGCAGACGCCCCATTCTTCGCCTTGTGAAGAAAAGAAACAAGGAGACCCTGGTTCCCATCATCAAGAAACATGTCAAACGTCAAAGTTTAGTTGTGAGTGATGAGTGGAGAGCATATGCCAGTCTTTCCCAGGAGGGGTACAAGCATGTCAGAGTCAACCACAGCCAGAATTATGTAGATCCCCAAACAGGACTACATACTCAAAACATTGAGAGTGCATGGCAGACTTACAAGAGGGAAGTTTGGCGTATGCGGGGGAATCGTTCTGAAAAGGCCTTAAAAAAACAGCTCAGCTTCATAGAGTGGACCTACTGGTTAGCAAGAAGACATAAACATGGAGTACTTGGAAGACTTCTCAAGGACATAAGGAATGGTAACCGTAGATACGTTTAGGAACTTTCTGTAAACCTTACTGTCATGAAAGGCAAAATGTATTCATTAATTATTATTTGTTGTTTATAACTTTTGATCTTGGTTTTGGGCATTTGAGAAATGTTCTTGTAGAAAAGTATTGAGTGTTTTTTCTCATTTTGAAATGCTCAATATATAACGTTTGTCACATAATCTGATGGTTCAGATGTGATCCTGATACCCTAGTAAATAATGGGTTGTATTATTTGGAGTGTTTTTGTATTTAATAAAGGTGCACTTTTTTCTCTGATGTGCTGCCTATGGTGTTTGTTCTACTTCAGTCAGGTATGCAAAACATGTTTTAAATGGTAATTATGTTGCATACAATTAATGGAAACCTGTATGCAATCTGTTGATAGGTTATAGACTTTCTACTGATATCAACTGTTTTTCACTTTAATTAGATAGTCCTAAAATATATCTACTAACACTTAGTGGAGAATGTCTATTAATAGTCTACTGATCATAAACAATATATTTGTTGACAAACAACAGATAAGCAACTAATCTTCAGTTGACTATCAACAGATTATCAACAAATGGTAAATACAGAAATGTGATGCATTTGACACCCCTTGGGTAGGATATACAGTATCATATACTGACATGACAGTTGACTTTCAACTGACAGATTGATTTTGAGTTGTTGATAGACAGCTTAGAAGATGGTGACTCAATCTACAGAAAGTTAGTTGACAATTGGCTAATAACCTATTTCAAAAATAACATTGAAAGTCAACAGGCACTTTTTGTAAAATCTGTAGATTAACACTTGAAATGTACCTTATAGTCTATAGGCAGTTAGTTGAACGTATGTTACTTGTCTGTTGAAACAATGTTGTTGAATGTCAACTGATGCACTGTTGACAAGCTACTGAATGGCTACTAATAAGTAGTAGAGTCTCAACGAACGGACTATCAAAATAAAGTGTTACCGAGATTTGACCCTTCTGCCTCCTGTCAACCTGATGTGCATTTGGATGACATCCAAATGACCTGAACGAATCTTGTATTAACACCAGTGTGATGATGGTCTGTCCAAATTCAATACAGTGCAGTTTAGGGCTTTTTTGATACCTTATATGTGAGGGACTTGTGGCACAATGAAGAGAGAATGATGTATATATTGCATTTGTAAACTCATTTAATCTTTTCCATGCTTAGTTTAGTGGCGATCTCAAGTGCACTGTTGCCTCATGCACTGACAAGAGTTGGTGATGACAAAATGGCATTAAGTTAAATTATTTATTAGTGGAACAATACTCCAGTAACATGCATTGTATTTGTGTGTGTTTTTGGAAGGGGGCGGATGTAAGGGCAGCATATTAGGGTCAACATATTGCCCATTTAGAGCTCTGGCTGCTTTACATGGCCAGCATTCCCATCAACCCCTTCTGTCTCTGTTGCTCAGATGCAGCCTGCAAAAACGAGGTGCTCATGCACTCCAGAATCGCAGCCTGTAGCTCTCAGTGAGACCAAGGCTAAAACTAAAGGTGATAGGTAACCTCCAGTCAGTGTTGAGTACTCGAGACTCGGACTCGGTCTTGGACTCAGTCTCGAGACCGTATTTTAATGGTCTCGGTCTTGTCATGGACCCGTGTGCATCTGGACTCGGTATTGACTCGGACTCGAACATATTAGGAATCGGACTCATGCCCGAGTCCACTCGAGTCCCATTAAAAATATTTCATGATTATTATAACTGTATGTTAATGTTTCTTTAAACTGATGTATGATTGACACATCGAATGACTTTTGATTTTCTTGTGACGTGAGACCAGTGGCGGATACAGAACGTCATTAATAGGTGGGCCTGGTGAATATACGGAGGGGCCTCGGGTTGTTTAATCTTATACACCTGATTCCCGGGCTCCGTATTATAGAGCTTTCACACAGCGCGCGGATGCGGTCCGGCGATCCGTTCCATGTGCGGTGCAGTGCAGAGATCGTTTTCGCACCGATGTATTTCTGATGTGATGCACGCGCTGAATTAAAGTGACAGGCTGACAGTGCATATGGTTCGTGGTCAAAATGAACACAGATTGAAATGAAAATGTAATAATCTCACCATAAATGCGTTTACACAGTCATCTTTTTTTACTTTAGGACCAGGGTAAAGCAATGAATTTTTTTTTACTTCAACAAGGCAACATAATGAACAACTCTCGTCTCATTCATGGTATAGGTGAAAAAACAATTTATTTGTGACATGCCATAAAATGTTTGCGATTTTAATAAAAGTACTACATGGTTAAATATTTTACCACTTGTTTGAGCAACTTAATATATAAATCTATATAAGTAGCGCTGAATAATACATTGTTTAAATTGTTAAAACGTCTATTAAAGAGTGTATATGTACGAACAGAATCGCAATGCTGACAAACCTTTTTTTTTTTAATAAAAGTTTCTGATAACTTCTGGATTTGAAATACAAATAGTGAGTATGTGTTTGTGGTAGCCTACATTCGTGGATCAGTCACACACTGCAAACACGGAGTATGTGTGTTTCACAGTGTAACAGTGGCATTAAGCCACTAAGTCAGTGCGCGCACTGAGAGCGTGTGGCCAGCCTTAAATGTCCTCAGGAAACTATTAATATTATATTATTTATTAATTCGTTATTATTAAAATTACAAAAAAAAAAAAAAAAAAAGATTTGTTTTTATTAATCTGATTGGGCGGGCCACCAGTGCCCACCCATAAATCCGGGCCTGCGTGAGACGTTAGCGTAATGTTAGTGCAGAGGCAGCTGGATAAAAAAAAAAAAAAAAAGTCTGTTACATCAAGCATAATTCAGTTTGCATTTAAGAACCACAAAGAGTTTGTATGCAGTAAGACTCTAAAAAAGAAACATTCTGGGATATGCAAATTCTGTGGTACATCAATCACCGAGGCAAAGGGAACAACTTCCAATTTTCATCGACATGTGGAGCGAAAGCACAAAGAAAGGTAAGATTAAGAACTCATAATTTCTTGTAGTATATGCATATATTTTACGCATCAGCTAATGCTTAGTTGGGCCGCAGCGCAGAAGTCCACTTTTTAGTCCGGCTCCCGCCAGTTTCTCTCCCACACCTTGACCCGCCCGCCCCGCTCGCTTCTATCAGATATCCTACTTTGTAAAAATAACACAGTTGAGAGAAATAATGTAGCAATATGGCTTTCTGGAAAGCGGGATCACTACAGGAGGATGGCAGGATTTTAGGTTAAAATGGTCACAGAAAAAAAACAAATATCGTTTAATTAAATTCTATAATGAAAACAGACACAGACTGACTGTCTCAACACTAAACATCTCCCCCCAAAAAAATGTCTGACAGAAGGCATTGAACTTATATGGCATTTCATCCAGCTCTCTTCCCCTGGCACATACACACTTTTGCATGAACATTTCCTGGACAGTCAGTCGGCTCTTGTGTGTATGCCCTCCGTAAAAATAAAAAAAACTTCGACTATTGTGTATTTTACCCTGCATTAAAACGCACCATCCAGTGAAATTAGCATTAGATTATCCGTTGCTGTTACACAAAGTGATGAAATGGTAACGCTTAAACGCAGATTGGCTGCACTTTAAATCTTAAAAGTAAACAATAGGCAGGAGCAGGACCATAATGCCGATATAGCCTACATATTTCTCTGTATTATTTTTAATGCATTACTGATTTTAAACTTGAAGAGAAATTATTATTTGGTAGGCGATCATCATATCTGTACAATAACATATATATATATATATATATATATATATATATATATATATATATTATTATTATTATTAATAATAAGATATCTGTTAAGCAATATCTGTATGTAAATTATGTTTCATAAAAAGAAAATAACTGTTATTGTTGTTTTTTTCTTTCAAGGCTTACAGAGTACAAGAGAGGCACACATACAGAATCTAACAGAAGTGCACCACAACAAACTATAGAATCATCATTTTGCACTGCTCAGCATTAGAGTCCTGGCTCAAGTCGCCAAAAAGCAATCAATCAAGCAATCATCAATGACTTGATAATTGGTTGTTCCTTGCCGTTATCTATTATTGAGAATGAACACTTCCGACACTTTCTTCACACCTTGGATATGAAGTATGTGCCCATTTCAAGAACAACAGTTGCTGAGAAATGTATCCCAGATTTAGTTGAAAATGCTAAAAAGCATATTTGTGAAACCTTGAAGAAACACAGCTCCATCTCAGTAACAGTTGACATATGGTCAGACCGCACTTTGCGCTCATTCCTTGGAATTACTGCACATGTTTGCAATACTAGTGAGGATGTTTACACGCTGGATTCATTTCTTTTAGATTGTAAACATTTCCCTAGTAGACACACTGGTGAAAACATCTCAATGGCCTTTGATGACATAACAGAGGAGTATGGGATTACAAGCAAGATTGATTACATCATAACGGATAACGTGGCAAACATGAAATGTGCCTTTAAAGTGAAGTTACCTCAGCAATCTGTTGACCCTGCAGATGACAATGAGGAAGAAATGGATAACTTGGATGATGAGGAGCTGTGGGAGGATTTAGACAACAACCAAGAAACCTTGATAGACATGGCCAGGTCAAGACAGCGATTGTCATGCTTTGCCCACTCACTTCAGCTGGTGATTGGTGATGGGCTGAAGGAAGCCAAATTCATATCCCTGGCCATAGCAAAAGCAACTAAACTCACTTCTCTACTGCATAGCAGCACTACTTTCAAGAACCGCTTCGAAGGTACTTTTGGCAGTGGGAAGTCAATACCAGTGACGAATGTGACACGCTGGAATTCAACATTCAAGCAGGTGCAGGCAATCACAAGTCTTGACTACAGAAATCTGGCAGAGGTCTGTGGTAAAGAGTTCGAAAATGTGGTGTTTACACCCCGTGAATGGAACCAACTTCAAGAGCTGAGTGTAATTCTTGGACCATTTTCAGAAGCAACTGATCTAACACAAGGTGAAAAGTCTGTAACCATAAGCATGGTAGTTCCTACTGTTTTAGACCTAAACACACATCTTCTGAAAATGGGTGAGACAAGATGCCAATGCCAGCCTTTAATTAAGGCCCTTCACACATCTCTACAAAGAAGATTTTCAGGAATATTTGTGAAGGCTAAAATGGCCAGAGAGTGTGAAACACCCATGCCTTTTTACCAAGATGCGTACTTTCTTTCTAAAATGCTGGATCCACAATTTGGTCTGAACTGGATTGACTTGGACGTTACCAACAGTGATGCTTCATCACTAAAGAAGTTCAGAGAAGATTTAAAGAAGACTCTGACAAGTTAGTATTTCCCCCATTCCACTATATTTTAATTCCACTTTAACATTATAAATTATTAATAAATAATAATATATTAATAATACATTATTTTGTGATTTAGGCTAATTTTTTCCTTAAAGGTAAAAAAAAAACATTCTGTAAAAATATATCCTTGGTATTTCAACACTGACTGTGTAAGGCCATGTCAAATGTTAAAACCATAGTGAAATTAAGTTTGATGCACTTAAACTCTATATAATTTCATAATTTGATTATGAGACTTTGGTCTGGATTTCATAGACAGAGTCACAAATATATTGCAAAATCTTTAAATTGCCATTTAATTCAATATGATAGTTAACGTATAATGTTTTAAAAAAATGTTTTTTCTTAATGATGACTTGAGTAAAACTCACCCTTATGCTAATGCAATATTGTATTGTGCTGTTTTTTTTTTTTTTTTTTTTTTTTTAAGATACCTTGATCTCAGCTGTAGAGAGTATGGCTGTGGCAGATGGTGAAGCTACTCAGCAGATGAATGCACTCAATGCAGATGATTCTTCATCAAACAATTCTCCACCACCACCAGCCAAATTGCCACGGCTAGTAGCCCGCTACAAAGCACACAAAAGCCAGCATAATCATACGGTGGAAGCCAGTATCTCTGACCAGATGAGTAAATACTTCAGTGACATTCAGGATCCGTGTAGTGACACAGCACTTGTCTTCTGGTCCAAAAACAAGGACAGATATCCCCAACTGCATGCACTTGCAGTGAAACTTTTGTCAGTCCCCGCTTCCTCTGCACCAGTAGAGAGAGTTTTTAGTCGGGGTGGACTGATCATGAGACCACATCGTGCTCGGTTGGGTAGCAGGATGGTCTCCTCACTTATTTTTTTGAAAAGTAATTATGCCCATCTGTAATCTTCATCTAAAGTGCACATAATCCAAGACATTGTAAGGATATTACAATGTCTTGGATTATGTGCAAGACAGTCATTAGTTAAGCTTCAAGGTTAAAAGTTATGAAAAAGCTGTCACAGTTGAACATTTACAGGTATAGTGGTACAGTAATGTTACTTGTACTAGAAGTGTTATGTGGAATTACAGTATAGAGTGATACACTAATGTTCTGTGTACTAAAAATGTTTGTGGACACACATAGTGGTACAACAATGTTTTGTAGACAAGAGCACTTAAGCTTAAGGTTAAAAGTTATTTAAAAATTGTTACAGTTGAACATACAGATATAGTGGTACACTAATGTTATGTGTACTAGAAAAGTTATGTGGACTTACAATATAGAGTGGTACAGTAATGTTATGTGTACTAGAAAGGTTATGTGATTGTGTATATTGGTACAACGATGTTATGTGAAAACGAGCACTTAATACTGACAAGTAACAATTCATAATTCTAATAAAATAACCTTTACACCACATACTATGTGGGCCTTTTACCCTTTATTGTTTCCACCAAAAATTTTAAATACTCTTGAAGATTTCTTTAGGTCTTGTCTCAGACCCAATCTCTCTGGTCTCGGTCTTGACTCGGACTCGACCCTTTCTGAACTCGGTCTTGACTCGGACTCGACCCTTTCTGAACTCGGTCTTGACTCGGACTCGACCATCTCTGGACTCGATCTGGACTCGGACTCGAATGAGCTGGTCTCGACTACAACACTGCCTCCAGTCATCCCATCCCCCATTTATTATTCATCTATGGCTCGCTCAGAGGGCTGACACACAGAAAAGCCTTCAGCGCATTATAACTGGTCTACTACAGGTTTCCAATCTACAGTACACCACCCCCACCAGAAGAAGCCAAGTTCTTACCTGTCAACTTTTGTTTGTCATCACAGGTATTGATCAGAGTGCTGTCTGTGCCTTGTGACAAATAACAGGACTAATCCTGTGTGATGGCTGGTTAACGTTCTTTCTGTGTTGCTGTCCAACAAGGCTAGAGATTTGATTTAGACAGCGGCACTGATGGGGAGAACAAATCAAATCCTCTTGCCTGGTATGATAGACATCCCTGAACACAGAACGGTTCTTGATAGACATCCCTGAACACAGAATGGTTTTTGATGGTGCAAAGGGAACTTGGACAGGGCCTGGATTGCATTATATGAGCTACAAACTTGTAATACTGACATTACAATAAAGATCACCTTTGCCCTGTGATAAAACAAATGGGAGTTTTCTTTCAGGATAACAATGACCTCATCCATTGGACATGTAGGGTCACTGAATGGTGTTGATGAGTATGAAAATCGAATGAATCGTATCTTAGCCCAATTGAACATCTACACTTAAAAATAAAGGTTCTTTATTGGTGTCTGTGGTTCCATAAAGAAAGTTTAACCTCCATAGAATTTTACCATTGAACAAGAAGGTTCTTTACAGTGGAAAAAGGTTCTTTAGATTATTACAATTATTCTTTAAAGAACCATTTACTGATTGATTCTTTGGGGAACTAAAAAAAAATTGGTATTGGATTAACCTTTCAACATGGTTGAATACACAACGGTACATTCAATTAAAACATAGATCAACACTACATTTAAAGCCCTGCATTTCACCCCGAGCCAGACGGGCCCAGACTTATTTATACCCCTAGGGCCGGGCTTCGGGCCAATTTTCACGTTATAGCTCACATGCAGGCCCGGGCCTCAGGCCTTTTTTGGGTTATCCTTCTGTTTATATTTTTAGACATAAAAAAAAATGAGAAATTTACGTTGACGATAGAAAAACAAACATAGAAAGACAGTTCATAACCTCATAACTTTCATAATCTGATAATTCAACCCGTTATAATTACACTGACATACTGACATGACAGACTCACGCACACACGGTTTTCCATCAGCGCGACCCACGATTATACTTCACTTATATCCACTTACTATTATAGGCCTCTAAATTAATGTATTAATCATAGCCTAGTTGGCCAACTAATAATTATAAAATGATAATTCATGCAGCGGTGAGCATTTCTGTGTCTGTACCTGTTGCTGCGGGCCATGCAGCAACGAAAAGAGCACTGCCCGAGTTTGAGGACGAGTGTGAAAACATTGTGGAGCCGGACGAGGATGACGACGAAGTACAGCAATACATGTGCCTCAATCACAACATGGAAGGTGATGGACGAGTTATGCTGCTATGGTTTACTCACTGTGATTTAATAAATAAACATTTATTAAACCAACTGTCTGTGTGATATGCTTGAAGTGTTTTATATCTATGGATTTTATTGTAGCGCATAGAAGAACAATAGAAGAACAATCCAAATAAAATATTTAAAGGTTTTTGTTAAATAATAAGCATATTTTTTAACTGAACTTGCAAGAGAAACCCTTATACTTTTATGTAACCACTGAAACCAGTTGATCTTTTATTTTGGTGATAAACTATAGATTATATCTATAATTTTACTTATGTGTCTCATAAAATAATTTTGTACATTTGTGTATTGAAAATGTGTTGAACAGTTCAAGAATGGATGCTGCAACTAGGGGCCCCCAGACCACATCAACAGGATTTCTACCGAGGGGGACCCTAAAATGTTAGAACCAACAGCCTTGTGCATATAGCGTGGTTGCGCTTCAGGTGATTCTTGAAAGAGTCCCCCCCCCCCCTTTCTGATGCCGTCCCCTACATTCTCTCCCACTTGTGTGCTTTCTGTACTGTCCTCTATAAATGAAAACAAAAACACCAAAAAAAAAGAAAGAAGAAGAAATGGTTTACTGAAAAGTTATTAAAAAGCGGTATTTAATTTTATAGCATTTCTTTAAACCAGTGGTTCTCAGACCTTTTATACCAAATAGCACTTCTGAAAATATTTGGCTTTCTAAGTACCACCATAATGACCAACATTAAATTTCAGCAGCACAGTAGGCCTAACTATTCAGCTGCAGTTCAAAAATGAGGCAGTTTTTTCCTGATAAGAATATTTATTGTTGTCAGCCACTTTAACATTGTAAATACATAGTTTTAACATCAACACTGCACTGTGCTTAAATACAAGTAAATGAAAAACGTAAATAATTATTAAATGAATGATTAAATTAATGTGTTGTAACAAAGGTTACATAACTGTACTGAACTTAATTAATTAAAGATTAAATTAAAATGTATTCACATTTTTTAATATTTAATTTAGTGATTCATCTGCGGACCACTAGAGGGAGCCTGAGTAGCACTAGTGTTTCTCGTACCAAATGGCGTTCACATCAGGAAAATGTGGAAAGATCTCTAAAAGACAGACATTAACATACAATTTACCAGAAACACAGATGAGCATCTAAATTTAGCATCTGTGATAAAACGATACAAAAATACACAGGTATTTATTTTCTACATGTTACATGTCCTTTACCCATTTGTAAACTCTAGTAATGTATACTTTACTATTTTTGAAAAGTAATAAAGATAGCAATTTTTTTTTTTTTACCTCATTTGCCAGTATGTATGCAGTCCCTCGCAGATCACACATGACCCTTCTTGTCATCCAGACCTCCGTTCATCTTTGGAACACAGTTTAAGATATTTTTGATTTAGTCCAAGAGCTCTCAGTCCCTCCTTTGAAGCTGTGTGTACGGTATACTGTCCATGTCCAGAAAGGTAAGAAATAATCAAAGCAGTCCATGTGACATCAGAGGGTCATATAGAATTTTTTGAAGCATTGAAAATAAATTTTGATCCAAAAATAGCAAAAACAATGACTTTATTCAGCATTGTCTTCTCTTCCGTGTCTATTATGAGAGAGAGTTCAAAACAAAGCAGTCTGGTTCTAATCATTCAGTTTACCAAATCGAACTGTCTCTAATACGCATTAATCAACAAATGACTTAAACTGTTAACTTTTTTAATGTGGCTGACACTCCCTCTGAGTTCAAACAAACCAATATCTTGGAGTAATTCATGTACTCAAACAGTACACTGACTGAACTGCTGTGAAGAGAGAACTGAAGATGAACACCGAGCCGAGCCAGATAACGAACAACAGTTACAAGTGTTTTTGTTAACCTTTTTCAACCATTTAGCATTAAACAGTGGATCAATATTGTTTCAACATTAAAGCAACAACTGGACATATTTCAACGTTGAAGATTGGTCATGTGCCATCTGTTTCCATTTCAAGTGAACTTCAAACTGCATCCTCTAGGGGTCGCTATGGGGAATGCGTCATTGTGACCCGTTTCTGAAGCATACACTGATAAACACTAACAACATGTTAGCAGGCGGCAGCCTAAGACTTCACTACCGGTGCGACTATAGTCTAAATAGGCACCGGGGGAACATGTCATCCTTCTTCATCTTCAATGACTGTTTTGTTTGAAGTATAAAGCATTTAGAAGTTCATGTTTCTCGATAGAGCCCTTGCTCTGATAACTGCAGTTCACACGGCTCGCGTGATTGAACTTAATCTAGCTGTTGGGTGGTGCATGTTAAGCTCCCGCTGCACATTGTGTAGTGGAGAGAACATGGAAAGGATCTAATTGGGAAATTTCTACCTATCAGTAATTTCCTTTTGTTTATATAGTAAATATATATAGTGTGGGTCTGTCTGCAGTTTTTTGACAGAAGGTTTACATTATGTCCTTCTCAGATAATCACATTATTCTGCACTCTGGCATGAAAAGATTTAAAATAAAAAATAAAATCCATTCTCATCCCGCATCCACAGATTCCAGCAAACCAGTTATGCCAACATCGAGGGGCTGTGTGAGAATATGGTTATGATGTAAGCCTTTTAGGATACATCTCGCCTTTCAAACTTTTTGATACCTCTGTAAAAACAGTGGTCGAAAAGTTCAGGGAGGCGAAGGCATGCTCAGCGGCCTTCAAATCATTCATTCCACAAAGGTCCAAGTCTGAGCCTGCACAAACTCAGGAGTCTTGGCCCGTCTTGATCTGAGGATCAGAAATGGGCACAAGAGGCTAGTGTCTCACTTCAAGGGGAAGGATGAATCATTGGTCAAAGGGAGGTAGGCAAGATAAGAGATGTGATCCAGATAAGGCATCGGTGCTTGCGTCCGGATTAGAGTGATACTTGCGTATCTATTCATTTCCTTTGGGAGGTTAAACATCTAACTTATCCTGTAACAACCATCTCTCCACCTGACCGAGGTTAGGTAGGAACTTCCTGCACGTGATAGTTGAGTTCTCTGTTTTTCCAGAGCACCTGGGACCAGCAGCATCAGGTGAACTAGCCCCTTCCTCCACCTCTCTGATGCGTGGAGCTTTTGGCTAGCCTGCAGTATGCTTACCCATCTGATTCTGAACACCATGCTGTAGGTCGAGCCCCCTCTCTCGTTATGAGCTGGGTTTATGTTCCCTCAGTTAGGTAACCTACTGCCAGCCATTCCAGCATTGGGACATGCTGTAGGCTGAGCCCCCTCTCTCGTTGAGAACTGGGTGTGTTGCTCCCTCAGCTAAGTAAATTACTGCTAGTTTTCCAGCATTGGAAAATGCGGTAGGTCAAGCTCCCCTCTCATTTGTGATGCACCATTCCATCTATGAGCTGCTCTTTAAGAGTCCCATGAACTGTATCCTAAAATGGTAAGCATGCACGTTAAGTCTTTGTGCACTTTCTTAAATGCACACTTTGGTAAATTTGCACGCTAGTATTTTGCGTTCTTTTCAAAAATCTTATATGGTGAGGGCTTCGCAAGGTTGCTTCATGCCCTTTCTTGAGCTGGTAAGCCCCATTCATCTTGGGCGCCACTCCACCTTTGTATACTCAGGTTACCTGTTTCATAAGTTCACACTTACATATAATTAGCCGAGATATGATAATGCATATTTGGCGTGCTGTCCGGGGAAGGGCTCCTAGCGCGGGAATGGCCTGAACCTAGAGTACCGCCCTCCCCGTATCTGAACCTATAGTACCCCCCTCCCCGTATAAGTATAGAATAAACTTAAAGTGAGGAAAAG
Source organism: Carassius auratus (assembly GCF_003368295.1). NCBI lineage: Eukaryota > Metazoa > Chordata > Actinopteri > Cypriniformes > Cyprinidae > Carassius > Carassius auratus. Next base: position 9,375,524 of record NC_039283.1, read on the forward strand.
AGGCGAAGAAGGGATGCTGATAAACCATCAATGGATAGAGGTAAGTCAACTGTATTAATGCGATGGTGTTGATTAACTTGAGTGCACTCCACTGGTGTTAATTGGGCTAAGCATCTGACATGCTCCTCGTAAACCTTGTTAATAACACATAATTTAAACAGGGTGTTACTACTAGGGATTTGTTGAGACAGCTCTTTCGGCAAGCTTATGCAAGAGCAAGCGGTAGCCCCTGTGTGACAGGCCAAGACTTAGTATGAAGCTAGACTCTTGGTCGTATCTATTTAAAGGTATCTATTCTTGATTCTAAGCCTTGAGCTCTACCCCGGGCCCAGGAGTCTGGCCCTAACAGGTAAGTTTGGGTATGTAGCCAAGGCCTTTGGCCGTAAGGGATAATGTCACTGACAGTCGTGTAACGTCCCAGGGGCAACTCCCATGGAAATAGTAGATTTGGTAATTAGTGCTCACCATGGTACTGGCCTGCACTCCCCTCAGCATGGTGGCATGGGTATACCATTCCCCATAGCAACCCCTAGAGGACGCAGTTTGAAGTTCCATTGAAAGGGAATGTCCCAGGTTACACACGTAATCATAGATCCCTGAGTAGGAAACAAGATACTGCATCCGCTAGCTTTCTGCCATGCTTCGGATGCAAGCTTCAGATAAAGAAATGGATGATGTGTTCAATGGGCGCCTATTTATACTATAGTCACACCATTAGTGATTTCAACGGCTGTCTCTGGACAATGTGTTGTTGGTGTTTTTCGATGTATGCTTCAAAAACGGGTCACAACAAGGCATTCCCCATAGTGACCCGTATGGTCTAAAACCATGGTAACATAAGTAACCTGAGACTTTTTCAATCATTCAGCATTAAACCTTGTTTCATAAAAAAAAAAGAAAGAAAAAAAAAAAAAAAACACTTGCTCACAAGTGACTTTTTTATTTTATTCCAACCCCCCACCCCTATTTTTCCTTTACTTCTGTGAATGCATATATGTATTGATAATCTCTGATGGAGACACATCTCAGTAAAGCGGCTCAGGCAACAGGGAAACAAATAAAACCTTTAAAACTTCTTAAACACAAATGAACCAATGACTCCACATCAGAAGCCCTAAAGTAATATAAACTCGATGGACAGCACAGTAATAAAGTTTAGCGAATAAACAATGAAGACATTTTATTTGTGCTGACATTTAGTAGAGGGTACAAGCTTTATAAATTAATATTGGAGGCATGTTGCTTCTGCCTTCTGACAAATAACTATGGACCAATGTATAACATTACAAACTGCCAAGGTAGATGAATTTCAACAATGGCTAATGGAAAATTGTGGCAATTTGATTCCAGCAGCAACCATTCATTTAAAATTGACCAATTAACATTATCAGCAATGCAGTCATTTTTCTACTGAGGAGAAGACAAGATTCTGGCCAACGTTCCCTGAAGGTACATTCCTCCAGTTAAATAATTAGCCAGTATTTCTTTGTCAGTGTTGCTCATGCGGGACTAAACTCATTTCATGGCAGAGGAAAGAAATCTCAGTCTCAAATGTCACGGACACAGCATGGATGAACTTTTAGCATTTCAGAACACTAAACTATAATTACAAATAAATCTGGAACAAATACCGTTCCAACACCTCTACACCCCAACCTCCAACACATATTTAGTGTAGTCAAAGGAGAAGCAAATATTTTAAGTGTAAAATGAACTCATGATCATTTTGCACTTTTAATATGTCAGGTCAAGAGAGAGATTGGAAAATGGCTTTACAATTAATGATGGAGAAACAGCTGCTACAATAGAATGAAAAACAATGAAACATAACTATATTAATAAAAAGTGAAACTTTCAGTGAAATAAAATATATTTTATTACAGTATGGAAAATAAAACTGAGTAAGTAAGTTAAGGCTGTTATGAAAAATATTTTTGCACTTCAACCCTGTAACATTCAACTCTCTCAAAATTTGAATGCATTGGGATTTCAAAGCATGTTTTGAAAAAGAAATGGGTTATTATTCTTTAAATTAAAATGTGAATTTATTACAGAGCACAACAATTTTGGTTGATATAATACTGGAATTTACACAATAATCTATTCAGTTTATTCCAGCATATTAACTCCTGCTAATGTGATGGTTTTTGAGAAATTGTAAAAAAGCAAGTAATAGCCATTTAACATAAAATTATTTAAAAGCAATAATAATTTTCTGACATTTTAAGGCATATGTGGCACTGTTTCCTAAGAATTACCAAACTACATTAAAGCCGTAGAGTTGAAGATAAATACTGAGCTTACTGAAAATCCATTCATTTCCTAGACCTGCTTTGAGACTACTGGATTTTTGTGCAGCAAGCTTTTGATAGTATCAAATTCCTCAGACCCCTGAAAATAAGGCTAACATGGTGCTCAGAATAAGCAGTGAAAGTGACACTACAATTGTGCTGTGCTACAATCGTGGCACTCGAAAAACCATGCTGTGACCTCTTGCCGCTGATCCAGGCTGCAAAAATCACCTGCACAAGGGCGCTGCACTTCCATACACCTCCTCTAGATGTCAATGTGGCGCTATCAGTGCTGAGACTCAACGCAGCCCCTTGTCAGTCAGGCCGGATCCGCACAGATATCGCACAGCACACTTGAACGCCTCATTTCATTTCAATCCTCCTCGGGTTCTGGATTCCTGCTCATCATCTTATCTCCAACTGGGTAAAAGTTTACTTCTGACGTTCTCTGGACATCCTGAACAAAGTGAGTCATATGGCATCTTCAGCTATTCGATTTCAATTTAAAAATGCTGAAAAACTTGAAATGACCTCTAGATGGAAAAATATATTCTCACCATTACTGAAAATCACAAAGTATTTGATTTCAATTGAAACTTGCTTCTTGAATTTAGACCTTTTACATCTGACAGATTTGAAAAACAGTATTGTTTGTGCAATACATCAGAATTCTAACATTTGAAATGCTGCTGTTGTGGCAATCATTGTAAATGTCAACACTGCACTTCAGCCACTGAAAATGCCACATTAGAAAGCTAAAGTAACACTTCAGGAAGAAAAAAAAATCATAATTGAAGGTCACATTTATAATTATGTAGAGAATAAAATAAGTTATATTTTGCATCAATTAAATGAAGCATATATTTGTTGGACCATTAAGATGAACAAAATATGCAACAAATAGGCCTACTAATTATATATATGTCTCACACAGTGACACGCATGCACACACACACACAGACATAATGTGTGTGTGTGTGTATGTGTGTGTGTAGGTATGTGTGCGTTTCACTGTGTTTGTTTGTTTGTTTTATTTAAATGCACTGCCTGTAGTGAGATCAAATTTAATACGGAAAGGTTAAATATCCTATCCAGTTAATATCCATCTCTTATAAAGTTCCATTTCAGTTGTTGTTCCCAGTGATGTTTGGCAGCTCTGAAGGCTGATAAGAAACCAGAGACCCATCTCCCCTTCCCTCCTCTCTTATCTCACCAGCACACTCCACGTTCCCAAAGATTCTTCCAGACTATTTTTAAGAAGGTGGGTATTGACATTTTATATTAATCAATATATTATTTTTGTAATAAAAATACTTCCATAAATATAAAGGTTGAAATGAGGATATGTTTAAATACTGATGGCTGGATTAAAAATCACACCAAAAAATAAAATAAAAAATGCAACCACAAATGCTCATCTTGCACTAGCACTGCTGCTATTGGCGGCTTCAGATGCTCCGACACATAATGTCCCAGAAGTGAGGAATGTGAAGACCAGTCAATGGTATTAATGACTTCGTCATCCAAAGACTGCCAACATGCTCTGGCCAAATGAGGCTGGGCATGTGCCCACTGCACCAGTATGAGAGTCTCTGAGAATTTCATCCTGGTACCTAATTTTGGAGCAAAGGTCCTATTGCGAATGAAGCTCAAGAAGCAGAGATCCAGAAGTAAAAAAAATAAGACTGTATTGAACAAAGCAACAAAACCAAGATGACAGCGGCCACATCTGAATCTGTTCTGTCCAGGCATCCACTTATATTCCTTATTCTTATCAGCTCTTGAGCAATGGTATCATAGTTAACTCCCCTCCTTTGATCTTTCTAATTGTGAAATCCTGCCAGTTAGCCCACATTTAAAGGGGTCATCAGATGCCCACATAATATAAATTGATATTATTCTTCTGTAGATTAAGCTCCATCACAAATGATTCACACAAACATAGACTCATTTAGGCAGATCAGGGATCGGTGCATTCCTAGCAATTGTAATGTTAATCCTCTGCGTCTTCAGTGGCTCAGATGTCGGGAGTAAATGACGACTGTTATGTTAATTATTATATCCAACAACAAAACATCTCAGTCGCTTCATCAGAGATGTTTGTGTCTTCCCCTGCACCGGAGTCGACACAATGGCGGACTGATGACAGCTCAATCAGGGCAGGTCTAAGGAAAGACGGCCTTGTCAATCCACTATTGTGGAAGCGGCCTGTGCAAAACTGTGTGACCTTTGCAGTGGGCGGATTTAGGGGTTAGTGGTCTCACTGGGTTCTGTGGATGCCGTCAATGGAGATTCTGACAGCATCCTATATTCTATCACACTAAGGTGTTTTTGCCTGCCAGACATTGCAGACTGTTTCACCCACTGATGATGACATGGTGTTAGCTGCTAACCTACACAAATCTATCAGAGAGCGAGCCCGTAACAGCCTGCTACTTTATCCCTGAGACTTCTGGTGTTTGCATAGCTGTAGACTAAAATTGTATTGCCCTAAACCATTCTATAATACCATTAAAATGGACTCTCTGATTTAAGTATTAAATATGACCTCAGGGACTTGAGACTTCAGAAGCATTATTAATTTAGACTACAGATGTGAATTCAATTATCAATGTCAAGGCCAGGTGCTGTCACAATGTTTAGGTACTGTTGAGAAAATGCTGCATCATTTTTACCCACATTGTTTAATTTTGATTCAGCTGATTAATTTTACACCATTAAATGATATTGCCCTAGTTGATATTTATTTGAATTGTGAACTTTGGTTATGAACAACACTACTGTTCAACTACTGTTTTTTTGTATTTATTTATTACAAATTAGCCTAATAAATAAAAATTCAGCAGCAATGCATTAATTTGATATATATGTATATATATTTAAAAAAAAAAAAAGTTTTTTTTCATAAAAATCTTTTCAATTTCTGTAGACCAATATAATTGGAAGCAGTAGCCTTCAACTTTTTTCAACAACGTTTTGACTGGAATCCATCCTTAAAGGAAAAGTAAAAAAATATATTAATAATAATAGTAATAATAATTAAAAAATATCTAATAACAAAAATAATGTCATCCAAGTTGTTCATGTCTTTCTGTTTTCAGTCACAAAAAAAATTAAGGTTTTTGAGGAAAACATTCCAGGATTTTTCTCCATGTAATGGACTTCAATGGGAACCAACGAGTTGGAGGTCAAAGGCTTTTTTGCATGATCCCAGCTGATGAATAAGGGTCTTATCTAGCAAAATGATCAGTAATTTTTGGAAAAAAAAGAAGATTTACAGAGCACCTACAGCTCACAGATGCTGTCCTAGAGGAGCTCAGATGAGTGAAGGCCTCAATAAACATAACACTCTGTAGTGAGAGGAGGCCTGAAGACACTTGCAGTAGATGACCGAGTTCTAGAAGCAGAGACCTCTGCATGATGACTCTCTAAAACAAGAGGAGACCTAAACTATGAGGCTCACCAGTGGCGTAGCCAGAATGTAATTTTTGGGTGGGCCTGGGCAAAATTGGGTGAGTCCAGTGGCATAGAGCAAATCCACAGCCCGCCAAACGCGAACTCAAGATTGGGTGGGTTTGGGGGTTGGTTATACGTTGCAATATTGTAAATATTTGTTTAAAACCAGGAAGGCAAGCCAATGGATATCACCTAACCAACGTGCATAGTTGATGCAAGAGTTATGCAGTGAAACTCTTAATCTCATTCGGATAACTAGAAAGTGAAAGTAAAAACTGATGTCACTTTCACCATCTGATGCTGCATTAATGGCACATTTTCTCAGAGATGACGAGAGACGAATCTGCCTCATATGCTGATAATGGTGTATATATAGCTAAATGTTTTAATTTACTCCCTCTGGCCTGAACATATGCTTGTGGAAATAAAAAAAGAAAAAAAGAAAGAGAGAAGAAATTTAGGCTATTTCATGTTAATCTGTCAATATGCGGTGCTATTAAATTATTGTGGTACAAATTAATTGTAGCCTAATATTAATTTAACTTAATAGAAATAATAGGCCTAATAGGCTAATACAAAGAATATAACAGGCCTATGTTAATTACAATTGCCAAATTACATATAGCTAAGTATATACAGATGTGGCGGAGCGACTGTGACAGGGGGGAACCAAAAATGAGGAAGATTAGTCCCGCCCGGACCATATATCGCAAACACCGCCACTTCCGGGAACGCTGGCAAACCCAAATCGGCGTGTTATTGGGAACGGGTGTCACTGCAATCACTGATTGGGCAATTCGGTGAAGAGGAGACACATAAATAGGGCATCAGAAACACAGGAAGTGGTTGGTGATTCCCAGTAGTTATTGTGGGTGCAACGGAGCAGAGGAGAGAGTTGGAGAGAGAGTGTATGGTGTACTGTGGAGCTTGGGCAAAGAGAGATACACACACAGGGCTGACTATACGAATATCTTTATTGGAGCATTGTGTTCAGATGCATTGTGTGATGTGAAGTTAACACACATTGAAGATCTGCTAGGATTGCAGGAAGGAGATCATGCTGCCAGTTGTGTCGGATGTCGGTTATCTGGAAGAGAAGTGGAAAGATCAGTCAAAAGTTATTTTGCAAGTGTGGAATATCCATATACCTCTTGTGAGTTGTGACCAGTGTGAGCGGCCCCACCGTAACAGGATTGGTGGGTGAGCCGGAACCAGCGAAAAAGGAGTCTGGTGCCTTGTCGTGGCTTTGACGTTTCCTCTGGCCGTCTGTTGCATCGGTGCCCCCAACGTCCAGGAACTAATCCCCGGTCCTATGTGGTTTTGACCCTAATTCACTGTGAGTGTGTGGAGTGCAGTGGGTGAGTCCTTTTCTTTGCTGTGTGTACACTTGAAGTCAGCAGTGTCGTGCTGTGTCATGTTGTCAGTAATCACCCTCTAGGCTGGGAGAGAAAACCCTGTGGAGAAGAACGTGCACTGGTGTTGTGAGATGACCGTCTTTTATATACATGCTCGCTCGTGGCTTTGGACCCCTACTCCACCGAGTGTTGACGTGTCAACAATAGCAAGTAAGGAACAGTGTGCATATTGTGGGGGACGACGACTGAGAGAAGTGTTGGCTGCTATATGAACATCCAGCTGTGTAGCCCTTGTGTATGAATACCTGTTTGTGGAGTGCTTTCAGAGGTTCGCCCCTGTCTAGATCTCTGGTCCGTTGTCTGGAAGAGAGGACAGGGAAGCGTTCAAGTCATTCCTGAGGTACATACCCGGTGGCACAAACCTACCTGAAGTCACCCAGCGTGGTGGCACCAGCTGAGGCTTTCTCCATATATTCACTGAAGCTAAGTAAATTTGTGAAGGAACTCTGTCTGTCTGTTACCAGTCCTACAGGTCTGAGCTTGAGGCTCTGAGTCGTCGTGGGAGTGTTTCCACGGTTGGAGGTGACCGTGTTGAGTGTTGGTCTGGTCTGGGAAGTCTGCCCCGGTGAAGAAGACCACAGTTGTCGTGACATATACACCTTCTCTAGACTCCCGAGCTGAAAGGGGCTAAAGCCTGACGTCCACCTCTTCGAGGGTCTGTGAGTTGTATCCATTCAGTATTGTCATTGTATACCCACCTGCATGCCCAGAGCAAAGCTCCAGTTGCCCCTGTATACCCCTCTGTATGCCCACCGCTAAGAGCCAGTGTATAGCCCTTGTAAACTTACCTGCATGCCTGAAGTCCAACTCCAGTTGCTCTTTGTATGCCCTTCTGTACGCCCACAGCTAGGAGCCAGCATATTGCCCTTGTATACTTACTTGTATGCCCAGAGTCAAGCTCTAGTTGCTCTTGTATACTCACCTGTACGTCCAAAGTAAAGACCCAGTTGTCCTTCTGCACACTTACCTGTACGCCCAGAGTGAAATACCAGTGCATCGCCCTTGCATACTCACCTGCAAACTCCATCCGTAGGGTTTACCTGGACGAAAATCGAAGTTAAGGATTGTGTATCTTTCTTGCATACTTACCTATACACCGAAGGCCAAGACCCCAATATATTCACCTGCATACTTACCTGTGGACCTTTTAGGCGTTTCCAACCACGGACCCAGAATCTCGTGGTGAACGGCGTTAGGTACGCACCCCACCCAATTCATCAGAATTACTTACCTTCTTTACTCTGCGTGCAGGGACTGGAAGGGCCCCACCGACGGTTCTCCTGCAGGAGAAACACAAAGGCACTACTGAGAAAAACCCTGTTGAGTCACGTGAGGGAAAGGACACAAATTACCTACAGGCTTACCTGAGAGTCCCCGTGACAGAGTCAGAAGCGACTCGGACCTATACTCTCTGGCCCCGAGAGTGGATTTTAGATTCCCTTTTCCCTTCCCTTCACACCTTTTAAATAATTTAAATAAAGTTTGTTTTAATTATACTCACTCTCTCTCGTGTGTCTGGTCATTGGGATGTTCTTGGGACCTCCTCGAGGTGGAACCTAGGGAGGGGCGAGACTCACGCCATCTGTGGTCCGCTCCGACCTGTGACACAATTATTTTATTCAGAAATGTCATGTTTGTGATTTATTCATTTACTTTTTCATTATTTAAACTAATAGGCCTACAGATTTGGAAACAGGTGCAGTTAATCACCGCCATCAGTCACAAAAATTATAAAGCCCATATAAAAAACTAAATAATAAAATAGGCTAATCTTTGTGAGGACGCACGCCTGGCTAAAGCTGGTCTTTTAATTCTTTAGACACCGTACACCAAACGACTTTGAACACAGACTGAAAACAGTGGCTGAGCTAAAATGACATTCATAATCGGCCTGACAGTAGTGTTTCCAGGCTTCACAGAATAAACCGTTTTCCGCATGGAACTGAAAGTCTTACAGTTATTTAGGGACTGATGGATGAGTTTTCTTCTTCATGAATGCAAGTTATTTAAAGGCTTTTTTTACACAATTATGCATTGCTGCTGTCATGGTCAAAGTTTTGTTTATTTGTGGGTATTGTGTGTATACCTTGATTTAGTTAAAGGGGGGGGGGGGGGGGTGAAATGCTATTTCATGCATACTGGGTTTTTTACACTGTTAAAGAGTTGGATTCCCATGCTAAACATGGACAAAGTTTCAAAAATTAAGTTGTACGTTTGAAGGAGTATTTTTGGAACAAAAATGCTCCTTCCGGTTTGTCACAAATTTCGGAAAGTTTTTTTCGAGTATGGCTCTGTGTGAGTTTAGATGGAGCGGAATTTCCTTATATGGGTCCTAAGGGCAGAGGTGGGTAGAGTACCCAAAAACTGTACTCAAGTAAAAGTAAAAGTACTTCTAGAAATATTTACTCTAGTAAAAGTACTAGTCTTGAATATTTACTTGAGTAAGAGTAAAAGAGTATCGGATAAAAAATCTACTCAAGTAGTTAGTTACTAGTTACTTTGGGTCATATATACTGAGCCTATTTTTATTTAGATATATAGATAAAATGTATGTTATGTGTGTGTGTGTGTGTGTGTGTATAAATGTATATATTTCATCAGCCTTTACTCCAATTTATGTAATTTATTATAAAACCCTGTACTTAAGTAACAGATATAGGTGTCATGCCATCAAATATTTTTAATAAGACTGACTTCATATTAAATGTGAATTTAACATTGAAAGTTAATGTGATATAAATATTGCTACTAATCTTTCATTTTTCAGAAAGAGTGCAAATAACATTTACATTATTAAACTAGATTTCTACTAGATTTCAAATCATTTTCAAAAACTCCCATTAAAATCACTGAAACTGTTAACACTGTAAAATCAATATCTTTAATTATAGATTTGTACACACATCTGCACTTTGTTGTTTCTGACGAGAGAATTTGCCAGAAAGAGGTATTCAGTCAGTATGCGAGTGAAGCATTCAAAAGCTCAACAGAACCGTGTGTGATTGGTTATAATGCGCAGCCCTGTAAAAACTAGTGATGGGAAGTTCGGATCATTTTACCGACTCTGACTTTTGAGTCTCGTTCAGCAAAATGAACAAATATTTTTTCGAGTCATTTCGTTCATTTCGTTCATTTTAGCAAAATGTTATTAAAATATTAAGTGCTACCTCCCCAACACATCTAGTACTTATGCAAACGTTGATCACACAACAAACAATACAAAAATAAAATGCTATAATATACAGAAAAAAATATTCATTCTTTACCTGGGTCTTCAGTCTGTGATTAGCTCATCTCACCTCTTATCTGACAAGAAGTCTTCGGGTTTAAGTCATTCCTTAATAACATGACAGACCCATACGCAAAACTAACGCGGTCTTGAGCCGGAAAGAGAATTGATTAGTTCATCTCATGAGTCTTTCGGGTCGAGTTTGACTCGTTCCTTAATCACGTGACAGCCCCATACGCTATTTCTGACATTTCTGTCATATAATAATAATAATATATAATAATATAATAATCCAAGTTTACAATAAAAAGTATTTATAGACTAGTTTGTTAATTTTTACTCCAATTTTGAGTTTGCTGGTATAATAATTGCTTTTCCTAGGCAGACTTGACATATTGGTGTAATATATGTATAAGAAAATTTCTCAAAAAAGGGCATAATGACATACATTAAAAGCAAATAACATTTTGAATTTGAATTATTAATGTTAGTTTAAGACATTATGATAACTTCAGCTTTAACAGTTTTAACCCAGCTCAGAGTGAGGAGTTTCAGATCCTGGTGCGACTGTCAATGCAGGGGCCATGTTTTGGGAAGACTTTGACGAAAGGGTAGCAAGTTTGAGGGCTTCTGCTACCTCTTCTAAGACCTCAGATGCTATGATGGAGATGCGGGCCAACCTTGCAGAGCCACTCTGCCTGGTGGAGGAGATGTTCACCAGTGTACAAAAGCCTTTCTGAAGTCACAAAGACAAGACTTTGCATTGTGGCCACATCCGTGCCATCTGAATTTTTTTTTTCTAAAACTGGGCAGATTATCTCAGATAGAAGAACTCACAGACTCAGCCCATCCAAGGTCAGGGAGCTTGTTTTTTTATTAAAATGCAAACATGAATAAAAAGCAAGTCCTAAAAATGTAACCACAGTGTGTTTTTTATTATAAAGCTTATTTATTTTTATTTATTTAGAAAAAGACTAGCTTGTTGTGCAATATTTTTGTTTTTGTGATTTTAAAGGTAATTTGTTATTGTTATAATTTTCATTTATTTTTTATTCAAATGGTTTAAAATTATTTTGGGAATAGTTATCCTCTTTGATATAAAGTTTTTATTTTGGCACAAAAGTGTTATTTATTTTAAAACGCATTCATTTAAAATAATTATGTAAAAAAAGCAAAGCTTGTTGTGCAATATTTAGTTTTTCTTTTTTTATATATTGTACTTTTAAAGTTCATTTGTTAAGGTTATTAGACCCTGTGGCTTTGTTATCTTTTAATTTTTATTTAATTTTTAATTATTTACATTTTTATTATTTTAATTTATTTTGGAATAGTTGTCCTCTTTGTTACAAAGCTTTTCTGACACAAACAATAAACAACAATTCAAAAGTATGTACACAGTGTTTTTTTATGTTTATAAAGTGTCATATGTCACAAAAGTATGGTTTACACAGACAATCTGATTTAATAACTGCACAACTAAACAAAAACAAACAAACAGACAGAAAAAGATCAACATTTTAAGCATAACCAACTCTTTATTTCCACATTCAGTGTTATGGAAAAGTACCACCATGACAGAAATTAAAAGCAACAATTTGAAACCAGAAATGCATCACGTTACCGTAAGAGTAAATAATACTAATAATAAATAAGTACTACGCACCCATTTTGTAAGGAAAGTTGTAAATTAACTAATTACTCTAGCCAATGTTGTCACATCACAGGACAAAAGAACGAAAAACCAGAAGAACCGAAAGATGAACTATTCAAGTCTCTGCATTCTTTTACTGTCAGTGTCTATTGGTTTTAGCGTATGGGTCTGTCACGTGATTAAGGAATGACTCGACCCGAAGACTCATGAGATGAACTAATCAATTCTCTTTCCGCCTCATATTGCATTGGGATTAGCGTATTGGGCTGTCACGTGATTGAGGAACGAGTCAAAAACCCGATTGACCCGAACTATGAACTAATCAATTCTCTTTCCGGCTCAAGACTGCATTGACTGACAGGTGAATTACTACGACTAGAACAGAACCTATGGAATAATGCGCATGCGCGACTGAACGAATCACTCCCCGAGACGACTCGTTTTTCCCGAGTCACATTAAAGATTCGTTCAAAATGAACGAATCGTTCAAGAACGACACTAGTAAAAACGCATCTATCTCTGGCTCAGCGCCAGCAAGCAATCACAGATCTGAATTTAACAGCTGATGATATGACTTGCTGAACGTACTCGCACCGGTGTGATTGTATTAAAAATTAATAAAATCTTAATCGGCTATTTTGTCTTTTGGAAGCTGCATTCAACTTGACTCCACTCTGTTATAAGCCACACACGTACAACAAACTAATGTCACAGTGGTATCGTGTACTGTAATCGAATGTAGCCCAAGTTATTACCTGATAAACAGTAGACAGCACACGCGTTCATCTAATAAGGATCTCCATCGCAAGCAAATAATAGCCTTTGCAGATTTGCTTTCAATTCAGTGCAGTTCCATAGCCCTGTTTTCAACGCTGCTGATGTTAAACGTTACAACTCTTCAGACGCTCAGCGCGTGCGGCAGGAAACTGAACGACTCATTCAAACTGATTCATGAACCAATTCACTCGTTTGCCAATTGGTTTGATCAAGCCTTTGAACAGAATTGAGTCTAAAGATTGAATCATTCGCGATTGGGCATCGCTCATTGTCCAGAGAAAAGTAGACGGCGCGTTTGGAATAAACTGAAGCATTTATAACATTTATTGCATTAAGATAAAGTAACGAAGTAAAAGTACAGATTTTTCCCAAAAAAAATTACTCAAGTAAGAGTATAAAGTACCCATCTTTAAATATACTCCGAAAAGTATTAGTTACCCAAAAAAATTACTCAAGTAAATGTAACAAAGTAAATGTAACTCGTTACTACCCGCCTCTGCCTAAGGGCACTTCTGCCTGAAGAGCGCGCGCTCCCGTATAGCAGAGCACTGAGAGTGAGAGCACAGACATTCACTGATCAGAGCGAGAGCGTCGCGAAATGTCACAAAAGAAGTGTGTTTTTGGTTGCCAGGGCAAGACAACCCTGCACAGATTACCAAAAAAAAAAACGGCATTAAGGGACCAGTTGATGGAGTTTATTCCCTTACGAAAAATAACCATGGTTTTATTATAGTAAAACTGTAGTAACCCATGGTTTTTTGGCGTGTTGACTACCATTTGTATAACCACAGATTTACTACAAATACCATGGTTAAACTATGGTTAATTTAGCAAAACCATGGTTAATTTGTGGTTACCATGGTTTAACTATAGTAACCATGGTTTTTTGGTTTTATTTGTAGTAAAACCATGGTTAATTTTCATAAGGGTTTTTACAGAGCATCGACGGAGTTGTGCAAGTGTTTTTGTTTGTTCCCTGCATTTCGAAGATGCTTGTTTTACAAACAAGGCCCAGTTTGACGCCGGATTTGCACATCGTTTATTTCTTAAGGATAATGCAGTCCCAACGAAAAAGGGTCACGATCGTGTGTTGGAACCGCATGCGGTGAGTAAAACTGCTTCAAATATCTCTGTGTTGTAAACTTGGCTATCGGCGCGTAAGCACATCAAGTAAACAACATGTGATGTTGTCATCAAACTGCACTTTCCACATGTACAGCTTAAAAAAAAAGACGACATAAAGTGGAACTTAGTCATTTTCCAAAACCGCTAAGCAGATATAAACAGTTTCAGTACATACCACATAGAGACGTCATTGTTGATGCTGCTCTTGTTAAATTTCAGCCTCTGGATCTGATTCTGGATCATAAATAAACGGCTGAATCTGACTGTTAGCCTCACGGGTAATGTCACAGCTTCCAAACGCTCTCAACACAAAAGCTTACTCGCGCTTGTGATTCTTTAGCTCCGCCCACACGTCATGCCTCCAGGCGCTCGTGTTTTTCCGGGAAAAATCAGTACAGACTATATTTTTATCTTATGAATATAATAAAACTAAAGACTTTTTGGAGTTATGAAGGATGCAGTACTACTCTATAGGTACTCAAGATTAACAGGATATTGAGTGAAAAAGAGCATTTCACCCCCCCTTTAATCTTTTTCTCCTGAAGTTGAGCTCTGCCCCCAAACACTTGCATCTTGTTGGGCAAGGACGCTTTGGACTGAATATTAAGACAGAATTTGCGCTTGTGTTGGTGGCTCTCCCTGATCCAACACATGTCTGCCACAGTCACTTCCATGCCCACTGAACTTGACTTGCACTTGTTGATAAGCTGCTGCGGTCCAGCCATCAACGATGGAGAGCATCCAGTGAGCTTCGTGCACATCTTGTTGCCCAGCCAGCCGCTGATAAGCGGTGCTTTCTTTCTCTCTCTGTGTTTCTTCTTTTGTTTTCTTTAATGTTTCTGTTGATCTGTGTTTTGTTTGTTTATTGGATGCATAATGATTTATTTTGCTTTAGTTTAGTTGATTTAACTCCAGGGTTTCTCCTACCATTATATAAGGGAGGCCCTCCTAGCCGCTCGCCTTGATGGGTCAAGTAAATTTGATTTTCTTTATAGTGCCAGATTACAATTTGTTATTTTATTAAACAAACTAAATAGCCCTTAAGTAATATGTTATTTATCTTATTCCCACGATGGCTAGTCTTTTCTGTCTGTTTGAACGTTTACAATTATCCCAATGAGTGCGCACGCACGCACGCACACTCACACACAAACAAACACTTGCATCACATACAGATGAGCACTAGTGGACAGAGAGCGCGCGGTGGGAAATATGTTGCATCAAACAGATGAAAATATGGCAACACTCACTCTGCTACTGCAAGTAGCAGCTGTAGTAGCTCTCCTTCTCCAAGTTATGTATGTGGTGCAAAAGCAGCACGGACTCATTGTGCTTTCACACAGGATGCGTTTGCAGTCCGCTACTGATCCGCGGCTGTTTAGTCCACAAACACAACATTTGTTCATTATTCTGATTTCAAATCATGTGAAAAAAATTATCATTTTTCAGCATTGTGACAGTATCACAGTACAGTTATAATCTTTCATAGACATAGTATAAAATCAATAAATATAAAAAAATGCATTATTCATGCATTTGACTTCTAGGTTTGTATAATAAGCAGCTCAAGCAAGGGGCAAAACATTTAAACACAACAATTAGCCTACTTTTCTTGTTAGGATATTGCAAATATTTAAAATTAAAACTCGCCACTGACAGAAACAGTCGACTATTGTGCCTTTTGCATTTAAATCTTTATTACAAGCAATCCAATGATTTTTATTGAACCTCAATTGTTTGAACGAAAAAAAAAACCTGTCTCAGGTTACGTATGTAACCATAGTTCCCTGAGTAGGGAACGAGACACTGCGTCCTCTAGAGGGAGCTTTGGGGAACACCTCGTTGTGACCCGTGTCTGAAGCATGCATTGAAAAAACACCAACTTGTTGGCCTGCGACAGCCTTCGACGTCACTTCCGGCACGACTATAACTCAGCAACGGGAGAGCATGTCATTATCTTCTTCGTCTGAAGCTTGCGTCCGAAGTATGGCAGGGAGCTAGAGGACGCAGTGTCTTGTTCCCTACTCAGGGAACTATGGCTGCATACGTAACCTGAGACAGTTCCCTTTAGAGGGAACTTCAAACTGTGTCCTCTAGGGGAAATTTGTATACCGCTTTGGGGAACAGTATACCCATGCTTAGGGGAGTGCAGGTCAGAATCATGGCGAGCACTAAGTACCAACTCTACCATTTCCATGGGAGATGCCCCTGGGACGTTTAGACGGCTGTCTGTAACAGTACCCCTTATGGCCAAAGGCCTAAGCTACATACCCAACTTAATTGTTAGGGCCTCTTCCCAGGTTGGAGCTGAAGGCTAGGAATCAGGAAAGATTCCTTTAAAGGGATACGGCTAAGAACCTAGCATTTGTACCAAGTCTTGCCTGAATACTGGAGTGCTCTGGGGAAAAAATAGATAACTCATACATCTCATACGAGAGGAGAACTCCGGGCTCAGAGTAGCATGCCCATAGGTGACCCTTTTTTTTGGAAAAAGGGGAGCGCTGCTAAATTACCACAAGAATCACCCAAATAGCCCCTCATGTTGAGGGAAGCGATGCTTGAGGTGTATAAACAAATACACACTGGCTGAATAGAGCCCAAGGAACCAAGTTCTAATCATCTCAAGAAAGGGAACAAAGCTGAGCGCGTAACCCTTATCGTACAAGATTTCAGAAAGTTTGCAGAGTCTTGCGTGCAAACTTACCACTTGTGGATTTTTAGAAAGTGCGCAAAGTGTTCACATGCACACTGACCACCATGTGGTTTTGAGAAAGTACACAAAGCTTAGCGTGTGTACTTAAAGGTTCCTAAGCATCGCAGAGGTGCTGAATCTCACGGGAGAGGCAAGCTCTATTTCACAAACCTCGGGCGAGGGGAGCATCACCTGAGGCAGCATATACAAGAAGACTTCTGTAACTGCCACCTCCACTTCCTTCGACAGCGACAGCACCCCTAAACGGCCAGGAGACCCCTCTGGGTGACCTCGCCGCACATCCATGAAATTCCCTGCAGTGCTGTGCCAGGCCTGATGATCAAGGAGGCTCCCTCAGAAACCTGTGATCTCAGCAGCCTAAAACCGGAACATGAAGCCGGATGGCTGGTGCTGGCGAGTGTTTAGTAAACACTGTAACTGAGCACTGCAAAGGAAACTCACAGAGTTTATTAGTAGACACAACCACCAGCAATTAAATGCACATAAGTATATACAGAGAAGGTTACATCTACTCACCCACCCTCCTGCACCGGAGCCCCGCTCAAGGGGCGCCTCCTTTTAGTCTGGACCATCAGTCAGGTGGTTGCTATGAACATAGAACCATAAAAACATTATAGGTCCAGCATAGGAGACTGTTATACGAGAGGTTTCCACCTGACCTCGATCAGGTGGAGAGCTGGTGGTTACAAGGGAATTGGGAAGGGGAGGATAAAAGCAGAAATTAAAAATCCCCAAAGGGAATCAGTAGATACCTCGGTATCACTCCTAGTCGGACGAGAACACTGCCTCGATTAGGTCATACTTCTTAGGTTCTGCTTACCTCCTCGTGACCCACTATTCCTCTAACCCCTGCCCACAGGTGGGGGAGGAGCGCGAGTTGCGACATTAGCCTTCTGTGTCCATCTTTGATCCTCAGATCGAGACAGGCCAGGACCCCTATGTTGTTCGTGCTCAGACCGGGACCTTCGTGGAATGCAGGATCTGAAAGCAGCAGAGCGCGCCTTTGTCTCCCTGAACTTCTCAAATAGCCGTCTCAACGGAAATACCGAAAAGTTCAGAAGGCGAAACCTGTACATTGAGCAGAAAGCATTTTCTTTCCCCCCGATGTCTGCCATGTTCATCCACAGATGTCTCTCCGCTTCCATCATGGCCGCCATAGTCCTGCCCATGGTGGAGGCGGCCTGCTTCGTAGCACAGAAAGAGATCCGTGGTGCGGCACAGCTCAGCTACCTGATCAGAAAAAGGCCCCTGCCTCTATCCAGGTCTCTTAGCAGATCAGTCTGATATGCTTGAAGCACCAGCATTGTGCTTTTATAAAGCCACAGCCTGACCTGCTACTGCGTATGCCTTGCCATTTAAGCGAGATGATTTTCTGAAGGGGCTTAGATGGCAAGGAGGGAGATTAAGAGAGGATGTTTGCCCTGCAGAAAGAAAAAAATGTCACATATAATGTTTTTTTAATAAAAATTAATTATAAATTATTTATAAAAAAATGTTGCCCTTTCTACAGGGGGCTTTCCTTCATTGCTGATTTCGCGCATCACCTCGATGTCATCAGATTACTTTCATGACAAAACCGATGGATGCGAGAAGAAAACGGCAGCTTTCATTTCTTTTTAATCTCTGTATGGAGATCATGCACAAATGAAAGGCTCACCTGAGCTGGAGGGCTATGGTCAAAAGGTAATTTTCGCTCAATAACCTCCAACAGCTCTACATACGCAGGGCAGGATAATTGAGAAGGCTCAGCCTCAGCTTCTTCACCATCCTCAAATATTTCCAGCACTAACCTCAGTATCAGAAAGTGTTAAAGATATAACATCATCCTCCCGAGGCTCTCATCCGCTGCCCTTTTTTTTTTTTTTACGAGCGCTAAACCATTTCTTTAAACCATTCAGACAGATCCACCTGTATTCTCACAAGCTAATTTTCTTCCACGCCTCAGCGCAGACAGATCCTGAACCGCGAGAAGCAGAAGGCTGCCTTTTTTTTGTTCAGAAGAGAGACGAACGAGAGTGGAGTTTTTTCCATTGAAAAAACGCTCACAATGCATGCAGATTGCCTCGTCAAAGACATCGCGTGCATGCTCTTCACCCAAACAAATGACGCAAAGATCATGTGTGTTATCAGGTGTAAATAACGCCGACACGGATGCACACATCATCTAAACGCTTGCTAGTTGTCGCCATGATAAACAGAGAAAGATCGCCCTTACCGGTTCTTTCAGATGCACGCTTCAAACAAAACAGTCAGTGAAGATGAAAAAGATAATTACGTGCTATCTCGGTGCTGATTTATAGTTGCGCTGATAGTGACGTCGGAGGCTGTCGCCGGCCAACAAGTTGGTGTTTATTCAATGTATGCTTCAGACACGGGTCATGACGAGGTGTTCCCCAAAGCGCCCACTAGAGGACGCAGTTCGAAGTTCCCTCGAAAGGGAACTCACTGATATTAAATACAGACATTTTATTAACATAACGAAAAAATTTCCACCCTGCATAGGCTGAAAATCGGCAAACTGTGGAACCAAACAAAAAAGAACCATGAACATTTATAGGCCTAAATAAATAACACAAAGTTTAAATAAGATAAAACCATATAAATAAGAAACGAATATAAAATAAAAACTCCAGAATGACCTTAGCCTACATAAATGACTATCCAGTACTATAAATTGCCATTTATTTACAGTGCGTGCAGTTTTTTCTTTTCTTTTTTTTTCTTTTTGGGCTGCAGCTCAATGTCGGCTTCCTCCTCATGTTCTCTCTCTTCTCTCACGGGGTGCGTTGAATGTGCCTCATACCGAGTATGGCCATTTTTCATCTGTTATTTTTTTTTATCTCTTCAACATTCGGGTCATAGTGACCCCGGTAGCACGGGCTCAGGAACATTATAGCGCAGTGGTTCTCAACCTTTTTTTTTCCACCGGGTCGCACTATGGTCCAAGTGCAAGTCTCACAGGCCGCACGCATATCATTGGGCCTACTCCCCATATATAAAACACCTGATGCTGTTGGGAGCTCAGAAGACCAATTTTGTGATATTTTTGGACAACAATGAAGTTGCGATTATGCAGTCTGAAAGCGCAAGGGAGCATGACTTGACGTGCGACATTGCATAAAATGTATGGAAAGCACTTTAGAATTTAATAATTTCTTCAATAAAAGGATGATTGCTGAGTAGTATAGGTATTTCCATTTGCATGAACTTCTTCAAGTGAGTTGCATGAAAAACTGAATATCCAGCACTCTCCTTCACTGATACTGCAACCATTATTGTTTGTATGTGTTCATTCGCTGGCATTTTCCACATTTCTTTTTTTCTCCCTTAAAAACAAATTTGTCCATTCTGATGCTCCATTTGCTGACTATTTGAATTGAATTCTGCCAAAGTGCATGCTTGAATGTGTTCGTTAAATGCGGAACGTTATGTGATCTGCTCATGTCTGAAAATAATATATGAAAAACAAAATTTCACAAAAACATTAAGCTATAGCTTATATTGCTTGAATACATTTTTAAATTAATTAAAAAAATAAAATTAATATTAATACTGAAAGTTTTTTTATTATTATTATTGTGTTCATCATGGTAGGCCGCATTTGAATTTGTGACATGCCGCGGGTTGAGAACCACTGGTCTAGCGCATAAGCTGCTGGCTTGCTTCTGGCAAAGCTTCATTTTTCTTGTCTTAAATAGATACGATGCCGGCTTTCAGGTTGGCTGTCAGTTGTCCGTCCTCATCCGATGGGGCCAATAATTCCTCTTTAATGAGATGCAGCACAGGGAGAAGAGATGAAGAGGTGATGCTGATCTGTGATGTCTGACTGTCCCTTGGCATTGTAGCTGTGTTCAGTTTTTAATTATAGTGTATGCTTTCTTTTAAACTAAATTATCATAATTATTATTTTTACTTAATTCAAATAAATATTTGAAGAAAAAAACGAAGAAAATCTAAATGACGGTGTCACGGTGGGAAAGTGATGTAACCGGTGTCGCGGCTTAAAACGGGTTACACAGTCAATACAGTCTATCATGGCAAGCCTAGCGTGGAGCACAACAAAAATAGACTCAGTACATAAACGATCGCTGCACTGCTACAGACACACTGCTCCTGGAATGCACTGACAGACTGCAACCGCGTGCAGTGTGAACACTGGAATCCGTTAATATGGGTGCGTAAAAAAATACGCAACGCATACACACTGCAGACAGAGTATGTGAAACAGTGTTAAGTGCTGCGCATCCTGCCACTGACGATCATCAAAAGTCCAGTGATTACTGAATGACAGGTTTTGACCCAGCTAAACTGTGAAAGGGACTTCTCAACCATGAACAGGGTGATACAAACTTTTCACAATAGGATTTGCTGCTTTTAGCTATATGTTAAGCTATCACATTTAACAGTTAATGAATTTGCAGGTAGACAAACATCCGCAATAGGCTGCACGGAGAAAATCTTTGCAGCATGCATGTGGATCTCAATAAATGGGCCAGATGTTTCTGACTTTCCATATCAAGAAGCTCTGGAAATGTTCTTCCAGAAGACCAGAAAGATACACTGCAGTGACAAAAGCTGCACACTTTGTGATTAATTTACACGTTTAGTTTAATGTACAGTTCAAATAATTGTTCTGTTACACTGCCTCCATAAAAAGAAATAAATAAACGCAATGACACCATAAGTGTTTGTGTCTGTCAATTTTCCCCAACCAACAACCCCACCCCCCCACCCCACAAAAAGCTGTAAACCTAGGGGAAACACTGAACTGTTCATGCTATCAGCTGTTTGTTAATTAATGTGACTTGTAAATGGTTACATTGATCTCATGGCTTGCGTGTACTTTTTATGTTGCTTAACCCCTCCCTTATCAAGTCTTTTAAAAGTGGGGTTCATTACACTGTTTTTTTTTTTTCAAAAAAAAATTAAAATAAAACAAATTCTCTAACACAGCCTGGATAACAATTGGCTAACACTGCTGTCAATCAGACTAATCAAAAATTATGCAAACATAATTTTTTATTTTATTTTAGTTATTTGAAATGTATAATAGTTGTCTAATTGTGTTCAAATTGATTAAACAAATTTTTTAACAAATATTATATTTGTATTATAAACTGGGGGGCCTGTCATCAGAGAGCCACGTCAGACTGGTCGTGGGGGAGGTGTTGCAACAATAAATAGTGAGATTCTCAATGTTACCCAGAAAACAGGATACAGGTTTAACTCATTCGAAATACTTCTGCTTAATGTCAGATATGCAAAATAAATCTACAGTATTGTATCTCTTGCTCTGTCTACTGTGTATAGACCACCAGGGCCATATACAGAATTCCTCAAATAATTTGCAGATTTCCCCTCAGACCTTTTGGTTACAGTTGATAAAGCGCTAATTGTCTGAAATTTTAATATTCACATTGATAATACAAATGATGCATTAGGACTTGTGTTTACTGACCTAATAAACTCTTTTGGAGTCAAGCAAAATGTCACCGGGCCCACTCATCTTTTTAACCAAAGAGGATGTTACTGACCATTTCCTTGTATTGTGCATGGTGCGTATCACCGATATTAACTGACTGACTGGCAACATGGGTACTCTTTTCTCTGATACATTAGAAGATGTTGCCCTCATCAAATTAAAAAAGGTAATGCTGGGTACACACCAAAATATAATTGGACTGAAAATGGGCCGATTTCCCCCTTCCGACAATCCTAGCTATGTCCAGATTATCTTGATGGTTCTACAGATTATTTTATCAGATTTTCCCTTGGTGTGAAGTGTTAAGAGTGTCCGAACCTGATCGGAAGAACCTCGGAGGCGGCCCGATTGCGAATTGTAAATATTCAACATGTTTAATATTTACGATCAGAAATCCTGGTGTGCGGGGGGTTCATTATTCCAAACACTATCATTGCAATTTCTTCCTGCATATCGTCCGCCATGCTTTATGTAAAGTTTAAGATTTTGCAAGATTTCCTGTGTTCACAGTCGAGACTTTGGTTGAAAATCTGTTTGTGTGTGGTGTGCCGTCTTTGTCACATCATGGCACACCACACACTAAAGGAGCAAAACGGTTAAATTTAGCATTTTCTATACTCATGTTTGTGGTCTGTCACATTTAGAAAATCTTATAAGATGTAAAAAAAAATATTTTGGTGTGTACCGAGCATTAGAGAAAAACATACTGTGCCATGGTAAAACAGTAATACCCACTCTCTCAAGAAAGAAACTCAAGCACAAATGAAGAAAAAATAACTTGGAAGTTTTTAGAATTGCTTGGAAATACAGTATATCCAGCTATAGACAGTTTCTAAAAACTGCAAGCAAAACCGAGCATATCCACAAACTCACTGAAAATAACCAAATCAATCCAAGGTTTTTATTTAGCACAGTGGCTAGTTTAAACAAATAACCAGATGCCACCAGATTCAAATATTCCATCATTGTTTAACAGTAATGACTTTATGTATTTCTTCACTGATAACAAATAGATAACATCAGAAATACATTAACAAATGCAGACTCTACAGTGTCTAATACTTCAGTTTCATCCATCACACCCAAAGATAAACTGCAGTGCTGTTGCCTGTAGCTGAAGAAACACTTCTCAATATTATTAATTCGTCGTTATCTTTAGGTCACGTCCCAGAACTATTCAAGCTGGCGGTTATTAAGCCTCTTATTAAGAAACCACAACTAGATCCTAGTGAACTGGCAAATTATAGTCCCATTTCAAATATTCTGTTTATTTCTAAAATTTCTCAATTGTGTTCCTTCCTGCAAAAAAATTATCTGTATGAAGAATTTCAGTCAAGTTTCAGGCCCCACTGTAGCACAGAAACAGCACTTGTTAAAATTACACATAACTCGCTTCTTGTGTCAGATCAAGGCTGCATCACTTTGCTAGTTTTACTTGATCTTGGTGCTGCGTTTGACACCATAAATCATGACATACTCATAGATCGATTACAAAACTATACAGGTATTCAAGGACGGGCTCTAAGATGGTTTACACCCTACCTGTCTGATCGCTACCATTTTGTTTATTTAAATGGGGAGTCATCTCATTTATCACCATTAAAATATGGAGTGCCACAAGGATCTGTCCTAGGTCCTCTGCTATTTTCAATATACATGTTGCCCCTTGGTGGTAGTATTAGAAAATGCAGGATTAGTTTCCACTGATGATTCTCAACTTTATATCTCAGCGAGACCAGATGAAACCTCTAAATTATCTAAGCTAACAGAGTGTGTTAAAAATGTAAAAGATTGGATGACCAAATTTTTCTACTATTAAATTCGGCTAAGACAGAGATATTACTTATTGGACCAAAGAACACTACACAGAAACTTGTAGATTCCAATTTGCAATTAGACGGATGTATTATTACTTCCTCTAGAGTCAAAAATCTGAGTGTTATATTGGACATCAACTTGTCAACTAGGTGGTTGTCCCGTATCTTCAATAAACAAGCTACAGGTAGTCCAAAATGCAGTAGTTGGAGTCCTTACCAGTTCAAGAAAATATGATCATATTACCCCAATTTTACAGTCTCTGCACTGGCTCCCTATTAAGTTCTGTATCAGTTAAAATTATTATTACTTACCTGTAAGGACCTAAATAGTTTAGCTCCTATGTAACCAACTAGACCTTTTTTTACTTTTGGTTGCTCCTAGCGGTGTTAATTTTGGCAGGCATTTTTGATTTTGTCATTTGAGTCTTTCATAGTTTTAGGCCAGTTTTAGTCTAATTTTAGTTGACAAAACGTCATTGCATTTTTGTCAACTTTTAGTCATTACTTTTAATCAATAGTTTTAGCCAAACTGTAGTTACAAAAAACATTTTGGTAGCTATTTTTATACGTAGTTATTAATAGTTTTATACGTGTTATTAATAACTCATCCAAATGTCATTACAAACCAGTAACACCTCCATTTATCTTCGGAACACAGTTTAAGATATTTTAGATTTAGTCCGAGAGCTCTCAGTCCCTCCATTGAAACTGTGTGTACGGTATACTGTCCATGTCCAGAAAGGTAGGAAAAACATAATCAAAGTAGTCCATGTGACATCAGAGGGTCAGTTAGAATATTTTGAAGCATCAAAAATACATTTTGGTCCAAAAATAACAAAAAGTACGACTTTATTCAGCATCGTCTTCTCTTCTGTGTCTGTTGTGAGAGAGTTCAAAACAAAACAGTTTGTCATTTCCGGTTCGCGAACGAATCATTCGATGTAACCGAATCTTTTTGAACCAGATCACCAAATTGAACTGAATCATTTTAAACGGTTCGCTTCTCCAATACGCATTAATCCACAAATGACTTAAGCTGTTAACTTTTTTAATGTGGCTGACACTCCCTCTGAGTTAAAACAAACCACTATCCCGGAGTAATTAATTTAATAAAACAGGATTTGAGATTGATTACCTCAGGATTTGAGATTTCCTCAGAAAAAATAATGAAGCGCTTTATTCAGCAGAGATCATAAACATGAGTAAGTATCTTTTTTTTTATATACTTGTATAAGGTTTCACATAATGTGTAAACATTTTACTAATTAGACTTTTTCCAAAGTATAATTACTGACTAAATGTATAATCAAGTGAAACATTATGAAGTGTCAATAACAATATACACTATACCATTCAAAAGCTTTATGTAAATAATGTAAATGTAACAAATAAATCTAACTGTAACCAATGTAACAAACAATGCTGTTCTTTAAATTTATCAAAAAACAAAAACAAAAAAGAACCCTGAAGAAAAGTATTCTCAGCTCTTTTCCACATTAATAATAATAATAATAATAACAATAAATGTTTTTGTTTTTTTTTGTAGAAAATCAGTGTGTGACTGGAGCAATGATGCTAAAAATTCAGCTTTAAAAAGTCAGCTTTGATTGATTGTTCCAAATAAACTGTTTAACTGAACTCGCAAGTGACTATTAAATTATTTTGTGGGATAATAAATATATTCTAAATAAACTACAAACATAAAAATAATTTTTTGTCCTCACGTTCTTTCTTGTAACTCTTCCCTCTCAGTCACAAGCCTGACTGAACGGCTCATTATGCAGCTCATTATGCGGGTCTTTGTCTTCTCAGGTGTAAATCACAACATAATGCCGATAGTTCACACCCTCTTGCATAAACCCTTTCTACACAAAAAGTGTCTTAGAAAATGTAAATCAATATATTGTTTTCTAAACAATAAAACAAGATGATTTTCACATAATTTAGAAAGAAAAATTCTAGGCTACAAGCTCCAGTTCTCAAAAGTCCTGGGAACCAATGTTCTGTATGTTGTATGGCCTTATTCAAGTGATTTACAATTTTTAGTTTTTCTCACTAACCACATATAAACACCTTTTTTCTCAAAAACACAATCAGGTACATACATGCTGCTCATGTATTATTATAGCCCAGTTTGTGCTGATTACAGTGATATTAGACTTCAGCTACTTAGATGTTAATAAGTAACTGAAAAAAGCACAAATGTCAGGGCATGAAAAAAAACTTCTTCAGGCATCAGAGGGTTAAGCACCTCCTGAAAAAGAGCAATCTTGATAACACAATTTTGAGCAATTTTAGAGCAATATCTAATCTTCCTTTTATAGGCAAAATTATAGAAAATGTTGTTTTTAATCAGCTGAATACCTGGACAACTTTCAATCCGACGGCATCACAACACAGAGACAGCACTCATTAAGATTAATAACTGATATTCGCTTAAATTCTGACTCTGGCAAAATATCAGTGCTGGGATTACTAGATCTCAGTGCTGCATTGACACTGTCTATCATAAAATGCATTGCATAACATGCGATCATAATATACTATTAGAAAGACTGGAAAACTGGGTTGGGCTTTCTGGGATGGTAGTCAAATGGTTCAGGTCATACTTAGAAGGGAGATGTTATTATGTGAGTACAGGAGAGCATAAGTGTACGTCCATGACATTTGGAGTACCACAAGGCTCAATTCTTGCACCTCTCTTGTTTAGCCTGTATATGCTCCCACTAAGTCAAATAATGAGAAAGAACCAAATTTCCTATCACAGCTATGCTGATGATACCCAGATTTACCTAGCCATATCTCCAAATGACTACAGTCCCATTCACTCCCTCTGCCAATGTATTGATGAAATTAATTTGATGTGCCATAACATTCTTCAGTTAAACAAGGACAAAACTGAAGACATTGCATTTGGAAACAAAGATGAAGTTTTCTTGGTGAATGCATACCTTGACTCTAGGGGTCAAACAACTAAAAATCAAGTCAGGAATCTTGGTGTGATTCTGGAGACAGACCTTAGTTTCAGTAGTCATGTCAAAGCAGTAACTAAATCAACATACTATCATTGCAAAACATTGCAAGAATTAGGTGTTTTGTTCCCAGTCAAGACTTGGAGAAACTTGTTCATGCCTTTATCACCAGCAGGGTATTGTAATGGTCTCCTCACCAACCTTCACAAAGAAGACCATTAGACATCTGCAGCTCATCCAGAACACTGATGCCACAATTCTGACTAGAACCAGAAAATCTGAGCATATCACACCAGTCCTTAGGTCCTTACACTGGCTTCCAGTTACATTTAGGATTGATTTTAAAGTACTTTTACTTGTTTATAAATCAATCAATGACCTAGGACTGAAATATATTGCAGATATGTTCACTGAATATAAACAGACCACTCAGATCACTAGGTTTGAGTCAGTTAGAAATACCAAGGGTTCACACAAAACAAAGGGAGTCTGGCTTTAGTTACTTTGCAGCTCGCAGTTTGAATCAGCTTCCAGAAATGATCAGATGTGCAAATTAAAAAATTAGCCACTTTTAAATCTAGACTAAAAACTCATCTGTTTAGCTTTGCATTTATTGAATGAGCACTGTGCGATGTCAGAACTGATTGCACTATTTTAAGTATTCAGTGTATTTTGTCAAATCATTTTATACTTTTAAATGGTTTAAATTCATTTCAAATAAATACTTTTTAAAATCATTTTATACATTTTAAATTGCTTGTTTTATTTTTGTTATTATTTTTCTTCATGATTATTTTACTTTTATGTAAAGCACTTTGAATTACCATTGTGTACAAATGTGCTATTTAAACAAACTTGCCTTGCCTTATTGGATCTTAGTGCAGCGTTCGACACTATTGACCACAACATTGTTTTGCATAGACTAGAACACTTTGTTGGCATAAATGGAAGTGCATTAGCATGGTTTAAATCTTACGTCTATGACCACCATCAATTCGTAGCAGTAAATGAAGAGGTATCATATCGATCACAAGTGCAGTTTGCAGTACCTCAAGGCTCAGTACTAGGGCCATTACTCTTAACGCTTTACATGTTACCCTTGGGATATATCATCAGGAAGCATGGTGTTAACTTTCACTGTTATGCTCATGATACTCAGCTCTATATTTCTTTGCGGCCCAGCGAAACATATAAATAAATGGAATGCAGTCGATATAAAAAACTGGATGATGAGTCATTTCTTACTGCATGTAATAACCTAGAATGCTGTCTAAGACTTTATGGCTGCTCTGTCAATTCTTCGTCATCAGTTAGGAACCTAGCTGTGCTATTTGATAGCAATCTTTCCTTAGAAAGCCACATTTCTAGAATTTGTAAAAATTATTTTTTCCATCTCAAAATGTCAAAAGCACAAATGTTAATCCATGCGTTTATGACCTCAAGGTTAGATTATTGTAATGCTTTATTGGGTGGTTGTTCTGCACGCTTAGTAAACAAACTCCATCTAGTCTAAAATGCAGAAGCTAGAGTTCTCACTAGAACCAGGAAGTATGACCATATTAGTCAGGTCCTGTCAACACTGCACTTGCTCCTCATCAAACATCATATAGATTTTAAAATCTTGCTTATTACTTATAAAGCCCAGAATGGTTTAGCACTTCGGTATTTGAACAAGCTTTTGTTACATGATAATACCTAGAATATCAAAATCAACTGCGGATGGCCGATCCTTTTCCTATTTAGCACCTAAATTCTGGAATAACAGTACCTGACATTGTTTTGGAGGCAGACACACTCTTGCAGTTTAAATCTAGATTAAAAACCCATCTCTTTAACCTGGCTTACACATAACACACTAATATGCTTCTAATATCCAAATCTGTTAAAGGATTTTTAAACTGCATTAATTAGATGAACCGGGAACCGTGATAATACCTGATGCACTTGCTACATCATTAGAAGAATGGCATCTACGCTAATATTAGTCTGTTTCTCTCTTATTCCTATTCTTAAGTCACCGTAGCCACCAGATCCAGTCTGTATCCAGATCAAAGGGTCACTGCAGTCACCCGGATCCAGTACGTATCCAGACAAGATGGTGGATCAGCACCTAGAAAGGACCTCTACATCCCTGAAAGACAGCAGAGACCAGGACAACTAGAGCCCCAGATACAGATCCCCTGTAAAGAACTTGTCTCAGAGGACTACCAGGACAAGACCACAGGAAACAGATGATTCTTCTGCACAATCTGACTTTGCTGTAGCCTGGAATTAAACTCCTGGTTTCTTCTGGTAAGGGGAGAACTGGCCCCCCAACTGAGCCTGGTTTCTCCCAAGGCTTTTTTCTCCATTCTGTCACCAATGGAGTTTCGGTTCCTTGCCGCCGTCGCCTCTGGCTTGCTTAGTTGGGTCACTTCATCTACAGCAATATCACTGACTTGATTGCAAATAAATGCACAGACACTATTTAAACTGAATTGAGATGACATCACTGAATTCAATGATGAACTGCCTTTAACTGTCATTTTGCATTATTGACACTGTTTTTCTAATGAATGTTGTTTAGTTGCTTTGATGCAATGTATTTTGTTTAAAGCGCTATATAAATAAAGGTGACTTGACTTGACACGTAGGGAATCATGTCATATGGACACCCAGCCAAGTACAGGGGCTGACCAGGAGTCCGGGCATGCTAACACCAGTGCTGGGCCTGGCGGGTGCTGGAGGATGCTCGACCAGGGTACGCCAATCGGGAAAATCTACTGGGAGAAGAAAGGCGCTCGCATCCCGTGTTAGGGGGAAGGGCACAGCAAGCATGACACCCAGCCAGCCCTTCCCGCCAATTTCCT
The DNA here is from genome assembly GCF_003368295.1 of Carassius auratus. Classification (NCBI taxonomy): domain Eukaryota; kingdom Metazoa; phylum Chordata; class Actinopteri; order Cypriniformes; family Cyprinidae; genus Carassius; species Carassius auratus. Next base: position 9,405,301 of record NC_039283.1, read on the forward strand.
GTTACCGAACAAACTGGAAGAAACTGGCTCTACATGAAGGTTTTAATACCTTGCGAAGGTGTTAGGTGTCGCCCAGCCCGCAGTTCGGCCGGCCTGAACACAAGACACTTTTCACTTACCGCAAAAGCTTGGAGGTCCCCGACCCTCTTGATGGAAGTGAGCGCAACCAGGAACGCTTGTCTTGAGAGACAGGAACTTAAGCTCGACTGAATCCAGCGGCTCAAGGGGACCCCTCTGAAGTCCAACCAGAACAATAGAGAGGTCCCAGGAGGGAATCAGGGGTGTCCTATGAGGATTTAACCTTCTGGCACCCCTCAGGAACCTAACAATCAGGTCACGCCTCCCCAGGGACCGGCCGTCCACTGCATCATGATGGGCTTCAATGGCAGCCACATACACTTTCAAGGTGGAGGGTGACGGCCTATGCTCCAACCTTTCTTGCAGGAAAGAAAGCACCGACCGAGCATATCCGGGGTTCTTCTCAGTGAGAAGAACACCAATTCATAAACAGACTCCACTTCAGGGCATAGGCCTGCCTCATAGAGGCAGCTCTAGCCTCAGTTACAGTGTCTACCACCACCGGTGGCAGATCACTTAGGTCTGCCACGTGCCGTCCAGAAGCCACACGTGGAGGTTCCAGAGGTCTGGATGCGGGTGCCAAATGTTGCCCAGCCCCCGAAAGAGAAGGTCCCTCCTCAGTGGGTTGCACCAAGGAGGGGCTGTCACGAGGAGCATGAGTTCTGAAAACCAGGTCCGGGTGGGCCAGTAAAGCGCAACCAACAGGACCTGTTCCTCATCCTCCCTGACCTTGCACAGTGTCTGTGCGAACAGGCTCACTGGGGGAAACACATACTTGCGTAGAGCCCGGGATGTGGATAGCGTGCAGCGACTTGAGCCACATCTGACTCCAGAGGAGGAGGAGATGGCAGGCCAGTTGAGGCATGTGACGTGATCGTGGACCACCCTGTCGGTTGATGTATAAAACATCTGTAGTGTTGTCCGTGGACTAAACTGCTGTAAAGCTACATGCACTGCCAGCTACTCCAGACAGTTGATGTGCCAAAGCAGTCGAGGTCCTGTCCAGGACCCTGAAGCTGCCTGCCTGTTAAATGTCATGCCCCAGCCCGTGCTGGAGGCATCTGTCGTGACAACAACATGACTGTACACTTGTTCTAAGGGCACGCCGGCCCATAGAAAGGCAAGGTCCGACCAGGGGCTGAATAGGCGGCGACACATCTGTGTGATGGTGACACAATGTGTGCCGAGGCGCCATGCCCATTTTGGGACTCGGGAGTGCAACCAGTGCTGAAGTGGCCTCATATGAAGTAACCCGAGCAGCAGCGACAACACCCGAGGGGGCAGCCCTGCCGAATCTGTTTGAGCCAGAGAAACTGGGATGGGTGGCGAAAGAGGGGTCTGCTGCACTCCCCTTGAGGGAGTGAGAGACGCGATCACAGTGCTGCCATGTTCATACGGCCACGATAAACGCATGAATCATCCACGGGTGCAGCCTCAGTGTGTTGGACATCAAGACACTGCAGACAACGTTTGAATTATTTTCAAGGTTTGAGAAAAAATTGCCTTTAGTATGGCTATAAATGTAACACAAAATAAAATTCAAGCTTAAATCAGACCCTAAATCACACAATCAGTAACTGAAATCATCATTGCCATTGTATGTTGTTGTTCCAGCTTTGACATTGCAGAAATAGAACAATTTCTAAAATCCAATCTGCTGTTGCTTGTTGAGTACCACAATCAAAGCTGGTTAGAAAAAAAATATATATATAATATAATAATAATAAAAATAATAATAATATCTTGTCCCAGATTTTACAGTAAATGGCCCCGTCCATTTGCCCCTCAATGCAATTAAGTAATTCTGTACCCTTAGCAGAAAAACGGCCCCAGGGCATAATGTTTCCACCTCTGTGCTTGACTGTAAGATGGTGTTCTTGGGGTCATAGTCAGCATTTCTCTCCCTCTAAACATGGCGAGTCGAGTTAATGCCAAAGAGCTCCATTTCAGTCTCATCTGACCATAGCATTTTCTCCCAGGCCTTCTCTGAATCATTTAGATGTTCACTGGCAAACTTTAACGGGCCTGTACATGTGCCTTCTTGAGCAGGCGGACCATGCAGGCACTGCAAGGATTTCAGTTCATTGCGTCATATTGTGTTACCAGTGTTTTGCTTGGTGACTGTGGTCTCAACTGCCTTAAAATCATTAACAAGCTCCTCCAGTGTAGTTCTGGGCTGAACTTCCACCTTTCTCATAATCATCCTTATCCTATGAGTTGAGTTCTTGCAGGGAGCTCCAGACCAAGGCTGATTGATAGTTATTTGGTATTTCTTACATTTCCGAATAGTCACACCAACAGTTGACTCCTTCTCATCAAGCTTCTTGCTGATGGTCTTGTAGCCCAATCCAGCCTTGTGCAGATCTACAGTCTTGTCTCTGACATCTTTTGATAGCTCTTTGGTCTTGCCCATGGTGATGGAGAGGATGGAATGGAAGATACAGACTGTGTGGACCGGTGTCTTATACACATAACAAAGATTGTTAACTACTCTATCCATTGAAAATAAATAAATTAATAAACATAACATAAAAAACAAATACAGACCCTTCATTTCTTTGTAAGTGGGCAAACTTACAAATCAGCCAGGGGATCAAATAAATATTTTCCTCCTGTACAGCAAAAAAAAAAAAAAAAAAAAAAGGTTTTTGCTGCCTGTCTAAACGAAGCCCTATAGACTGAAATAGTTACAGCAAAAGACAAATCATTGTTGAATTTGACCTTTTGACTGACATATTCTGTAAGACCCAGTGTGCAGAATCTGTACAAGTGAGCTGACACTGCATCTTTAAAAATAAATAAAAACTCAACAAATAAATTAAACGGAGAGAAAGGATGAGAGTGCTTGAGAGATCTGCCTTCAGAACATGTCTCTGAGCATGAGTGTGTCCTCCAGCTTCCTATGCTATCATTAATAACAGTCCCCTGCAAAGCCATCTATTGCACATCCCATTCATCATTGTCCTTTCAAAAAATAATACTGTGACCTCCAGAGATTTCTGCCCCACTGGGAGATTTAGATGTCTGTGTGGTTTGCCCTTTGGTTATTCCTGAATTTCCTCATGCAGGTTCCTGTGGGGGGAAACAGGCTGTGAGTTCTACTACACTGATAATGCAAGACACTTAATACTGTATTAGTGACATGCTATTCTACTAGTCCCACATGACTCTAAAGAAATTAGGTTTTGTATAATAATTACATTTCTCTGTTTGAGCATCCCAATTAGCTCAACATAGCAATATTGGAGTGTTCTTACTGTTTATATATATATATATATATATATATATATATATATATATATATATATATATATATATATATATATATTAGTACATTAAAAATATTTTTTTTTCTTTAGATAGATATATGATGTGTTAATATATTTTGTCATTAAAGCATGCCTGACATCAAACATACATTTTGAATGCTCTCTGATGTCAGTTAATAGTCCTATATTTTATTTTTATTTTCTGTTTATTTATTTATTTTATTTATTATTTATTATAATTATCCCATTTACATCTATAAACAAGTTAGATCAAACTTAAAAGTAAAAGTAATCTAATAGTATTCAGAATACATTACTTGAAAAATTAAAAAAAATCTAATTGGGGTTTTCATCATGTAATTTGTAATCAGTAACATACTACAGTCTACCCAGCACTGATTGTAGATAATTGGCCAGTCGTGGCATGGAGAGGTTGGATCTACAAATAAAGGTCAAAACAAAGCAAATATGTACAGTAGGTGGCCAACCAGAGTGTGCTTTCTATCACCGCAAGCGCCGTCGCTACCGTGTCTGCAAAGTGGATTTTCAGCTTTTGACCGCTGAGTGGTGCTTCAACCACAAGTTATCAAACAAAGGCATCAAAGCACTTTTTTCGCAAATAGCCATCAGCTTTGCCTCACCGATGTGTTACACTTGACGGCTGCATTCGGTGGAAAATTAAAGAAAAAACTGTAGTTAAAATATTTAATATTCACAGATGAAAATTTAGTAGCCTACTTATGAGGTTATGTTCATTTCTTAAAATGAATTAAACAATAAAACACACACATACGTTGTTTTATCTCCTTTATTTTGACAGATAACTACTTGGGGAAAAGATATCTGTCTGTACACTGATTAAGAAAGTGTTGTGTGTTTTATAAATTATTTCCATTATTTTAGGAAAACGTGAGACATTGAATAATTTTACTCTTATTTTTTAGGCCAAACTAAAACAAGAAACAAAAAAAATTAAACCTGGCCACGGTTTAGCTAAATCACTGAAACTGAAAAGAATGGACAAGTTAATAAAACGTCACATTTAAACTCAAGTTCTCTCATCAATTAATTGATTAAGATTCTCAGATTCATTAATTGAAAACTTAAGTGTTTTTAAAGGGAGCCTTCTTTACTTGTTTCATACAATTTAAGTAGAACTAAAAAAAAAAAATAGCAGCCGCATTTAAATGCAAGAGTGTATTCTGTTCCTTAAAATATCAGAGTGCAAGATTTGCGCAGTGCACCTGATGCTGAGTTCGATGAGCATTTATTAGTATTTGCCTAATATTTTTTCTTCATTACATATATATATATATATATATATATATATATATATATATATATATATATATATATGAATATATAATGTAAACATATTATATATTACAAACCAAATTACATTGTATGTACTACTCTGTAGGTACAAGAACCCCCACAAGCTAGACAGAACTACCCCCAAACTCAAACCCTCTCCATCTGGACTGAATTCAGTCGCTACTGGTTGCAACATGGAAATGCTCTTTCTAAAATAAAATAAAAAATGGTGTAACATAAACCAGCAACTGCAGAATACACACATTTGTATTAATCATTTGATATATATTATTATATATAAAATAAAATAAAAAACACCACAACCCACAACCAAGTTTGAACCTGTGTCGAAAATCACTGACTAACTATTGTAGATAAATGAAACTTCCCTTTTACAGATTACATTCATCTCACTTTGCAATAATAAAAATAACTGTCATCAAGCAAATAATTATTGTGTGTTTATTATAGTTTTTAAATGCTGATCTTATATATATATATATATATATATATATATATATATATATATATATATATATATATATATATATAGCCCAATTGGGGTATTATCGAAAGCGATGACATGCTTGGCCAGCTGTTTCCTGAGCCATCTCTGGTAGCTTTCAGGAGATGTCCTACTATTCGAGATAAACTGGTCCAGAGCCATCTGATACCAGAAGGCCAATATATGTGGTTGGGATCTAAACCCAAAGGGTCTTATAAATGTCAACACTGCAATCATTGTACAAATGTTTTGCAGTCTAAATCTTTGTTGATACTATTTCCCAGAAACAGTTTACAATTAACCACTTTATAAGTTGTAAAACAATATTTATTATATATAGACTGGAATGTCCTGAGTGTAAAGTGTTTTATATAGGAAGGACAAAGAGGTGCTAACAGGACAGATTGGCTGGACATAAATATGCGATTCGCATGGGCAACATGAACTATCCTATGGCGAGACATTACGGAGAACACCACAAAAGTGATCCATCTACCGTACAGATCTGTGGAATTAATCATATCCCATTGTCACTAAGGAAAGGAAATAGGCAAAAACTACTAAACCAGAGAGAAAGTTTCTGGATTGATAAACTGCAGGCGACTAGATATCCAGGCCTGAATGAAGAACTTGATCTCAGTGTTTTTCTCTAAAACTACAATTCTAGAAATATTATTTTATTTTTTATTTATATTTTCTGTACTTTGGTGATGCATGTATTGTATGTAACCTTGGTGTGTAGCCACAAAAATCCTGTTCTATTAAGTACTAAGGAGGACATCTAGTGGTCTTTCTATTATCCTACAACTTTGAACCTACCTCTGCCAAATGGAGTTTTTTGATTGGTTGTGAGAAGACTTATAAGAAGGATTCTTGTTTTGGAAACTGTTGACTCCCTGACGAAGGCTTGTATGCCGAAACATGTCAGAGTTTTTAAAGGTTTATGATGACCAAGCCATAAAATAAAGGCTTTTTATTTTTTCTTAAAGAGAGTGCCTTGGAGTTTCCTATTTGTTCTATAAAACATAAGGTAAGGTTGGGCTTACCTCTCTCATTCGGGACAAATCCAACCAAGACAGCAGATGACTCCAAGCCGGATCAGTTTTCAAACCAGCTAATTTAAAAAACCTCACCAAGGTATGTCAAACCATGATACCAAACTGTTCTACTAATAAATTTTGTTCTTATTATGCTATGTACTCAATAACATAAATTTCCTAAAATCATTTAAAAAAAAAAAAACTTTATATACTTTTTAACCTCAAACGCATTGTGCATTCAGGTTCATAACAGTTAGGGTATGATGAAAAACTCTTGTTTAATTTTCTCCTCAAACCTCAAAATCATTTTAATCGTCTTACATCACTGTTTTAACATTTTTTGTAAAGGGTTTTTGAATTTCTTTGCATGTTCACTTTGTAAACACTGGGCTGGTACTTTTGTTGTGATGTAGGACAAATTTGAAGTTGGAGGAGAAAATGAGATGAGTTTTTTGACCTGCCCTAACTGTTTCAGTATGCATGTGCATTGCAGAGCTACACAAGACAAGCATTTGAGGTTAAAAAACATATTATTATTATTATTATTTTTCAAATGACCAATCGTTTTGCTAGATAAGACCCTTTTTTCTTTGTCTGGGATCATGTAGAACACTTTAAAACTGAAATTTGGACTTTCCACTCCATGAACCCCACTGAAGTCCACTATATAGAGAGAAACCCTGGTATGTTTTCTTCAAAAACCTTAATTTATTTTCGACTGAAGAAAGAATGACAATAAATAAAGGTGAGTAAATTAAGGCTGCATGCATTTATTTGATCAAATATTAAGTTATAGTGAAACAACATTACAATGTTAAATAACAATTTTCTGTTTGAATATATTTAAAAATGTATTTTATTCCTGTAAATTGTCAGCATTGTTACTGCAGTCTTCAGAGCATGATCCTTCAGAAGTTTTTCCAACATGCTGATTTAGTGCTGGATTTATTTTGGTACTCAGTTATCAATAACGGTTCTTGTTAAAATAAAATAAAATAAAAACATTTTTATGATTCTTTGATGAACAGAAAGTTCAAAAGAACATCATTTATTTGAAATATATATTTTTTGCAACATTATAAATATTTTACTTATATCAATGTAATGCCTATATGCTGAATAAAAACAGTCATTTCTATTTAATAACACACACATCAAACATTTGAAAGGTTGTATAGCATGGTTTTTTAATATATTAAAAAGCATAACTGTTTTTCAATATTGATAATAATCAGAAATGTTTCTTGAGAAGTAAATCAGCATATTGGGATGATTTCTGAAGATCATGTGACACTTAAGACTGGAGTAACAGTGTGACTGCATCATATAATAATTATTAATAATATTAATAATATTCATCATCTGACTGACTTGAAGATTTAGCTTTGATCACAATAATAAATTATATTTTACAATATATTCACAAAGAAAATTAATATTTTAACTGATAATACCTTTTTTATTGTAATTAAAATATAATATATTTACATGTAATAAATGTATAACTTTTTATTCATCAATAAATCCTAAAACAGTATCACATACCCCCCCCCCCCCCCCCCCCCAAAAAAAAGCAGCAGAACTGTTTCCAACACCAAGCTTTGATCACAGCAATAAATAATATTTTGAAGTATGTAAAAACAGAAAACAATTATTTAAATATTTTGTAATAATTTTAATAATAATAACAATTTTGCAATTGTTCACAATATACAGTTGATCAAATAAATGCTAGCAGGCAGAATGCTCTCAGGTGCATCCTGAATGATAGAAACAAAGGGGCCCTGAAGAGAGAGACATCACTTCAAGATGGCGTCGCAGAGTCCGGTCGCCGTTCAGGTCGCTCCGCTTAGATTATGTTTTTATTTACTTTTTTACCTACTTTTGCTTTCTCTTTTTACACACATTACCTCTGCACTGATCATATATGAAAAGGAAACACTTTTGGACATTGGACACCGCTTCACTGACCTGTTTCAGGACACTTTATCCTCCAACCCATCGTGGCCATCTGAGATTCTCCGGAACGCCGAGATGAACAATGGCCACCTGAATAACCACCCGAGGCGACAAAACAAGAAACACCGCGGGAAACGTGCTGGGATTCACAACAGACCGAGGAAAAGAGCACACAGCCCTCCTTTACCGAGCATTTTGCTCGCAGATGTCCAGTCTCTGGAGAATAAGATGGACGATCTTAGAGCCAGGATAAACTTCCAACGGGACATTAGGGACTGTAACATCCTTTGTTTGTCTGAAACGTGGCTCACGCCCTTGGTCCCGGACGCTGCTGTAACGCCGTCTGAAAACTTCTCTCTGTTTTACGGATGGACAAGACAGCCGAGGCGGCAAATCTAAAGGCGGAGGAGTTTGTTTCATGATTAACAAGAAATGGTGTGACCCCAGGAATATCTCCACTCTGTCGCGCTCCTGCTCGCCTCATCTGGAACATTTATCCATTATTTGCCACCCATTCTATCTGCCTCGGGAGTTTTCATCGATCATCATAACTGCTGTTTACATGCCTCCACAAGCAGACACTGGCTTGTCTGAGCTTCACGATGCGCTCAGCGGCAACATCAACAAACATCCTGATGCTGCTATTATCATTGCTGGGGACTTTAACAAAGCCAAACTCAGGCAAGTCATGCCTAATTTTTATCAACATGTATCCTGTCCAACCAGAGGACCGAATACACTGGATCATTGCTACACTCAGTTTAAGAAACCACAAAGCTCGCTCACTACCGGCTTTCGGCAAATCGGACCACACATTACCTCTGCACTGATCATATATGAAAAGGAAACACTTTTGGACATTGGACACCGCTTCACTGACCTGTTTCAGGACACTTTATCCTCCAACCCATCGTGGCCATCTGAGATTCTCCGGAACGCCGAGATGAACAATGGCCACCTGAATAACCACCCGAGGCGACAAAACAAGAAACACCGCGGGAAACGTGCTGGGATTCACAACAGACCGAGGAAAAGAGCACACAGCCCTCCTTTACCGAGCATTTTGCTCGCAGATGTCCAGTCTCTGGAGAATAAGATGGACGATCTTAGAGCCAGGATAAACTTCCAACGGGACATTAGGGACTGTAACATCCTTTGTTTGTCTGAAACGTGGCTCACGCCCTTGGTCCCGGACGCTGCTGTAACGCCGTCTGAAAACTTCTCTGTTTTACGGATGGACAGACAGCCGAGGCCGGCATGTTTGCTACAAAGCTCGCTCATCTAACACGCTTTATCGGCACGATCAATAACTGTGTTTACAGCTCACAAGCAGACACTGCTTTGTCTGAGCTTCAATGCTTCACGGAACTCCACATCCTGATGCTTGCTATTAATCATTGCTGGGGCTTTAAACAAGCAAACTCAGGCAAGTCATGCCTATTTTTAATCAACATGTATCCTGTCCAACCAGAGGACCGAATACACACATGGATCAATTGCTACACCAGTTTAAGAAACCTACAAAGCTCGCTCACTAACCGGCTTTCGGCAAATCGGACCATGCCGCCATTTTCCACACACCGGAATATAACAACGGCTCTTTCAAGATCCCCCCCGGTGCAGAGGGTGGTGACGCGATGGTCCGCCCAATCAGAAGCAACGTTACAGGCTGCTCTTGATGACGTAGACTGGCACATGTTTCGCGCATGTTCATCTGACGTCAGCAAGTTCACGGATTTAGCGTTAAGGTTTGTAAACACGCTAGCCGAACAAGCTATGGATACAATAACTATAAGGACATTCTCAAATCAGAAACCGTGGGTGGACAGATCAATACCTGCAGCAGTAAACAAACGCACTGCTGTTTACAGCGCCGGTCTTCTGTCGGGAAACATGAGCGAGTACAAAGCATCGTGCTATGCTCTCCGGCGCGCAGTAAGAGCCGCCAAACACAGACACAGGGAACGCATAGAGTCACATTTCCAGCTAAATGACTCCCGACGCATGTGGCAAGGACTAAGGACCATCTGTGACTTTGGAAATAAATCCTCTGCAGAGGTGAGAGCAGATCCGTCACTGGCTGACGAGCTAAACACTTTCTACGGCCGCTTTGAAAGCAATCGAAGCAGTGCGAGTCTGCCGATCAGCGTGTCAGGAAGCAGCAGTCAGAGCAATGATCATCATGCGATCACCGTGTCGGAGGACAAGGTTCGGAGGGCACTAAAGCGAGTGATATAAGGAAAGTAGCCGGACCTGATGGGATTTCTGGCCGTGTTCTGCGGTCCTGTGCTGATCAGCTCGCTGGTTTGTTTACATCCATTTTTAATGAGTCTCTTGCTACATCGGTGGTTCCCACCTCATTCAAAAAATCGGTCATCATCCCTGTGCCTAAGAACAATAATCCCTCTTGTCTGAATGACTATCGTCCAGTTGCCCTCACATCATGAAGGTCTTTGAGGGACTGGTTAAAATGTCATCTGCTCCTCCATCCTGGATACTTTGAACCCTCTTCAGTTTGCCTATCGCCCAAACAGATCCACAGATGATGCCATCTCTCACATCCTGCACTCTTCTCTCACAAACATTAACAGCATTAACAGGAACTATGTAAGGCTGCTATTTATTGACTATAGCTCAGCTTTTAATACTATAGTCCCCATAAAGCTAGCTTCCAAACTCATAGACCTCGGACTGAATTCTTCACTCTGCGACTGGATCCTTGATTTCCTCACCGGCAGACCTCAAGTGGTGAAAACTAGGCCAGTACACCTCCAGCTCCATCACCCTGAACGTAGGAGCCCCGCAGGGCTGTGTCCTGAGTAACCTGCTCTACTCGCTCACCAGCAATCCTGAAAACTTTCTATTCTGGGCCATAGAAAGTGTATTGACTCAGTGTATCTCAGTGTGGTATGGGAACAGCTCCAGTCAAGACTGCAAAGCCCTGCAGAGAGTTGTGCGCTTAGCTGAGCGCATTTCAGGGTCTGCTCTCCCCTCTCTGCAGGATATCTACCCCCAAACGCTGCAGAAGTAGAGTTGCAAAAATCATCAAAGACTCCACCCACCCCAGTAATCATATTTTCACTTTGCTGCCATCTGGTAAGCGCTACCCGTAGCCTGATGGCAAAAACTGAGAGACTCAGGAGGAGTTTCTTCCCCCAGGCCATCAGGCTCTTAAACTCTAAACCAGCTTCTTAAACATCCTCATGCCTCCACTTAATGTTCACTTTATCTTTTTACTTTATTCAATACCTCACATAGACATACTGACAGTGTCACCCTGTTTTGCACATTTGCTTTTTGTACATTCCTGTGTATCTTAATATTTAAGACTACAGTAAAATGCATATATGCACATTGTTTACTTTTATTTCATTCTTACATAGCTTTATTTATGTATATTTTCATCTGTGTTGTTTTCTTTAATAATTGCACTGTCCATGGAGCGGACCTGACTCACATTTCACTGCTGGTTATATATGCTATATACAATTTTGTATGTGACGAATAAATAAAAATCTTGAATCTTGAATGTATTACATTATATTGTTTGGTATGCTTTTTTTATTATTATTTATTAATAAAATCTTCCCCAAGAGATGTTTTTATTTCTGTTAACGGTATGTTCCATGTTAATTGTGTAAATTGATTGAGAAATTGTCCAGCAACCCTATATAACAATCTGTTCAGTGTTTAGTGGATGATGAGTTATTCAAGCTATTTGAATGTTATGATGTATAATTGAGTATTGATAATATTGAGTGCCTGATAATGTCACAACTAGTGCTGTATAAAACATACTGTTTGTTATGGACGATTGTGGCATGCAGCTTTCTGGAGAGATGCTCCTTCTAATAACTTTACACTCCGCATCCTGAACAATATACCTGTTATGACACTCATAACCCTATAGCAATGCTATAATAAGTCTGTGTGTCATTTGGGCACAAACTATTTTTCATCTCAAGTCAGTGATTAAAAGAAGTGTACTAATTTCCACAGTAAAGCATGTTAATAAACTGAGACTTGTATATGTAAGGCTTAAACATTGCATTCCGTGCTTTCTAATACTAAATTAAACAAATGCATTCATAACATATCTGTGTAATGTTTACTTTGTTGTGTATTTTTTTACTGTATAAAACAGGTTGTCAGGATTGAAGACAGAAAGCAAAATGCAAGTAACGGTTTTATTAGAGTAATGTCAATGAGAAAGGCTTCAGCTGACGGTGGGTGGCGCAGGGACCTCAATGACAGAACAGGACGGGTGAGATGGTGAGTTGAGTGCGCTGGTGAAGGATGATGAGAGGTCCAGGTGATGATGACGTAATCCACAGAAACAGTGAACTGGAACGAACCCACAAGAATGAATTCTGAACAGGACCTGGGCAGGCGGATTTATCAAAGAATGAAACACAGGCTTTATCTTTGATACATGAAAGGCAGGTGAATTCTCCTGTACGCTGGAGGAAGTTTAAGGCGGACTGCCACCGGACTAATTATCTTGGTGACAGTGAACAGGCCAATGAATTTGGGATCAAGCTTATTGGAAATGGAATGGAGAGGAATGTTCTTGGTAGAAAGCCACACTTTTTGACCAACGACGTATACCGGAGGCTTTAGCCTTGGTGTGTGCCCCCACTTGGAGTATAGTCTTTCGGGCGGGCTTTAGTCCATGTGTGGTGACACCTCTGGACAAAGGCGTGAACGTAGGGGACTGCAACTTCGGATTCCAGACTGAGAAAAATTGGTGGCTGGTATCCTTAACTACACTCGAACGGAGCTAGGCCCGTGGCTGATACTGGTAACGTATTGTGGGTGTACTCCTCCATTGACAGTTGTTGGCTCCATGAGGAAGGATTCTTGGAGACCAGACATCGCAACACCCTTTCTAAATCTTGGTTGGCTTTCTCAGTTTAATAATTAATTAATAATTAATAAAATCTAGCGCAATATGGGACCAGGGTCTTGAAGGGACCGGCAGCTGTTGAAGTAACCCATCTGGGGGTCGATTGGAAGTCTTACCAGTGGCGCAAACCGAGCAAGCCAAAACAAAACTGTGAACATCGCGAGCCATAAGTTGCCACCAGAATCGTTGCTTGACCAAAAACTTAGTACGGTTAACTCTTTGATGATAAGCCACATTGGAACAATGCCCCCACTAAATAACGTCGGACCGTTATCCCTCTGGCACAAATAACCGGTTCAGTGGGCACCCGGGTGGAGATATAGGAATATGGTGGAATACAGACATGCAGCAAACAACGATCTGACAAACAAGAGACGAAAGACAGAGCATTAAGTAGGCTGTTGGAGTTAGATGCAGCTGCCTCTGATCACTGATGAGAATATATATATATATATATATACACATACACACACACACACACACACACACACACACATACACCCAAACTAGTGTCATATAAAAATGAAAGAGATGGGTTTTAAGCTGTTACTTGAAGATGGCTAAGCACTGCTCAGATTGAGTTGGGGTGGTCATTCCACAAGGAGGCAACATTTTATTTTAAAAGTCTGTAAAAGTGACTTTGTGCTTCTTTGGGATGGCACATTCAAGCAACGATCACTTGCAGAATGCAAGCTTCTAGAGGGCACATACATCTGAAGTAATATATTTAGGTAAATGGGTGCAGGAGCCAGTGGTAGTTTTGAAGACAAACATCAATGTCTAGAATTTTATGCAAGAGAAGCTATTGGTAGCCACTGCAAACTGATATAGTGTGACATGTATTCTTTTCGGCTGATTAAAAATGAATCTTGCTGCCACATTCTGCATTAATTGTAAAGGTTTGATAGAACCGGCTGGAAGACCTGCCAAGAGAGCATTGCAATAGTCCAGTCTGGACAGAACAGGAGCTTAAACAAGGAGTTGTGCAGCATGTTCCAAAACAAAGGGCCTGATCTTCTTGATGTTGAATAAAGCAAATCTGCAGGATCGGACCGTTTTAGCAATGTGGTCCGAGAAAGTTATCTGATCATCAATCATAACTCCAAGGTTTCTGGCTGTTTTTGAAGGAGTAATGGTTGATGTGCCTAACTTGGTGGTGAAATTGTGATGAAACGATGGGTTTGCTGGAACCACAAGCAGTTCTGTCTTGGCAAGGTTCAGTTGAAGGTGATGGTCCATCATCCAGATCGAAATGTCTGTTAGACAATCTGTGATGCGAGTAGCTACCGTCGGATCATTAGGATGAGAGGTAGAGTTGAGTGTTATAAGCATAGCAGTTGTATGAAAAGCCATGTTTCTGAATGACAGAACCTAATGATGCTATGTAGACAGAGAAGAGAAGTGGTCCAAGAACTGACTCCTGAGGCACCCCAGTAGTTAGATGGGACATTATTTAGTAGTTAGACTTGGACACCTCACTTCTCCAACATACTTTGAAGGACCTATCTGATAGGTAAGACTCAAACCACTGAAGTGTGGTTCCTGAGATGCCCTTTGCCAGTAGGTTTGATAGGAGGATCTGGTGGATTACCGTGTCAAAAGCAGCGGACAGATCAGGCAGGATAAGTTCTGAAGATTTGGATTCCGCTCTTGCCAGTCTTAGGGCTTCAACAACTGACAGCAAGGCAGTCTCAGTTGAATGTCCACTTCTGAAGCCAGATTGTTTTTTCAAATTCAATTGTTTTAATATAAATATTGTTTTAATAGAGTGTTCAGTACACTAATTTTCTGTACAGCTAAATCAATACTTTAAACTTTTTGTTGTCTAAGAGCTTCATATAATAACTTTTAAAAAATCAGTAGGCATGTCCACTTCTGAAGCCAGATTGTTTTTTCAAATTCAATTGTTTTAATATAAATATTGTTTTAATAGAGTGTTCAGTACACTAATTTTCTGTACAGCTAAATCAATACTTTAAACTTTTTGTTGTCTAAGAGCTTCATATAATAACTTTTAAAAAATCAGTAGGCATAAGACAGTAAAATATTTAATTATCTATTATGTAAGATGCTTGTAATGATTGCTTTAATGGTATTACTAATTTCTGCTTAAATACAGTCATAATCTACTTATATGATTTGTATTATCTGGGAACTGTACAAATACTGTTGCATATGGACATTATTTTTTCAATGAAAAATGCATTTTCTTTAAAGCTGCATTGAAATATGTATTGTGAAGAGCACTATACAAATAAACGAACTGTATTTGAATTCTAGATATGTATACAACTTATTTGTCTGTGTGTGCATATGCCTCTATATATATATATATATATATATATATATATATATATATTACAGTTTATATACTAAATGAGCTGGCCCAGATCCTGCCCACATTTACACCAAATCATCATAAAAGAATCCACATCTGGTCCAGATCCGGAAAAAAATAATCCCTGCCGGTATTTGCCCATTGTGCCAAAAGACATTAGTCCGAGTCCTTTGTGCGAATCTGGACCAGAACTTCAGATTGGCCTAGATGATTTTTGCTATATGGGAAATGTTTCCATATTCGTAATGTTGCCCAATTTGAAGCTAAACTATTATTCATTAGGTAGAATAGGCTTTGTAGTTCACGCATGTTTCAGTATCAACAGAAAAAAATCATAATGTGCAAAAAATATGCCAAAGTGGACTGCTGTTCGCGCCGAATGACACGGTAAGCGGGTGCTGTTTCTAATGAATATGTGCGTGAGACACCAGCACGATCAAATGGCTGAAACAATTAATACTTAATTTTTGGTCACACAGTAAAGGCAAAATTTCAAAATCAAGAATAATAGCAGAGTAAATAATAATTATTTCTAAATACTGGACCGTTCTCATTTCACTCTGCATATGGAACCTGAAGGATTTTTTATTTATTTATTTATTTTTTGCCAAGAACGAACCGAAATGTGTAATGGTCTTTCTTTGAATTTTTGATACATAGCCTAAGATTATCCTGCGTTTTTAAATTAACTCACTGTAAATTCTCTAATGGTTTTTAAATGTTACAATTTTATATTACAATGTTAATGTTGTTTTATAATTTTTCTTTTCATCTCCATTTACAAACCAAAATTTTACAATTACAGTCAGTTTGCAACCCATTCCTTTGCGCCACCTGCTGCCGCCAACTATTTTGGTGGTCCACCTGCTGTATACATACAATGCAATGTTGTGGAAAACAAAACCAAGACCTGGACATTTAACGTAGTTTAGAAAACCCAGACAGTAAAAAAAAAAAAAATGTGGTCACTCTGATGTGATTAAAATAATTTCTGCATTTCACTCTGAAAAGTGAGTGTGAGGTTATTTTTTGACATCATCCAGGACACACAATTTACTTTGATATACCAGTGGGTTGTTTGACAGTTGGACAATTCAAAGAAGCTGGGAAATAAACTAAGAGCTACCTGCAACCAGCTCTCCTAGCTTTTCTCTGCTTCAATAGCCCCAGTGTACAGGGATGCTGATGTTTAGAACAGCACAAAATGCATCGTCACATCCCCAGCTCTGTCTTGTGCACCTCATGAGTTCAGCACCACAGCCAAATGCCAATGTGCATGCAGAGGACAAATGTTCACCTTTCTCCCAGAACTGTATGCACTGCCAAGCTTTCCTCACCTAGTCACTTTGCATTGTGCTAAAAGTTATGCCGTTAGTATAGTTGAAGTTGAAATAATGTTTTATCAAACGGGATGTGACGCAGGTAAACTAATACTTAGGTTTGTGTTTTTGTTTTCATATTAAACACTACATCTTCCTTGCATTAACTTTTGTTTGGTAATGGATTTTACGAAAGACCAACAGTATGGAAAATCATATTTAACCCTCTGGGGTTCTTCATTTATGAGTCACACTCAGGACCTTCGGGTCAAAAATGACCCAGAGGCCGGGATTCAGGTATACTTTTTTTCAGTAAAATCAATCAAATGTATTTTTGTTCAATAATATTTTTTCTTTCTTTTTTGTATTTTGAGAGAATTTTATGATAATAATAATGAATAATGAATTTTTATGCAATAATTATGATCCATTTTTTCCCATTGAATATAATAGAAAATTTATATATATATGTATTTTTATTTTTATTTTTATTAATGCTGTATTTTATTTTAAAGTACAGCCAAGGCCTATAGAAAACAATTTTTGAAATTAGATTGGTGCCATCTGGTGGACAAATTAAGCATTTTTATCATGCAATAGCACATTTTTACCACTAGAGAGAATGTACAGCTCTCTGTAGAAAGGCTTGTGAATTCTAGTGATTTTTGCACATATTTGCCTATTTATTTCAGGTTGTGGATTTTAATATATAATCACAGATTCTCAAAGACTATTTTTGTCAAGTTTTTTTTTTTTTTGTTTGTTTGGTTGATTTAAATGGTAATTTCAAGTGCCAGTTTTACTTTATAATACAGTCAAACCTGAACATTGCACTAGAAAGAGAACAAATGGAAAGCATTTTGTTACCCATTGTTTTAATTCTAACTTAATAAAAAAAATTACATTATTTAAATCATAACATATTTTTATTTACCTTTTATTATAAACATTTCCATTAAAATTATTTTTTTGCAATTCAATGAACAGTAACTCTTCAAAATTGCCAACAGCAATTATGAACAAAAAACAAAAATAACAGCAAACGTATAATCATTTTCAAACAGTACATGTAAATGGAAAATAGAAAAATAAAAAAAGTGTCACGCTGGGCCTGGGTCGCTCGAATAGGCCTGGAGGTTACTAGGGAAGAATTCCATCCTTTGACCTTACTCTGTTTGTGCGTGTGTGCGTGCGTGCGTGCACACGTGCTTGTGTGTGTGTGTTTGTGTGTGTGTGTGTGTGTGTTCAAGAGAGAGACATGGTGTGTGACTTTTGCATTTTGGATCCAATGTCTCCCCTTTATTTGATTCATTGATTTTATTTCACATATTCTCACATATCTCTGTTACAGTTTCACCAGTCTCATATTTCCCTATGTGTGTGTGTGTGTGTGTGTGTGTGTGAGTGAGTGTGTCTATTTTGCAACCTTGATGGCTTACAGCCTCATGCTTTTATTGCTGTGCACTTTATTTCTTACATTGATGAATAATTTCTTTTATTTCACACATTTCACAAAATTAGCTTTTGCAATGATACTTTCATTTGTGTGTGTTTTTGTGTGTATAAGTGTGTGTGTGTGTGTGTGTGTGTGAATTTTTTTGTCTGTTTTGCACTCTTGATGTTTTAGAGATTCACCCCTTCACTGTTGTATGCTTTTTTTCTGCATCGTGGCTGATTTGTAGATTGTACACACAAAAAAACTCAGTATTTTCATATTTTTGCAAATTTCCCATTCATTTCCTATGTCGGGTCATTTTTGACCCGAAGACCCTGAGTGTGACTATTTTTTTTACGACCACTTAGACTTTTAAAATCCTGTCCCCAATTTTTTGGGGTGTTCATATACCAAGTACCAAAAAAGTCACCAAGTTTCGGACCATTCCGATGAAGCTACGATTTGTAACATTTTTTTAAAAAAAAATTTCGGGTCATAAATGACCGAAGAACCCCAGAGGGTTAGGACAGAAAAATAAATAAAAGCTACATTATGAAGTATTTTTTACAGTATTTATTTATTAAATAACTAAACACACAGCTTCATTGTTTGTAGAGGGAGGCACAGGTAATTCACACATGCAACTGTCATCCATCTCTCTCCCTTTCTCTCACTTTCTGTAGATTGCATCACTGGACATAGCTAATGGACATTTAAACATATATTTTAAACAGTTGACTAACATGTTAAACTGATGCTTTGTGCTGGAATTTGTGCTTTGCTTCTTTGAACAGAAAAAACCTGCATACTTGGATTTGATTGGTCATCTGACTTATTTTGACATTGATAAAACATGACATAATTCATCAAAATCCATTACTAATAATTAGGTTTTTGTTTTCATATTTCTGACAGAAACTGCAACTTTTAAAACATTTTCATATTTTAGGCAGAAATAGCAACTTTTAATTTTTTTTTTTTTTTTGCAGTAGCCACGCGCATCTGTATACTTGTGCAGGTTATTTTTTATAATATTTATAACTCCTTTATGTTGGTATGGTATGCTGATTTCCTTATTGTTGACATGCAAATGATTATACTTCTGTGTCCCAATGTTGATTGTTTGTTGTTTCAAGGTTTTAATGTTTCCAAAAATATTGCTTAATCATATTATGGATATGGTTCTAAGGATTTGCTGAACTGATGGAAAGATATGTATAGTAACTACACAGAAGAGAGGCACTGCTACAGTGTGGTTAACAAGAAAGGAAAATCATTGAACTAATCTGTTGATATGTTGTTCAAACTGCTGGGTAGGAAGTTATGTTAGGAAGTTAGGTCTTGCCCCATAATAATCAAAAAGTTGCCTTCTGAGACCAACACATTATTGCTAGATAAAGAAGCCACCACTTATTAATTAGAAGACACATAACAAGAGACAATGGCTGTGTGTGTCATGTTGTGGCTTACCTAATCATTGGAAGAGTCTAAAAAACCTAGACGCACTGACACTAAGATGTTTAACTGAGGCGCAACTCTGCAAAATTAGCCCATTGTCTCTAGCAACAAACCATATCATTCTGGGTCCTGACTTGTACCCTAAAGAGATTTCATTAATCTCTACTTGCCTAGCACTAAGGCCAATGGGTAACTGGGTTTAAGATTGAATACTGGGGGCAGAAAATGTTTACAGGTTGGGTTTAGGTTCGGTTGCTCATAAATATTAAAGGGGGGGTGAAATGCTATTTCATGCATACTGAGTTTTTTACACTGTTAAAGAGTTGGATTCCCATGCTAAACATGGACAAAGTTTCAAAAATTAAGTTGTACGTTTGAAGGAGTATTTTGTTCCCAAAATACTACTTCCGGTTTGTCACAAGTTTCGGAAAGTTTTTTTTGAGTATGGCTCTGTGGGACGTTAGATGGAGCAGAATTTTCTTATATGGGTCCTGAGGGCACTTTTGCCGGAAGAGCGCGCGCTCCCGTACAGGGAGGCTGAGCAGCACAGACATTTCACTGATCAGAGCGATTCACTGATTAGAGCGAGAGCGTCGCGAAAAGTCACAAAAGAAGTGTGTTTTTGGTTGCCAAAACTTAATTTTCAACTTAATTTTTGAAACTTTGTCCATGTTTAGCATGGGAATCCAACTCTTTAACAGTGTAAAAAACTCAGTATGAATGAAATAGCATTTCACCCCACCCCCCACCCCCCTTGACAACCATGCACAGATTACCAAAAAAAAAATAAACAGCATTAAGGGACCAGTGGATGGAGTTTATTTTTACAGAGCATCAACGGAGTTGTGCAAGAGTTTTTGTTTGTTCCCTGCATTTCGAAGATGCTTGTTTTACAAACAAGGCCTAGTTTGACGACGGACATATCGTTTATTTCTTAAGGATGATGCAATCCCAACGAAAAAGGGTCACGATCGTGTGTTGGAACCGCAGGCGGTGAGTAAAACTGCTTCAAATATCTCTGCCTCCTTGTTAGTGCGTCCGCCTCCCATCGGAGACCCGGGTTCGAGCCCTGCTCGAAGCGAGTCGTTGCTGCTGCTGCTCTCGTTCAGTTTCCGCCTCGGGATCTGATTCTGGATCATAAATAAACGGCTGAATCTGACTGTAAGCCATGGTTTGTTTTGGATGATGGTTTTTCCCTCACGGTAATGTCACAGCTTCCACACGCTCTCAACGCAAAAGCCTATTCGCGCTAGTGATTCTTTAGCTCCGCCCACACGTCACGCCTCCAGCGGCTCGTGTTTTTCCGGGAAAAATCGGTACAGACTATCTTTCTCTTATGAATATAATAAAACTAAAGACTTTTTGGAGTTATGAAGGATGCAGTACTACTCTATAGGTACTCCAGATTAACAGGATATAGAGTGAAAACGAGCATTTCACCCCCTCCTTTAACATTTTTGTTAGGTTTAAACACCCTAGTTCTTACAAAGAGTAAATTGGCACTTTTTCCAATGTGTAGGCCTTGTTCTGTTTGGAAATATACTAAATAATAGTATTTTTCAGATTTAAGAATGATACTATCAGTCTATGGCCAACTACATTATGTATGATAAATCATTAATTCAACAACGATTAATTGCAAATTTCTCATTAGTTACAGGGAGAAATACATGAGTGGCTTATCAAAGATCAAAGATTCTTATCATTATCTATCATGTGACATTTACCATAACAAGAGAATGCTTCCACATTTCCATGATTAATTTTATTAATTGGATGTTCAAAAGGGGCAAATGATAGCTAACTAAAAACTGGCTTAACAAACTCATTTTGCGTTCCACCCTTGGGCAAGAGTTAGGTTAATGGAGAGTTCTGTGTGTTTTGGGGTTTCTTTTAATAAGCCCTGTGATCATGGGCAAAACAATCCTGGCACAGAGCAATGCAATGACCCTAAAAAAAAAAAATTTAAAAAATAATAATAATTTGCAACCCAGTCTCATTGGAAATACGTGCTTGTGGCGATTTTTCTGCAAAACTGATATCACGTACCTTACTATACATTTTGTGGCTGTTTAAAAGTGAAATATCCTGTGAGTGCCGCTAAAACAGATGTGGGAATGTTTTATTATGTTGTTTGTATTGCAGTGGTTCATAATTCAAATGTCTGTTGAGTCTTTATCATGTTGGAAATACCCCTAAACCAAACCCAACTCTGAACCTACATGATAAAGTTAACAAATGCTAAAGTGCTATGAATCATTCGCTGATACATGGATTTGAGCTGTTTTGTCACTCTGTAGTTACACAGAATTCCTACTGCTTCACCTCACAAGTGTAATGCCATATCACACTGTACCGCTACTATGTTAGAAAACCCATAGATGTATATGTGATCCTAATGTTCCAAACTATTGGTATTCAAATATCACAGTATGTTAAAATTGTTTTGAGGTCATAATATAAGGAATTGTGTGAAAGTTAGGCTTTCTTAATCAAAACTCTGTCCCTGGCAAATCACAATTTGCAGTGATGTCTACGTATAGGAAATGTATTTGTTTGTTTTTTTTTGTTTGCTTTTTTTTTTTTTTCGTGTAAGCTTAAAAACCTGCTAACTATCTTAAGCTTTTTCAATTTTACCCCAGTAATATTCAGATTTGAGATGTAAGTGCCAGATGATTAAAACATTTAATCTAGCATGGAAGGATGAAGATTACGCAGTGTTTTGAACAACAAAGGGAATGTAACTATTTCATTTGGAGTTATAGTTCGGAATCTGCAGAGAGCTGGGGATTTTTTTTTTTTTTTTTTTTGTCTCTGGAGAAGAGATTCTTTCAACACAACAACAAAGGTATGTTTCAATCTGCCCCTTTCTTGTGACTGAAAGAATGGCATACTTTGATGTCCCATACTTTGATGGCTTAATATTGGTGTAAAATATACTTCAATCACTTATCAGATGAAATTTAAAAATGTGCTGGTTTGGTGTGAATTTACAGGTATTCTATGACATTTAAGCAAAGAGAGTACAAAACTAATAGAAGCATTATATGTGGGCAGAAAATCTATGACAACAAAAATGAGTATACCAGGAAAAAATACTGGAAATATATAGTGAAGATCAATGATTGCAAAAAATCCAGTGGTATTTCTAAACACACCACATTATGTTGTTATCTGTACAAGACATGATGAAGAAAATGCTCAGAATATCCTACAGAAACTGCAAATTTTTTATTCGTGACAGGCAGATGTTTAATTAACTTTTAGAAAGAGTTTGAATGTGATTGGTTAATTACAAACAGACATGCAGTGGAGATGCACTTTATGCACTAGATAATTTTAAGTGTTATTTATTTATTTATGTTATTTCCTTATAATTTTATATTTGTTTGTTCATCATTTCAATGTCGCATCAATTGTGGGAAAAGATCCACCATGATTTTAATTAATTGATTGATATCTCAAAAATTTTTCATAGCCAACTTTTTCATAGCCAATGTGTAGTTTGACATTCTCTCTCTCTCTCTCTCTCTCTCTCTCTCTCTCTCTCTCTCACTCTGCCTCTCTCCTGTTCTTCAACAGTCAAAATATACAGTCAGCAGTAATAACACCATTTACTCTTGAATTGAATAATTGACCAAACACTTTATTCATAATTTGGTACCTGGTAACAGCGGGTCAATCTCACTCACAAATGTCCTTCTTAATTCATAGATTAAATAAATAAATCAGCTAATGGTGAAACTGATAGTATTGTTCTTAAAAGATACTGACATTTATGCATTTGGTGGACATTCAAAGTATATATTTAAGCTTATAGACTTGGGAAACAAACCCATCACCTTGGCATTGTAAGTGCCATATTTGAGCTACAGCTAAAACATTTCTTAAACTATATATGAATACAAGTGTGTAAAAACAGCCCTGTGGGATCAGTCATGAAACATTAACATTGTAGTGAAAATTTAACATAGAGACCCCTAAATCGTAATAAGCATGGAAACATGAGAAGGTTAAAACCACTGCATCCATCCAAAACTGTGCTGACGGAAGTATATACGTAATTCCTCATGCTAATCAAAGATATTAAGGATATAATTAAAACAGTAAAAACCAATGAGTTACCAAATATTTAATGAAGTTACACATTGGTATGTTAAAGAGGTCGTTGCCTACAATGATTTTAAATTAAAAACACAGGGCATTAATTTTTATATACTAAGCAAAGCATGAAAAATTAATTTAATAGTATCCCAATGGTCTCTTGGGTGCATCCTTCTGTTGAGCAATGTCTGAGCAATTGGTTTAGTTAAAGTCTTACAGAATTAGGGAGCTTAAATAATCAGTCATGAATACTTATAATCTGCACTGCACAAATGCAATAAACATCTCACAGAAGACTCAGAATTCAGGTATCCATCTGCAACTTGTATGTATTAGAGAGTTTGAGAGAGAGACAGGGCTGAAATGAGATGGCGGGCAAGAAGAGAACAGACATAATAGGTGAAAGAGATTGTCAGAAACCCAACTCACGCATTTCAGCAGTCAGCTGCATTCTGAAACAGGTTGCAGATGATTCGTCTATCATCAGCCCAAGAATGAAATGCTGCTTCTGCCAATATTGTCTGCCAGAAAAGGAAAGACTGTAATAATCAAATAATGTCTTGTTGTACAAAAATGAAAACCCCATCACCTGTCTGAAAGAGTTTAACTAGTGATTACTTTATATCCAAGTGACAAAGGAATCCAGAATTTATGTATTTATTGGGTTTGGCTGTACTTTATTGTTGTTGTCTAGTCATAAAAAAAATAAAAATAAAACAAATGCAGTAACATGTTACCATAAGCATTTTTCTATGGAAGTCCTAAGAGGCCATGTATTATATATTTTTTTCTTTCCTGTTTTAATCATAATCATTATTTGTGGCCTCCTTGGACTTTAATATATATATATTTTTTTTATAAATTTGAGTATACAGTATCTCGATTGTTGCTGTACTGTCTCTCACTAAAAAAAATCGCACTTGTGATATTCTCAGGTTCAGCTTGAAATTTTTTATTAAAGCCAGTAGCATGTGTTTGAATACTGTGAAACGCAAAAATGGCTTAAACTGAAGTCTGTATTAAATATATTAATTTATATAACAGTATTATAGTCCCTAACCACTGCACAAAAATTGTAATGGATAAATAATTGTACAGACAAATTGGCATCTCTTAAAGAAGCAAAGTTTCAAAGTTTGAATGAGTACAAATGAGATTTTAATGGGGATAATGGATATAATATTGGATGAAAATGTGGAATATTTCATTTGTGCCATTGCACTTTAAACAAAATGCAGAGGAAAAACACTAGACATTAGGTGAACTGCCACTCAATAATTCATCATTTTATTATTATTATTATTATTGTCAAGATAAATAGAACAAAAATTATAGAAATCCACACATCAAATCAGGTTTCAATCAATAACTATATACTGAAAAATAAATGTATTTTTAGACAGGAAAAAATGGTGTGATACATGTAATTTGATGTTTTTATTATACATTACCCATTAAAATGTGCTAGTGATGATTGAGATCCTGTCAATTATAGCAGTAGTGAGTCATGTGGACACAAATGGCATCATTGCTTTGGTATAACCACACTTGTCTTTTTCACACCACTATTTATTAAGCCGACATTGTGGTCTTGTCTTCCGGGAAATCATCAGAGGAAAAAAATAATAACTTTTTGATTCTTGACATAATTCCACCACCGACCAACTAGCTTACTAGTCATGTGAACACACAAAATATGTAGGAGAGTGTATGTTAACTGACATTTAATTTAATGGCAGTGAGATCCAGTCATTGAGTAGGATAGCCTCCTTAAAATAGCACTTAATAAATCAATATGCCAGCTGGTAATCACATCCCCTGAGATTTTAATGAGAAGCATAATTGTTGAACTGAAGGACAAAATGTATGTTACGGCTATATATATTTTCCTCAACATTACAACATGACTAAACTTAAAACCATTGCCAGGAATTAAAGCTGTCATGACCCTGAAAAGGGAATACCATGAATGTAGAGTCATCTGAAATAGACACTCTCTACATTATCTGAGCTTCTGTGGAGAAACTCTATGACATGAACATCACAAGTAAACATGTCTTAGTTAACATTTTATTTTGAGATTGACTTCATGTCATCTGGGGCCTGTACCATGAAGCTGGATTAGGTGGCTAGCCAGCTATGTTTCAGCTTAGTTTCCGCCAACCCTGGGTTTTAGGTACTATGAAAGCAGCTCGGCTTTAATCGGTGTTTGTTGCCATGGTATCTTACGCTGCACAGCTAACCTGCTCCGGGGCAGGTTATGTTTTGGATTCAAGATCTCAGACTGAAGGTGGACCAATCAGATGTGAGAGAAGTGACATGTCTGACACAAAGTCACTCCAGTTTATCTTGCTCCAAATTAAAGGTCACTTATGCTTAAAAAAATAAAATAAAAAAAAATAGAAGCCTGGCTTTAATGATAACAACTGAGTCATTTTATGATTTATAAAATTAATGTGATTCATATTATTATTTATCTCTTACACACAAGCAATTTTAGTTTAACAGTTATTATTAATTATTAACAAATCTGAATTTACATGTTCAAGTCTCTATCACTATATATTTTCAAATGTATGAACTAAGTTAACGAGTTCCACTTGTGACTACACTGATGGAGCAAGATCATTTATTTTATTAGTCCTCCTTCATTTTTCAAATGACATTTAAATTTGTCATATTCTTCAATCTCTTAACCTTTAGCAAAACCTTTAACCTTCAGTTTTGAATCTCGCTGGGTCTCTCACGAGAAGTAAATCAAACTTGCTTAGTGTTGAAAGGCTCGTGATTGGCTGTTCGCCAGTGATGTCACACATTCATGTGCATGAGCTCCACAAACTCAGGATCAAAGCCTGAATTGACAAAGAAAGTTGATGAACAGCATCATGGTACCAACAGAGCCGGATTGGAGAGGTTTGGTTTTGTCAACTCAAAACTAATCCTGTAACTCTGAATTTGTTCAGCTACCATCATGGTACAGGCCCCAGGTGGCTTGGGCTCTCTGGTAATCCACACATAGTAAAAATAATAACACTACCTTTGATATAATTTTAAGATTTAAAAATGTCATTGTTTAAATTATATTCCTAATAAAAAACTAAGCTGACACATTGGGAAACAAAAAAACTTATATATTTCACCACAGAATATAGGATTGGGCTCAGTGTGTGAATTATTCAGTAAGATTAACACAATCAGGCAGGTTCAGGGGAAACAAATACTCAAACTCTCCAAACTGAAAAATTGTGTCTGTGGCCAGCAAACACTCACTCTCAGTGGCAGGAGGTTCTTGTATACATACTCTTAAATTCCATTCTCTGAAGACCCAGTAATCAATACTCAAATGTTATTATTTTTTAATAATCAATAATCATTGTAATCATTTGGTGATTTAATAATACTTTTCAATAATCTGTTTAAAACACAAGGATGGGGATAGGCAAAAAGAAAAAAAAATTGAAGGAAGAAAACATGAATAAAATAAATTATTATATTTTGGTTGATGTTTAGAATAATACTAAAACATTAATGAAATACATAGAAGGTTCCCGTTTTGCATAAAAAAGGCATCCTTTTCTTTTGTCCCCACACTTACTATACCAAATGAAAACATTTTTAAGGTGTCTTTACCATATGTAAGAGTGAATCTTAAACCCTTTCATTTCCTGCTACACAAGAACTGCCATGTGTTTGAACGTCTGCTACAGCAAACCCCCCACCACCCTCAAAACTCTACTAGCCATACAATTATTCCTCAACTTTTCCTCCTTTCCTTTATCTGAGAGGACAGTTGCAATACAAAAAATCTACCTCTATCTTTAGTAAATGCATTTCTGTTTGCAGTATTATGGTAATGGAATCAATCACAATGCTGTGGCTTGCAGTAGCACTATATTAATCCAATTCATGAGGCAGGGTGTCCCCTGTTGATTAAATGTCACAGTATAAATATGTTCATATTATGTTTATTTAGAGTAGAAAAACAGAACTAGACCACTGAATATATTTTCCACTCTCAGCAGATGTGGGCGAACATTATATTGTAATTTCGTTGAAAATGACAGCCTTGGAATTCATATACATTGTGTTACTAATGCTAAATGAATAAAAAAAAAAAAAAAAAAATGTTTCATTGAAATGCATAATCTAAGGGTGACTGCTGAATTTCTGGGTAATAATAATAAAACCTATTTCATAATATTAAAGCCACAAATAAAGAATTCACCTGAAAAAAAAAACAGATCTTGGTAATTAGCAGCTTTTTGTTTCAATATCAGAGCCAGACAATGAAAATAAGTGCTGCAATGAATTTGTGTTTACATATCACTGTCTTAAAGACAAAACTAACTTTAAATAGTACAAAGCTCAAGAGCTTGTTGATTTGATTGCGAGAACTTGTCATATTAATATTCATATTTGTAAACTGAAATTTACAGTTGCTCTGATGTGAAAAGCTGAATCTTTTGATTTGCACGCAGAGACAATCAAAACACCAGTGCTTTGAATTGGAGGTTGCAGATTAATAGTTACAATTGTGTAAAATGACATTCAGATAAACAAAATAACAGACACAAATGTGTACTTGTAATGTTGGAGGCGTGACAACTGAGTTGAGGATCCAAATGCAGGCTTTATTGAAAAAGTGGTCAAAACAGGCAGGGTCAAATAGCAGCAAACAGGTATAATCCAGGGCAGACAAAAGAGTAGGCATGGGCCGGTATGAGATTTTGACGGTATGATCACCTTAAGCAAAAATATCACGGTTTCATGTCATCATGGCATTGTTGTTAAAGGCCTGAAATGTGTTATTTTTAAATGAGTTGGTAAAAAAAAATGTTTTTTTTTTTTTTTCGTTGGACACAATATATTTTGTTTTTGAGCAACATGCATAATTTTTTTTTCCTTTGATTTGTTTCCTAAAAAGAAAAAAAAAATAAGATCTTTATTTAACCTAATGTGGCTGTGCGTGAGATGGAAAGGAAACGCTGAATCTGAAGTGTACCCGGGCCTTAAGTTCAGTCTTCCTACACATACATAACTGACTGCTCGTGTGACAGGATTATGGGAAATGTTATAAGTGAGAGTGGCAGGAATCAGATGTGGAGTGCCCTCTGGAGGAGTTCATGGACACTCTAGCTGGAGATCATGACAGAGCCCCCCTGCCCTTAAGAAGCAGCTTCCAGACGCTCCCAAACGAGAACAGAAATTAGTCATGGAGGGAGGTGCTGGGGAGGTGGAACAGGTGGGGGAATGGAGGGCCATATCCATGTGGAAGTGGGAGAACTGGGGACTGAGGCAAAGCCAGCATAGAAGACAATGCTTCAGGTGGTTCTGCAACTGAAACTGCCACCTTGGGAGGAGCTGGACTCACTAGAGTCACTGAAGGAACTGGATACATTGGAACAGGAAACGGCACTCCCGCCCAGGATGTGCGAACAGGAGCAGACTCAAGGACTGGAGCGGATTTGAGACTGAAGCAGTCTTTGTCATGGACTTGTGGACTGGAGCAGGCTCATGAGCTAATTCAAGGACTGGAGCAGGCTCTGGCATGGACTCATGGACTGGAGTGGCCTCAGGAGGAGTAACAGAGCAGTGAGTAGCCCAAACACACAGGAGAGCAACCGCCATCACAGGGAGCACTGAGACCTCTGTGAGGACTTTTTCTAAGGCCCTTGGGAGACCTGCTGCCGGCACTGATATCAGTGGTGGATTCTCCCCACTGGACGCCAATCTCAAACACCTTGGGACTGACCTTGATGCACTGTGCATGGCCACCATGATGGGCTGTCACTGGAGCTTGTCGGTTTTGCTCCCCACTCCCCACTCCCCCCACACATAATCTGATTCAAAGTTGCATTCTAATTCCACTGATATCTGAACTCAATATATGTTCCAGTGATTTCAAACACCTTTTGCTGAATGTGTAATGACAATGTACATTTATTCATTTAGCAGACGCTTTTATCCAAAGCGACTTACAGATTAGGGCAGTGGAAGCAATCAAAAACAACAAAAAGAGCAATAATATTTAAGTGCTATAACTGTCACAGTGTCTGGGTTGTTGTTCCCTGGGGTTCCACTAGATGTCCTCCTTGCTCACAGTGTCTGTCGCCAGATCACTTCCTCCTCCCTTATTTGGTCACCTTCCTCCTCGTTGTGTAATTGATTGTCCCCCACCGTTCTCTTGTTCCCTCATTATCCTTCTGTCTATTTATACCCAGTCTGTCTTAGTCTGTGTTACGGAGTCCTTGTTTATGTCTTATGATAATTCATGTCCGTCAACTCTTGTCTTGCCTTGCCGTGCTTTTGTTATCGTGTCTAGTTTATGTTTTGGATTATGTTTGGTTTTGACCCCTGCCTGGACTGTTACCTCTCTGGATTATCCCTTAAATAAATCATGCTTACCTGCAATTGGTTCTCTCGCCGTGTTTCAACCATCACGTAACGTGACAGAAGGACTCCGTCACAAAGAGAACCAGCGGTATGTCATTTTTCTGTTCCCCAGCCAAGATGGCGGAGAGGCGAGCCAGATATCTGAGGTTAATCGCCCTCCGCCAAGAGGACAATGAAGTGGGTGCCCTGGCTCAGGTGTTCTGGTCCCTGGCAGAGGGCATGGGGTACAACGACACGGCCCTTAAAGATTATTTTAATGGCGGTCTGGATGATCCAGTGTCTCTGGAGGAGATGGCGCAGGTAGAGACACTGGAATTCTGGGAATTCGTGCGCTACCTGCAGCATCGGGGTCGGTGGGATGCCCCAGCCACTCCTGTCTCGTCCAGCCACAGCACAAGATGGCCGCCAGCTTAGAGCCACAGCACAAGATGGCCGACCCAACGTCTGAGTCACCAGTCAAAGTGCCCCCGACTCGCCATCGTAGAGGGCGGAGGAAGAGGGGACAGGATTCTACCGTTCCTCAAAGCCTGGAGAACGTTCCCGAGCGGGCTGCTGCCGTCCAGGAGGACGTTCTCGAGCGGGCCGCTGCTGTCCAGGAGGACGTTCTCGAGCGGGCCGCTGCAGTCCAGGGGGACGTTCTCGAGCTGGCCGCTGCCGTCCAGGAGGATGTTCCCGAGCGGGCCGCTGTCGTCCAGGAGGACGTTCCCGAGCGGGCCGCTGTCGTCCAGGAGGACGTTCCCGAGCGGGCCGCTGTCGTCCAGGAGGACGTTCCCGAGCGGGCCGCTGCCGTCCAGGAGGACATTCACGAGCGGACCGCTCCCGTCCCCGATGCAGTACCCGAGGTGGTGCCCGATGCTGTTCCAGTGACCGAGGTGGTGTCCGAAGCCGAGGCGGTGCCTGAGGCTGTTCCTGAGGCCGAGGTGGTGCCCGATGCCGATGCGGTGCCCAATGCTGTTCCGGTGACTGAGGTGGTGTCCGATGCCGAGGCGGTGCCCGAGGCTGTTCCTGAGGCCGAGGTGGTGCCCGATGCCGATGCGGTGCCCGATGCTGTTCCGGTGACTGAGGTGGTGTCCGATGCCGAGGCGGTGCCCGAGGCTGTTCCTGAGGCCGAGGTGGTGCCCGATGCCGAGGCGGTGCTTGATGCTGTTCCAGAGACCGAGGTGGTGCCCGATGCCGAGGTGGTGCCCGATGCTGTTCAGGAGGCCGAGGTGGTTCCTGATGCCGAGGCGGTACCCAATGCTTTTCCAGAGGTCGAGGTGGTACCCGATGCGGTGCCCGATGCTGTTCTGGAGGCCGAGACGGTGACCGATGCTGTTCTGGAGGCCAAGAAGGTGACCGATGCTGTTCCGAAGGCCGAAGTAGTGCTTGATACCGAGGCGGTGCCTGAGGCCATTCCCGATGCAGTGTCCGAGGTTGCTCCCGATGCCTTGACCGAGGCGGTGCCCGAGACCGTTCCAGAGACAGTGCCCGAAGCCAAGGCACCTCGGTTCTTCACAGACAGTCCAGAGTCTAGTCAGATTCCCGTGGACCCGCCGGAGTCGAGTCAGGTGCCGGTGGACCCTCCGGAGTCGAGTCAGGTGCCGGTGGACCCTCCGGAGTCGAGTCAGGTGCCGGTGGACCCTCCGGAGCCGAGTCAGGAGTACGATGATCCTCCGGAGCCAGGGCCAGTCGCCGATGATCCTCCGGAGCCAGGGCCATACGCCGATGATCCTCCGGAGCCAGGGCCAGTCGCCGATGATTCTCCGGAGCCAGGGCCAGTAGCCAATGACCCTCCAAGGTCAGGTCTAGTCACCGCTGACTCTCCAGAGTCAGGTCAAGTCACCGATCTTCTGGAGTCCAGTAAAGACACCAGGGGGTTACCGGAGTTTCGTAGTCCCGTTGGTACGGCCGCACAGAGGTCAGCTCCGCCTTGGGGGGCTCTCGTCCTGACCACATGGCTGTGGTGGTCTTCTGCTCCGCCCTGGTGGACTCCGGCCTCGACCACAAAGATGTGGTGGTCATCCGCTCCGCCCTGGGGGACTCTGGCAGCGACCACAAGGACGTGGTGGTCATCCGCTCCGCCCTGGGGGACTCTGGCGGCGACCACGAGGACGTGGTGGTCTTCTGCTCCGCCCTGGGGGGCTTCCGCCCTGACCACACAGTTGTGGTGGTCTTCCGCTCCACCCTGGAGGACTCTGGCTTTGACCACACGGCTGTGGTGGTCCTCTGCTCCGCCCTGGTGGGCGCCTCAACATGCCCTCCTTGGACTTTGTTTGGTGTTCTTGGTTTCTGTTTTGTTTCTGTCTGTTTTCCCTCAGTTAGTCTTGCCCTCCATCCCTCCCCCTGAACCTCCTCCGGTCCTCCTCCCTCCTGGTCTCCCTGTTTTATGTTTACATTTCTGGTGTTTGTTCCCCATGTTTTTCTTTTCCGGCCCTCCGTCCCTCCCCCTGAGCCTCCACCTGTCCGCCTCCCTCCTGGTCTCTGTGTTGTGTCTTGTCATGGAGCATCTGGGAGCCACTCCGTAGTGGGGGGGTACTGTCACAGTGTCTGGGTTGTTGTTCCCTGGGGTTCCACTAGATGTCCTCCTTGCTCACGGTGTCTGTCACCAGATCACTTCCTCCTCCCTTATTTGGTCACCTTCCTCCTCGTTGTGTAATTGATTGTCCCCCACCGTTCTCTTGTTCCCTCATTATCCTTCTGTCTATTTATACCCAGTCTGTCTTAGTCTGTGTTACGGAGTCCTTGTTTATGTCTTATGATAATTCATGTCCGTCAACTCTTGTCTTGCCTTGCCGTGCTTTTGTTATCGTGTCTAGTTTATGTTTTGGATTATGTTTGGTTTTGACCCCTGCCTGGACTGTTACCTCTCTGGATTATCCCTTAAATAAATCATGCTTACCTGCAATTGGTTCTCTCGCCGTGTTTCAACCATCACGTAACGTGACAATAACAAGTCACATCTAGGTTAACACAATACACGTAGCATGGGATTTTAAATAAAATAATAAATAAAAAGAAAACCGATAGAATAAAAAAAGAATAGAGCAAGCTAGTGCTAGCGGTCTTTACAGATAGACACACACACACACACACACACACACACACAAACAATTGCATAATTAATGAAAAGAAAATAGAATACAAAAAGGTTAGAAAGGTAGTTAGATTTTTTTTTTTTTTAAGAATAGAATTAGAATAGTGAGTGTTAAAGTTAGAGGGTCAAATAAAGATGGAAGAGATGTGTTTTAAGCCGATTCTTGAAGATGGCTAAGGACTCATCTACCCGGATTGAGTTGGGGAGGTCTTTCCACCAGTAGGGAACATTTAATTTAAAAGTCCGTAAAAGTGACTTTCTACTTCTTTGGGATGGCACAAGCAAGCTTCTAGAGGGCACATAAGCCTGAAGGAACACATTTAGGTAAATTGGTGCAGAGCCAGTGTTTTGTAGGCAAACATCAATGCCTAGAATTTTATGCGAGCAGCTATTGGAAGCCAGTGCAAATTGATTAACAGAGGTGTGATGTATTCTTTTGGGCTCATTAAAAAATAATCTTGCTGCTGCCTTCTGAATTAATTGTAAAGGTTTGATAGAATTGGCCGGAAGACCTGCCAAGAGGGCATTGCAATAGTCCAGCCTGGGCAGAACAATAGCTTGAACAATGAGTTGTGCAGCATTTTCCAAAAGAAAGGGATTGATCTTCTTAATTTTGAATAAAGTAAATTTATAAAGCAAAGAATCGGACAGTTTTAGCAATGTGGTCTGAGAAAGTCAGCTGATCATCAATCATAACTCCAAGGCTTCTAGCTGTCTTTTAATGGAGTTATGGTTGAAGTGCCTAACTTGATGGTGAAGTGGTGATGGAACGATGGGTTTGATGGAATCATAAGCAGTTCTTTCTTGGCAAGGTTGAGTTGAAGGTGATGGTCCATCATCCTGTGACAAGCTGAGATGCGAATAGCTACCGTCAGATCATCAGAATGGAATGAGAGGTAGAGTTGAGTGCCATCAGCATAGCAGTGGTATGAAAAGCCATGTTTCTGAATGACAGAACCTAATGATGCCATGTAGACAGAGAAGAGAAGTGGTCCAAGAACTGAGCCCTGAGGCACCCCAGTAGTTCGATGTTGTGACTTGGACACCTCACCTCTCCAAGATACTTTGAAGGACCTATCTGATAGGTAAGACTCAAACCATCGAAGTGTGGTTCCTGAGATGCCTTTTGCCAGTAGGTTTGATAGGAGGATCTGTTGGTTAACCCTGACAAAAGCAGCGGGCAGATCAAGCAGGATAAGTACTGAAAATACTAATATACTAATAATAATGTACTAATACATGCCTCCGTCCCTTGACTCCACCCCGATGTCAAAACAGTGACTCAAAGTGAGACACGCAGAAATGTGAAGCTCAAAGAGAAAACGCTATTGCAAGCTCAAACTTGACTGAAACACTAAATAAAAGCAGTGTTGCAATTAAATTAGTAGATATGGCCATGGAAAATATGTATTGCAAAAACATTTGCAAAACAAAAATAATTCTGGCAAAACTTAATTTTATTTTGCAATTCTTTATTTTTGTTTGCAAAAATCACATTTATTTTTCGTAATACTTAAATTTTCATTTGCAAAATGTTATTATTTTGTATATATATACTGTATACGGCATTCAGGGATGTAGTGGAGTCTAAATGCACTTGAACACCGTTTACACACCTGCCAAAATTAGGAAATAGCGTTTACCCACCTCCAAAGTGCTTTTATCCACCTCTAAATTGAGTTTATCTACCTCTAAATAGCCTACAGTTCCTAAGCCATTTTAAATTAAGCTTATGTCATTTTAGTTTCATATTGTTCATTATTAGTTTAATAGGTTGTTTGTTGTTAAACTTAAGACAAAGTCTTTCATATCGAGCTGCAACTGTCAGTGTTGACCAATTGCTTGCAGTGTTGCCAGTAGTGGTGGGAAGTTCGGATCATTTTACTGACTCAGAACTTTGAGTCTTGTTCAGCAAAATTAACTAATTTTTTTCTCTTTCCGTCTCTATGGGACTGACAGGAAGAATAAAAGACTCGGACCTCACCTGTCGATTCAGAACCCATATGTTGCCTAATGCGCATGTGCGGTCAACACAAAATGAACGAATCACTCTCTGAGACAACTCGGTAGCCCTGAGTCATATTAAAGATTTGTTCAAAATGAACGAATTGTTCATGAACAACACGCAACAGACTGCATCAAGATTCAAAAATGGATATCTGGCAATTTTTTAAGCACTGTCTAGACAGCAGCCCTCCTCCTGATGCCAACATACGGCCTCGGCTACAAGCCCAAAGTGAGTGAGCTCGGAAAACAGTACTAAACTTCATGTTTTTGAGGTAAATTTGGTTCACGGTAGAGTCATGCCACTGACTCAAGTCACCTCTACCTAGCTAGTTAATGTTATCACTAGCCGTTCATGGTTTAGCGGGTATGGTAAATGTCCGTTAATAATAATAATTGTAAAAATAACGTTCGTTATTTTGAATAGAAATCAACACTCATACGGCAGTCATTCATCTCATCTCTGATTTATTTGTGTTCGTATGTATTCGTGAACGTCGTTTGATTGTGCCATCTCAAAGAAGCACAAAGTCACTTTTACGGAATTTTAAATTAAATTTTCCCTCCTGGTTGGAATGACCTCCCCAACTCAATCCGGGCAGCTGAGTCCTTAGCCATCTTCAAGAATCGGCTTAAAACACATCTATTCCATCTTTATTTGACCCTCTAACTTTAACACTCACTATCCTAATTCTATTCTTAAAAAATAAAAACTAACTACCTTTCTAATCTTTTTGTATTGTATTTTCTTTTCATTTATCATGCAATTGTATGTATGTGTTTGTATGTAAATACCTCTAACACTAGCTTGCTCTATCCTTTTTTTATTCTGTCTGTTTTATTTTTATTTATTATATTATCAAAAATCCCATGCTGCGTGTACTGTGTTAACCTAACTGAGACTTGTTATAGCACTTATATATCATTCCTCTTTTTGTTGTTAGGGGCCAAGCACCTATTGGCGTTCTTCTTCTTCTTCCATTTCTTCCGCCGCAAGTCTATGGCAGCCCATAGAACCGATTGCGGGAAAGTTGTATAATTTGGCACGCTGATAGAGGACAGTCCCAACATTACCTATAGCGAATTTGAAGACTCTAACTCCAACTCTCTAGCTCCACCACTTGTCCAAAGTTTCAATATTTCTATGCTAATAACTTTTGAACCGTAAGCCAGAAAATTACATTTTTTTTTTCTCTGAATCCTTGGCTCATGCCAAGTGGAATGAACCCCAAAATAAAAAAATCGGAAGGTTTAGTTTTTTCGCAATTTCACATTTTTCGAAAAACGTACTTTTTCGAACTCGTCCTAGACGGTTAGTCCGATTTTCACGAAAACTGGCTCAGATAATCTTCAGACCATGCTGACAAAAAAGTTATGGAATTCAAGTTGATTCATCATGCATGTGAGGCTATATCTCGGCAACGGTTTGGCATATTGAGACCAAACTTGGTGTGTCTTATAATAACTATGACCTGAGACTACTTGCAGTGTTTCATCGCAACGTCACCCAGTGGAAAAATGCATATTTTGGCTTATATCTTTTGAATGGTTTGGCCAAAAATCACACAACTGGTCTCTTTAGATATCCAAGTTGTCAGCCATTTTGAATTATGTTTTAAAATGCTGTATTTTTTTAACGCAGCATTGTATAGTTACAAAAATTATTACAGAAATATTTGGCTCAATGCCCTGAACTTTTGAATAAATTAGACTATTGAAATGAAAATGGACTCCCTATATTCTGTGGGTCTTGCCGAGAGCATCGATACCAATTATGCAAAATTTGGCCATACTTCCTGTCCCCCATTTAATGTTGAAAACCTACTTTTTCGAACTCCTCCTAGACCGTTAGTCCGATTTTCACCTAATTTGACGTGAATCATCTTCAGACCATGCTGGCAAAAAGTTATGGATTTCGTGTCAATACACAAAACGGTTCTTGTTTAGCGCACCAAAGAATTTGCAATAAGAGTGCCAAAATGCATTTGAGGCTGTATCTCTGCAAAGCTTTGACATATTTGCACCAAACTTTGTATGTGTCATCGTCACCTCACACTGACCATGCCACATAAATTTGGTAATTTAAATTAGGCCACCTATTGGTCAAGAGTAATAATCCATTAATTAACCATGAATAATTACACTTATAAAAATGCTAATAACTTTTTAATGCATTAGCCTATTGCAATGAAACTGGTCTCAAAATATTCACTGGCTTATGCGATAACATAGATACCAAATATGCCAGAGTAAGCCAAACTTCCCGTCCGACATTTTGATTTATATTGTAAACCTACTTTTTCAAACTCCTCATTAACCGTTAGTCCAATTTTCACCAACAACGAAATTGAGGCATCATGCCAAAATAACACTTCAAGCTGTATCTCTGCAATGCTTTAACATATTTGCACTAAACTTTTTGTGTGTTATTGTCATCTCACACAGAACACACCAAAATGATTTGATTACAGCGCCACCTTTTGGTCAAAAGTGATAGGCCATTTAATCTTATTACTAGTGGTTGTATTTATATTTATGATTGTATTTATGATTTTCCAGCCATTTCAATTACAATCATCCTAAAATTAGTTTAATCGCTCACTGTTGCACTGATGCTCCATGCCATGCTTAGCTCCTCAACTTTCCGCTGGAGTGCTTGGCCCCACGTAACTGATGCTTACAGCTATATTTTTTGATTGCTTTCACTGTCCTCAATTGTAAGTTGCTTTGGATAAAAGCGTCTGCTAAATGTATAAATGTAAATGTAATGTAATGTATACATACAATATCCACAATCCGACAGGGCTATATAGTCCAATGAAGCATGACCTCACTTGTAGCTACACTTTAGATGTGGTTAGTGTGTAGTTGATGTCCATAAATATTTTCTTAATATTTGTTGTTTTTGTTTTGCTATAGCATTGAGACTGGGTACCTTAACATTGAATGCATACTAAATAATTTATTTTAATGGTTTGTCTAAAAGGGTTAGTCTATAGGCCTTATAATGTGATCAGCCACTTGACAGGATGTGGTGTGCTAAGCTGTTTTTCTCAATTTTAACTTAATTTTACAGACAGAGGTGAGACAGACAATTATACAGAGAGCACATATAGAGGAGATATAGAGAGGAGGAAAAAAGGTAAGACAAACAGAGAATGAAGAAACAGAGACAGGAAAATTCGAGGGAGAAGGAACAGAGAGAGGAGAGGGAACAACCAGTGATATCCTTGGTAGTAATATCAAATGATAGCCTATAGCGATGTCATCAGGATACACATACACCAGTAGGCAGTGGCCCACCTTACAGTGACCACGATGTGGTCACCCAGAATTTATAGTTTACCCACCTCTTTTTTCACCACTACACCTCTGGCGGCATTATATTGACTCCATACATTCCGTTCTACAGTATTGCTGTGTTCAAGTCCTCCTGTGAAGTTTGTAATTATGAGTTGACAAATCATAATTATGATATCGGTGCGTTCATGTCAGTGTAGTCGGCACAAAATGGCGGTGTGCCTTATTTTAATAAATTAAAAGAAAATACAAGAGGGTTTGTTAACTCTGCTTATACCGGCCTCTATTACACTCATCCCCAGGCCCAATGTAACCCCTCTGGTTCTACTCCGCTCATTTGTTCTGAATGGGATTTTAACTGACGTTTCAAGCATGGGAGGTGGGTGCACTAACAAGGGCTACAGCCTCATAAGAGTCAGCCCCTAGTGTGCATCTTGAGATCTGGGGAGTGAGGCAGCTCTTACCAGCCCAGCAGGTCTCCCCTTCACAGATAGCGTTTTATTAATAATTATTGGAATAAACAATTTTTTTCCCACCAAGTAGAGGTTTATTCACATATGGATCAGCTACAGTAAGTGCTCTAGACCTTGAAATGCAAGTGAAGAGGAAAAACAACCTCAAGCAGAGCTACACAACATCCCGAGGACAAAGCTTATGATTCTAAGCACAACAGAGTGGCATAGGAGGCAGAGCATAGAGTAAGCAACGAAGCAAGCCACTCTTGTTTACAACCCCTGCACTTTCACCAATCTGCTATAGGACAAGTGCAGTTGGTTGACTTATGAAATTATTGGACAAAATTAATTGCCACCCTCTTAATATTATAAATGACTCCATAATCATCCTATCTGATTGCTCTAAGAACATGGTTTTCAAGTCAATGGAGCTGGAATATAGAGGCCCTTGAACTAAGATTGCTTTGAAGGAGCCCTTATCATAGATGACCACAACATCTGTACCAAACAACAGGGGGAAAAGTATCAAAGCTAGAAAAACTCATCACTTGCTCTAGGATTAGTTGTAATCCTACCAAATTTAAGTCCCTGGTATTCAATAGGAGCAGAAACTTCCTGCCTTTAAAGTACAGTAAGCAGACGTCTTGGGAAGGTTTGACTGTTGTCATGAAAGGCACCACAGCTGTGCATAAAACCAGACCTGCTTCATTTTCAGACCTGGTTTTACTGAGGTGGAAATGTCAGGTTTGCCAGTTAAATGCAAAGCCTGAATCTACTGCATGAACAGGTAAATCCAGATGATGACGAGTCTACTTCTTACAACCTTTATCTGGCAGCTTAAAGTAGATCAGGACAATCAGCTGAAGTATGTACAGTATTTGGTAGACATGTTTAATCAAAATGGCTTACAAATGAGGATCACAACTAAATATTTCACTTTGAGGAGACTGAGACATGATAAGTGATATAATACAAAATTCCAAAAACGTTCCGTCTCCTGTGCTCCATAAAGACCAATCATGCAGGGTGTCATGGATCATTTTCATAAATTTGATTGCACATTCTGGATGTCTGGCTAGAGGAACATTGCAGTCAGTGATGCGTGGGTGGATTCAAAATGAGTGGGTGTCTGCGGTCACCCGCGGTTATGAGTCATCCAAAAATATTTTTTATGATATTCGGGTCACAATCGATCGTGTCGTTTGAAATAAAGATGCCAATTTAACCTTTGTAATTTATTTAGTACTAGACAGAATTTTGAAATACATAGGCCTACACTTTATTGGCTGAATAACTTTACCTGTAGTTCAGTCTACAGGTAAAGATGGAGGCGGCAAGAGAAAAGGTGAAGACTGGGGAGCAATGGTGCTGTTTTTGGTAAAACATGATTTTGACGATGTCATTAAGTTTTGTTTTATAAAAAACTCTTTTTAAAAGATTTTTGTTTTGTATAAATTGTGTCTTAATTCTGATCAATGTTTTATCAATCAATTGCCCATATTTAATAAAAAAGAAGCAAATATATAGCAGACAATGTAATGAGGCGCCGGCACTATCACTTGCATTACATGTGAACTGGAAGGTGCCGACACTCAGCTTGTGCCTCACAGATTTGAGAAATATAGCCCAGCCGGCATTTCAACGTTGATTCAACGTTGAAACAAAGTCAGGTACCAGGGTTGAATCAACGTTGAATGACCTTTACATTTTGCAAATTGGATCAACGTTAAATCACGACGTTTATTCACCGTTGAAATCACGATGTTGATTAACCGTTGAAATCACAAAGTTGATTCAGCGTTGAAATTGCGACGCTGTTTCACCGTCTTACCTTCATCATGGGTGAATTACGGTCGTTCTGGAGACCTTGGATTAAAGTTGAATGAGGTGTTGATTTTAAAAAGTGAATCGGCATTCATAACATGGCGTTGTTTCACCGTCGTACCATGCACCATGTATGAATACACAATTGTAGGTTCAATTAGATCCTAGTTTGCATTTAGATCAACACTGTACACGAAAAAGGCTAAAAATCAAATGACTTGCAGCAATGGCTTCACAATCAACTTCAATCAACTACCACATGCTCAAATTTGTAAAACAGCAGTTTTATTTTCGAAACATACAGTACAAAACAGATGAAAATAATCCCAAACTTTATTTTGCAGTGTATGCATGGATGTATTTCTTAAACATGTAGAATAACAATTCAAATTAAATAATATTTAAAGCTTTTTGTCAAATAATTTGGAATATTTTTGCATATAAATGCATATTTTTTGCAGCACTTGCAAGAGAAACCCTTGTACCTTTATGACTGAAAACAGCTGATCTTTTATTTTGGTAATGTGTCTCATTACCAAAATAAATCCCTCTACATCGCAGGTGATCCCACCGACACGTAACACAGCTTCTTCAGCCTGCTGCCATCAGGGAGGAGACTGCGGAGTCTCCAGGCCAGGACCAGCAGACTGAAGGACAGCTTCATCTACCAGGCTGTCAGGAAGCTGAACTCACTCTCGAACTTGATCTAGATTTTTAGGCTGTGATGTTAATGTTATCTGTGTGCACCGGGGGTCTGAGAGTAACGCAATTTTGATTCTCTGTATGTATGTACTGTACATGTGAAAGAATTGATAATAAAGCAGACTTGAACTTGAACTTGAATTACAAGTAGAGATGTTCCGATACCCCTTTTTCTCTTCCCGAAACCGATTCTGATACCTGGGCTCAGGGTATCGGCCGATAACGAGTACTGATCCGATACCTGGGTGTGTATCTGTATATACAGCTGTATATACTACTAGCCCTGTGTAAATTGCTAAAATTATTTTATGGTGTGCTTCAGACTTATCCCTTAATAAAACATGAACAAATGGTGAACTACTGTATTTATTACAGTTTTTTTTTTTATTATGTGACATGAATTTGACAGTAATATTATTTATTTTCTTAAGCAAAAAAGAACTTCAATTGCAGCCAAAAATCTAACACCATAAACCAAAAAAGGTATTTTAGTTTTACAATATAACTGTATAACAAACGGCAACAAATAAGTCTAGGAATATAAAAAATGATATATTAATCAGATAATCTCTTTACAACAAAACAAGTAAAAAACAAGCAACCGTCTAGGCATAATTATTATTATTAATAGAGACATATTATTATTACTACATAGAGACAAAGCTAAATCTACTGTGGGCTACAACTGTAGGCTACAACAATTTACTCACATTAACCCTCTGGAGTCTAAGGGTATTTTTGGGGCCTTGAGAAGTTTTGTCATGCCCTGACATTTGTGCTTTTTTCAGTTTCTTATAAATATCTAAATGGGTAAAGTCTAATATCACTGTAATCAGCACAAACTGGGCTATAATAATATGTGAAATGCATGCATGTACATGATTGTATTTTTGAGAAAAAAAATGTTATGCATGGTTAGTGAAAAACTAAAAATGTTAAATCACTTGAATAAGGCCATAAAACACATACATAACATTGGTTGCCGGAAAAGTTGAGAACTGGAGCTTGTAGCCTAGAATTTTTCTTTCTGAATGATGTGAAAATCATCTTGTTTACTCACTCACAGAAAACAATATATTGATTTAAATTTTCTAAAACACTTTTTGTTGGTAAAAGTCATATGCGAGTAGGCGTCAACTATCATGAATATCATTGTGATTTACACCTGAGAAGACAAAGGCCTGCATAATGAGCTGCATAATGAGCCTCCCATTCAACTGTGCCACTCTGAGGGAGGACTTACAAGAAAGAATGTGAGAACAAAATAAAAGTATATAATATTATGTTTGTAGTTTATTAACAATATATTTAATTATCCCACAACATAATTTAATATCCACTTGGGGGAGCAGTTAAACAGTTTATTAGGAACAATCAAAGCTGACTTTCAAATTTTTTGGCATCCTTTCTCTAGTCACACAATCCTTCAGAAATCCTTTTAACAATCTTATTTTCTACCAAATAAACCCCATTTATTATCATCATCATCATTATTATTATTATTAATGTTGAAAAGAGCTGATAATATTTTTCAGGTTTTTTTAGGGGGAATAAATCGAAAGAACTGCATTGTTTTTACATTTGTTAGAGTTATCTCTATTTGTCACATTTATATTATTTACATCAAGCTTTTGAATGGTATAGTATTGTATATTGTTATTGAAACTTCATAATGTTTCACTTGATTATACATTTAGTCAGGAATTATAGTTTGGAAAAAGTATTTGGAAAAAGTCTAACTAGTAAAATGTTTACACGTTATGTGAAAACTAGTACAAATAAATAAAAAGAGACTTACTCATGTTTATGATCTCTGTTGAATAAAGTGCTTCATTCTTTTTTCTGAGGAAATCCATTTCTCAAATCCTCAACCACATCACATCTTTTTGGGGTGAATTATGTCTTATTCCTCTCATCGCGAAGCAAACAGTAAAATAAAATAAAAACTTGAAGAACAGTCTCGCTGCTTTTTCTTCTGTGTGGGCGTATTCAAGCCGCGCGCTTCAGTTTGAATCTGAATAGCGCGTTAAGCGCGGGGGCGTGGTCACATTAGATATAATGAGCGGAGATATGAAAAACAGACATTGCGTTGTTTTCATATGGATTACTTTATCTCAGAATATTTGTTTTCGGCAGCACTTGT
Organism: Carassius auratus; assembly: GCF_003368295.1. NCBI lineage: Eukaryota > Metazoa > Chordata > Actinopteri > Cypriniformes > Cyprinidae > Carassius > Carassius auratus. The sequence goes on from NC_039283.1 coordinate 9,448,920, forward strand.
TTAGTTTAAAAGTAGACATTCCAGGCTTTCTATAGATATCTATCTCATGTCTCTTCGTTGAGTATTCACGGAGTTACAGTTCATTTTAATGAAATGTTTGTACATGACGATCAGCGGAGACAAAGACTATAGACAGCGCACCTTGTTTGTTATCTTTATTTTATAAGTGCACAAATGTTTTTTGTTATTATGTCTGTATCCAAAAAAAACTAGACCCTTTAGAGATTCGACTGATGTATTGCTCTTATCTGTACGATTAAAACTGAGAGTGTAATTTAACTTCTTTTCGGGGTTATCAGGTGAAAATGACTCAAAACGCATATATGCGTTAATCGACTTAAGCCGAACATTTTTGGCACTTCCTGTCTCTGTTTCCATCTATGGACCTGGCCCTCCGTCACTTCCCCTGATCCTCCACCGGTCCACCTCCCTCCTGGTCTCCTTGTTTTTGTTTTTTGCACTTCCTGTCTCTGTTTCACTCTATTACCTGGTCCTCTGTCCCTCCCCCTGGTCCTCCGCCGGTCCACTTCTCTCCTGGTCTCCTTGTTTATGTTTTTTGCACTTCCAGTCTCTGTTTCCCTCTCTTGTCTGGCCATCTGTCCCTCCCCATGGTCCTCTGCCGAACCACCTCACTCCTGGTCTCTGTATTCCTTGGTTTGTTCTTGTGTTCAGGTGGAGCATCTGGTAGCTGCTCCGTAGAGGAGGGGGTAATTTCACGGTGTCTGGTCTGTGTTTCCTTGGGTGTCCACTAGTGGTCTAACTTCCCCATAGGCACCTCACCGCAGGCACTACATTTCCCACAATGCCTTGTCCCTTGATCACGGTAATTACACACTTGTTAATTGCACTAGCATGGTTTTCACTTTCATCATCATTATCCTGTCTATTTAAACCGGTATGTTTTCTGTCTGTGTCATGGAGTCCTTATTTTCCGTCACCTGGTTTCCTTGTGTTCCCTCTAGTTTCGAGTTCTTGTTGCCTGTTTGTTTGTTTCTGGACTGATTTTTGGTTATGACCACCTGCTTGTTTTGATCTGATTTGTTCTGATTTTTGGATTAACCAATAAACACTCACTGCTCTTGGATCTCTTGTCCCCTGTGTTCCGATTGTTACACATATAGCCTACCTTTAGATTTTAGGACAGGTAAAATGATTAAAATATTGTAAAATGGTATTAAAATAATAATAATAATCTTAAATAATTAAATATAAATAATTAAAAAGTTTATTAACCTTTTCAACCATTTAGCATTAAACATTTTCAATGTTGTTTGAAGGTTAAAACAGCTAACCTTATTTCAATGTTGAAGGCTGGTCATGTGCCGGAAGTTTTTCAACATTCAGCTTTAAACGTTGAATCATCGTTGTTTCAACGTTGAAATAACAACCGTCATTATTTCATCCATATTTCAACCATATTTCAATGTTGAAGGTTGGTCATGTGCCGGCTGGAAGGCTATATATTACAGAAAGCTTGAAGTGTCTACTTTTAAACCAAAATAAATAAACTACTCTCTGATTATGTAATCCATATGAAATGTGTATTTCTCTCTGGCATTCATGGCGAGTCCGTATCGTCAACTTCATCTTTGCAGCGACACAGAAAACACCAGTTTAGTACTAAACAATTAAATGTCTCCTTGCTAATTGAACACATTCATAATAATTAATTTAACTGATTCTTTGTGGCAAGCTTTATGCGTGCAGTGATTTAAGTTATTAAATTAATAAAAAAGGGTGATTTGTCCACGAATGGCTTAAATGAACAACTACTAGTCGACTAGAAAAAAATATAGTGGGAGGCAGCCCTTATTCCACATATTTTTTAACCAGCAGGCCATTCTGGGTTGAGCGAGCAACCCCATGGAATGAGTGAGTGGAGCAGGATATTCTGAAATGCGCTCTCTGCTCACGAGCTCTGATCGGAACTAACCTGAACCTCACTGTCTGCTGAACTTGCAGAAACATCAAAATAGACATAGTCAGACTAGACTATTTTAGAACATATTATGTTTTTTTTTATTGATTTATGATTTTTTTATATAATTCTTGACAAAATTAAAATATATACATTTTTGGTTTGTTTGTTCTACGTCTATGGCCTAATGACACTACGATGAGCATTTACTACTTTTAAAAAATGCGGGTCAGGAAGCGCGTCGGGTACAATATTTTCTTTTTCTTTTTTTGCAATCCGAGTTGTGGGCGGGTTAGTTAAAAACGTTGGTCATCACTGATTGCAGTAGTTCACTCATGTTCACAAATAGATTGATCCTGAATGAAGTGTTGTGCACCATGCTAAAATAGATGATTCTGATCTTCCTGATGTTGAACAAAGTGGCTCGCAGCTTGTAGTATGATATTTCTGACCTCACCTGAAGTGCACATAAGTCTTTTCAGTAGGTATGTTCTTGTAAATGACAATATCTGACATTTCTGGGCTTGATGGACAACATATTTTCTCATCCCCTGAGAATTAATTACATGGACGTTATCCCAGAAGGGCCATACAAATTTACATTGTAGATGTCCTCGGCTTTGTACCAATGAGTAGCCAGCTCACACAGGAAACCAAATGGCTGTCAAAACAAAGGTGTGCCCTTGAAATATGACGAATCACAAATATGCACAAATAATTTAACAACATACATTTGTGGTTAGATGACAGTCATTTCATGTTGTCATCTACGGGTTTTTTTTTTCATGATTGTAATGGACATGGGTATAGGCTGTCACATTTGGCTAGCCACAGCAAGAGGTCACTATTGCTACTCTGAGCATCCCTATGCGTTGCAGGCCTATGACTTAGATCCCATCCCATGAGAATGGAAACTGTGCTGTGGCTGATGATGTGAAAACTATTACTCAGCCTTTTCAGTCTGTGCTCTCAGTTGTGTAGCACGGCAGGCAGAGCCACATAAAAAAGGATATCAGATGTTTGGTAAAATGAGGGAGCGAGAAAGAGAATGAGAAAAATATTGGCTTGACAACAGCAGACCAGGTCAGGACAGCAAACCCAAAGCATATGGTGCAGATAAAAGAAAATGTCAATATTTGTATGGAGAACGAAATCAATCTGGACAAAAAAGCACATCTATATTTTTTTTTCTTGCACCTTATGCTATTTGTTTGTTGTTGATTACTGCAGATGTGTCGTCTGTACAGGTGTATTGTAAGAGTAGAAAACATGCTACATGAGTATTCCTAGTCCATGGAGGTGTATAATACAAACCCGATTCCTGAACAGTTGTGACACTGTACAAATTGTGAATAAAAACAGAATGCAATGATGTGGAAATTTCAAATTTCAGTGCTTCATTCAGAATACAACATAGATGACATATTGCATGTTTAAACTGAAAAAAATGTATCATTTTAAAAGTCCCCTTTTTCGTGATCCCATGTTTTAAACTTTACTTAGTGTGTAATGTTGTTGTTAGAGTATAAATAATATCTGTAAAATTCTAAAGCTCAAAGTTCAATGCCAAGCGAGATATTTTATTTAACAGAATTCGCCTACAAAAAACAACCCATTTGGACTACATCCCTCTAGTTCCTGCAGTAATGGTGTCACTAAAACAGTTTTTTGACTAACCTCTGCCCACATCAATTCACAAAAAAAGGGGGCGCGGTCTTGTTGTGCTCCAACGGAGAAGAGGAAGAGCTGCGTTTGTGTTTGTCGCCATGTCGTTGAAACCCTGTTATTTTCATCTTGAGCCCCTTTCACACTGCCATTCCGGCAAATACAGGGGTAAAGTGTTCCTGTAATTGTTCCCTGGTCGCTAGATTTGGCACTTTCACACTGCCAGTGATGACCCGGTATATGTGCGTGCTTTCACACACAGCCCTTGAACATCCCGTAACGACACGTGACATCAGCGCGTGACGTGTAATGTACGAGTCGACAACGCTTGGCACGTTATACTTTAACTGAAGCAAGCAAACTATCTCGGCGTCAGCGCGGAAAGTGAGGAACTAACTGATCTCTGCTTCATTACAGTTTGCACATATGTTTTCGTCGCGAATGTTGATCTTCCTTCAAAACCGCGTCATCACTTCGATACGGAATTAGATCTGGCTTTTGTTCACACAGCGCTCGTTCCGGATCGATTACCGCAATGTTACTAGGTCCCAGACCCGGGTTCAATTCGGTAATCAATTCCGGGACGTGGTTGCTTTCACACAGAAGGCGACCAGGCAATGTTACGGGAATATTGCGGGTCCGACGTGCAGTGTGAAAGGGGCTTTGGAGTACAAGTGGAGATCTTTGTTTGGCCTTTCCAGGGACGCTGTACTTGGAGCTTAATGGTTACAATTTATGTTTAACTTGGTTCCCGAAAATTATAATTCACATGTAAAACTATGTGCAGCACATTTTGCTGAGGACAGCTTTCTCAATCTCAATCAGTTTAATGCCGGATTCGCTCAAAGATTATTCTTGAAAGATGGAGCAGTTCCCTCTTTGTCTGGAGAAGGCGTTGTTTATGGACCACAACCGGTAAGTGTATTTTATTATGTAGTTTATTATTAGTTTCTGTAACTTATTACACAAAGGGCAACGCTGTTTAGCTTTGTTAACTAGATGTTAGGGCTGTGCAAAAAAACGAATGCGATTTTCAAGCGCATCTCGTCAGTAAAAACTCTCCTGTGATTATAAGTACATCTCCAGCACATGCTCCTGCCCACTTGCTTCTCAAAACTACTCCAAAACTAGTGCGAAAAAAGTGCGAAAAACAGGACCTTTAAGGGAAAAATACGTTGATTTTAAATTTCATGGTATCAACTCATCTCAAAAAAGTTGGGACAAGGCCATGTTTACCACTGTGTGGCACCCTCTCTTCTTTTTATAACAGTCTGCAAACATCTGGGGACTGAGGAGACAAGTTGCTCAAATTTAGGAATAGGAATGTTGTCCCATTCTTGTCTAATACAGGCTTCTAGTTGCTCAACTGTCTTAGGTCTTATTACGCTATTAAGCACGATTTGAACAGTTCGTGCTGCTTAGTTGCGGTTATGCTCCTGTTATTCTCATTTTTTTTCTCTAGGTCATGTGATGTCCAGGTGTCTGCTGTTTGTGGGTGGGGCAACCACTTTAAAGATGCCTTGTTTGACGTCCAGGGAGGCGGGCTCTCTTTTCATTCTCATCTGCTCCCGCTGGCAGATGGAGCGCAGCTTCGTGGTGTCTTGCTGGGCTCGCACGACTCTGCTTGTTATTATCTTTGTGCAGGTTGTCGTGTTGATTTAATATTTCCGTTTCCACAAGCACGTGTTCCGGTATGGGATTGATGTTTGTGTTTTTCAGTTTATAATTGATTTTTGGAGTGGTAGTGGTTTAGATTCTGGTGATAGGTGTTTTTCATGTTATTTAGTTTAGGTTAGTTAGTGCAGCAGTTTGAGGACCCGGAAGACTCACAGTAAACTTTGTATTTTGTTTTTGGTAGGGAGGTAGGTAAGTTTTACTTTTTGTTGTAGTTATGTGAGATCAGGATTTTCTTTCTGTTTGTTTTTTTATTTTAGTACCACGCTCTGTTTATGTAAAAATCATTATTTCATTAAATTAAATTGTTTTTGCAATGTCACTGCGTCTATGGTTTTTGTACATTATGTTGTACCAGTTTGGTTTATTACCATGGTCACGTAACAGGTCTTCTATGTCGCCTCTTCCTCTTTATGATGCACCAAATGTTTTCTATGGGGGAAAGATCTGGACTGCAGGCTGGCCATTTCAGTACCCGGATCATTCTTCTACACAGCCATGATGTTGTAATGGATGCAGTATGTTGTCTTGCATTGTCATGTTGGTAAATGGTCTTTCCTAAAAGAGACAACGTCTGAATGGGAGCATATGGTATTCTAGAACTTGGATATTCCTTTCAGCATTGATGGTGCCTTTCCAGATGTGTAAGCTGCCCATGCCACACAACTCATGCAACCCCATACCATCAGAGAAGCAGGCTCCTGAACTGAGCTCATAACAACTTGGGTTGTACTTGTCCTCTTTAGTCTGGAAGACATGGCGTCCCAGTTTTCCAAAAATAAGTTTTCCACTTTAACACAGTCCATTTTAAATGAGCCTTAGGCCCAGAGAAAAAGCCTGCACTTCTGGATCATGTTTAGATATGACTTCTTTTTTTTACTTATAGAGTTTTAGCTGGCAACGGCAAATGGCACGGTGGATTGTGTTCACCGACAATGTTTTCTGGAAGTATTCCTAAGCGAATGTTGTGATTTCCATTACAGTAGCATTCCTGTATGTGATGCAGTGCCGTCTAAGGGCCTGAAGATCACAGGCATCCAATATGGTTTTCCTGCCTTGACCCTTACGCACAGAGATTGATCCAGATTCTCTGAATCCTTGGAAGATATTATGCACTGTAGATGATGATAACTTCAAACTCTTTGCAGTTTTTCTCAGAGAAACTCCTTTCCGTTATTTCTCCACTATTTTTCGCTGCAGCATTGGGGGAATTGGTGATCCTCTGCCCATCTTGACTTCTGAGAGGCTCTTTTTATACCCAATCATGTTACCAATTGACCTAATAAGTTGCAAATTGGTCCTCCAGCTGTTCCTTATATGTACATTTAACTTTTCCGGCTTCTAATTGCTGCCTGTCCCAACTTTTTTGGAATGTGTAGCTCTCATAAAATCCAAAATGAGTCAATATTTGGCATGACATTTCAAAATGTCTCACTTTCAACATTTGATATATTATCTATATTCTAATATGAATAAAATATAAGTTTATGAGATTTGTAAATTATTCCATTCCTTTTTTACTCAATTTGTACAGTTTCCCAACTTTTTTGGAACCAGGTTTGTACCTCCACTAGCAATTTCAGCCTCCTCAATAGTAGTTGCTGGGTTTGTGCATTATTCCTCCTGGATTCATCTATTTGTTGCCATCTTTGCTTATGGGCATATGAGCCTCCAGAGGCACATTTGCCATGGGACTTATGAATCCAATTAACAAAGACATCATGACAACAATAACTGGCTCCACAAAATCATCCACAACAAAAAAACAAATTAGCATATGTGTGTGTGTGTGTGTGTGTCAAACCTAGCATGAAAATGTATATGTGCAATGAGTTTAAGTTTCAGTTGTAAAGGATATGTCTTTACTATGATTCTATGTATTTTTTATTATCTAGTATTTTGAACATTATATTATCTTCTACAGAATGCATAAAAAACTGACACAATTAAAATAAATATAATAACAATCTACATGTTTCTGCACACTTTCTATTACATCCCCCTAGATAAATTATTGTGCATTACAGAGAGATATTATTCAGATAAAACAACTGTAGCCTAGTAAAGAATCATAAAAGGTGATCAGAGCTGAATGTTTTTGAGCAACCCTGGAAGAAAACAGTCACCTAGAGAATTCTCCAACATGAATGACACAGAAACATTTGTGAGACATTTATTTTCCTCTCTGGGAGTTCCAAATCTATTTGGCAGTGCCAGGGTTTTTGTTGCAGACATTCAGAAAGATGTGGAGTCCGTTAGAAATACTTGCTCTCTTCTTGGTGGGAGAGAACTTCCTGTTCCTCAAAGGCAATGTTGCGAATTACTCTTTGCTGAGGGACACAAACTAAAATGTGACCATGCACTTATGCTTTATGCTTTCTTTTAATTTCTACTCTCTGCATATGAGATGAAAGTGGGAAGTTAAAGTAATGGAGTGGACACTTTTTTAGAGCCTATATTACTTTGGTTTGTTGACAATCACACAGACATGCTTAATTTTCTTTTGATCTCCATTTAGATTTTCTAATGAATTAAAATGACCCTTCTGGGCTCCAGATCATGGAGGGGCAACTTAAAAGTTTACAACAAAAAACTGCAGAAATACAACAGAATCAATTCCGTTATCTGTACCTAAAAAGGCGGTCATATGATTCGACATAGGTGGATGAATGACTATTCACCTTATTCATCCCTGCCACTTATTACAGGCCAACTTTTCTGGCTTTTATCTTTCAACCTCTGAAATGCATTGAGGGTACTTGGTCAAATGCGTTTTTTTTTTTGTATAGGTATTTTCACAATACACATTGTTTCAAAGGGACATCTGAGGTCCTCGCAAGGGTCAGCGTAGTCGCTTCACAGATGTTATCTGACATCTTTCTATGAGCCTGGATCCACGCTGGAGCTTGCATAATTTCTAGTTACCTTGAGATAGACATCCCTGAGGTATCAACAAAAAGGCAAGTGTGTTGTGAGCACATGGAGTTTTGTTTTGATCGTTCACCATGCACTCCTCTGTGGCACTCCTCACCTCTCGTTACCACCCTCACTTCTTTTAATTGTTTGATTCTGCTTGATCTCTGTCTAGTCCAGTTTAGTCGTAACATTGTTGGTTCCGTGTCAGGTTTTTGTTGCTTCCTCACATTTTTTTTTTCTATTTTCTCCTCCCTCGGTTACCAGGCCAGGCACCTGCATCCCCGCAGAAGTTTTTTAAGCCCACTCGGATGCCAGCTCCCTAGCTTCTTACTCTCACCTCTGTTCACTGAATACCAAGCAGCCACACTGTTGAGCAGCCACTGCCGGGTGTTAATTGCGAGGACATTTTTGCCCATTGTTTCTGTTACACTATTTCTCCTAATTTCCCAGCTGTTTTTTGTTTTTGTTTTTTTGTTCTTCTCGAGGGGGTTCCTTTTTTGGACTTATTAAAACATAAATGGGTCTCCTGCTAAAGCCTGCAGGTGGACAAGGTGGACACAGTAGGCCTAGAAGGGTGTTCTTTTAAGCCAGCATGAAGCCAAACTGACTAACACCACAAGGTAGGAGGGTTCCTGGCTGCAAGTGGCTGAGCTTATCACTTGCATCCAAGAGCTGCACCGAGAGGCTGCGCAGGTTGGTCCAGTTCATCCTCTTCCTCGCCATAAGCCTGAGCCCAGATGTAATAATCCACCGCCCTATTATTGAGAACCCAACTCCTGACGGGCCTTCTTGTCCCAGTGTTCCATGGAGCCACGCACATATGCACTTGATGAGTCCAAAGTGGCTTTCATACTGACGCTTTTAACCTGGAAAAGCTAGAGACTGGAGAACATCCATCTGGAAGACTCAAGCTCCCTGTTGTGCATCATTCGATGACTTCCTTATGGAGATTGTGAGGCTATTTGACCGCTCAGTCAGAGGTCAGAAAGCAGCCGACCAACTTGCATGGCTTCGTCAGGCAGGTTGATCAGTAAGAGAGTATGCTATCCATTTTAAGACCCTAGCAGCTTCCTGTGACTGGAGTGATGGGGCTTGTCATGTTCCGTGCAGGGCTGGAAGATGACATTCAAGATGGGCTGGCCACTCATGACTTGCCGCATGACTTGCCTTATCAATATGGCATTGCGGATCAAGGGTTGCCTTCACCACAACTACTGTCATCGCCTGGCAGTTTCTCCATCCTGGACGGCAGAAGAGTTGACCCCAGATTCTCCTACAGGCTCCACAAACATTTCTCCATTGAGCCTATGCAGGTGAAGCGCCTTCGCCTCACTCCCCAACAGAAGCAGCTACGTCTCGTCTTAGGGCTATGCCTGTATTGCAGCAAAGTAAAGAGTAAAGAGGGGGATCCTGGTGAGCTCTACCCTTTTATTGCATCCGCCCTCCTCTCGTACTCTTCTTCCTGTCTCTTTTCAGTTTAGTGACTTCTGCTCGGCACTGATTGATTCAGGATCCGAGGGCAACTTGGGAATTCCTGCAATTCCTCTTCCCGAACCTCTTCCTGCCCGCTCCCTGAGTGGCATTTTAATCACTACTGTCTCCTATGCTACTCCTCCTGTTAACCCTTTGAGTTGATTAATGCATTTATGCGTTATGAGGCATTTTCTCCTGATAACCCCGAAAAGAACTTAAATTACACTTTCAGTTTTGATCATACAGATAAGAGCAATACATCAATCAAATCTGTAAAAGGTCTACTTTTTTGTATACAGACATGATAACAAAACTTTGTGCATTTATAAAATAAATATAACACACAAGGTGTGCTGTCTCCAGCCTCTTCATTCAGAAATGCGTCATTAAAATGAAATGTAACTCAGTGAATACTCAATGAAGAGACACGAGACAGATATCTGTAGAAAGCTTGACATGTTTCCTTTTAAACTAAACAAGTGCTGCCAAAAACAAATATTCTGTGATAAAGAAATCCATATGAAAACAACGCAATGTATGTTTTCACATCTGCCTTCATTATATCTAATGCGACCACGCCCATGTGCTGAATGTGCTTTTGAGATTATAATGTTTTACTGAAGCGCGCGGCTTGAATATGCCTATACAACAGAAAACGCATCGATTTTTTTTTTTTTTTTTTACTGTTTGTTTCGCGATGAGAGGAATAAGACATTATTCACCCCAAGAAGATGTGATGAAGATTACCCCCGGATTTGAGATTTGGATTTCCTCGGATAAAAAGAATTAAGCGCTCTATTTAGCAGAGATTGTAAACATGAGTAAGTCTCTTTTTATTAATTGATATACTTGTATTAGGTTTCACATAATGTGTAAACATTTTCCTGGTTAGGCTTTTTCCAAACTATAATTCCTGTCTAAATGTATAATCAAGTGAAACATTAGAAGTTTCAATAACAATATACACTGCTACACCATTCAAAAGCTTGATGTCAATAATATAAATGTAACAAATGTAACAAACAACGCTGTTCTTTAAATTTATCCCCAAAAGTCCTGAAAACATATTATCAGCTTTTTTCAGTATTATTAATATTAATAATAATAATGATAATAATAACAATATTTGTATGTTTATTTTTTTATAGAAAATCAGATCTCTGAAGGATTGTGTGGCTTTGATTGCTCCTAATAAACTGTTTAACTGCACTCGCAAGTGAATATTAAATGACGTTGTGGGATAGTTAAATAAATTGTAAATAAACAACAAACATAAAATTATATATTTTTATTTTGTCCTCACATTCTTTCTTGTAACTGAATGGCTCATTATGCAGCTCATTATGTGGGCCTTTGTCTTCTCAGGTGTAAATGCCAATGATATTCATGATAGTTGACGCCTACTTGCAAATGGCTTTTACAAACAAAAAGTGTCTTCGAAAATTTTAATAAATATATTGTTTTCTGTGAGTGAGTAAACAAGATGATTTTCACATAATTTAGAAAAAAAGTTCTCAAAAGTTTGGGGTTCATCATTTCTGCAGGAGAGATCAAAGTTAACACCTATAAGGTAAGGGCCATTGCCGAGTGGCCAACCCCTGACTCTCGTACGGCTCTGCAGCGTTCTTGGGGTTTACCAAGTTTTATCTGTGTTTCATCCGGAACTTTGGTCAGATTGCCGCACCATTAATGGCACTCATCTCTCCCAAGGTACCGTTCAAATGGAATGTCAGTGCACAGGAAGCCTTTGATAAATTAAAATCCTGGTTTATCTCTGTTCCTGTTTTGTCTATTCCAGCCCTGAATGTCAATTCATTATTTAGGTAGATGCCTAAGATGTCAGAGTAGGCGCGGTCCTATCACTGCGGTCGCACCTGGATGGAAAGGTGCATCCCTCTGCCTTAATCTCCCAACGCCTGAGTCCCCCAGAATGGAATTATGACATAGGTCGTTGGGAGTTGGCAGTCAGGCTAGTGTTGGGGGAGTGATGCCACTTGTTGGAGGGTTCAGCTCAGCCTTTCCTGGTCTGTACAGATCATAAAAACCTTGAATATGTCCATTCGTCCAGGAGGCTGAACTCCCGACAGGCTCACTGGGCCTTCTTCTTTGGCTGGTTAAATTTCATCCTGTCTTACAAGCCCGGGTCCAAAAATATTAAGACTGATGCTCGTTCTCATCTATTTTATCCCGATGTAAACAGCGACACACGGTTAGTGTCTGGACGTAATACGCAATATGCATAATTTCCGATTCTTCTTCCTGTATCCAAAGACTCAAAAGACCAAGATTCCTTGCGAATAGAATATGCGCAGAACACACATTTTGATGGGGATATTCCGAAACGCGTTTACAAGACCAAATATTCAGGTTAGAAAAGGGGTACCCCAGGTATAATATCCCGGTTTTTTGCCGGTGTTTACATGGCCGTGCGCGACCGGGTTATTGCTAATATCCTGGTTTTGAACGGGTTATTGGCTGCATGTAAACGTAGTCACTGAGTATCATCGGCATAGCATCAGAAACGAATTCCATGTTTTCAAATTATTGGATGAATTTGGGTAATCTGGGATCTCTTTTTGCATTTTTGACTTCTGCAATTTATTATCTAGCACATTAGATCAACACATTTCTTTTCTGAAAGGCCTAACATGTTTTCTAACCACACCATAAGAAAGAATGTAGATATTATACCCAGAGGATACATGCTACACCTATTAGTGTTTATCTGCCAACCAAAAAATTAGGTTTTATTAACAAGGTTCAGGAGGAGCACGTCAGATAATTTGCCTAATCAACAACAGTGGAGCACAATCAAGTAATCAACACCACAGTATAAATACAGCTGACTTACCTCTATCCATTGACGGTTTACCAGCATCCATGTTTGATCGTTCCAATCATGTCGAACAGGCATACTTCATCATCCGAAGATAACTCCTCCTCCCCGGCCTCTTCGCTGCAACCAGCCAACCCTAAGGCTACTCCACAGTGACACAACACTGCTATTGAGCCCCAGGCCGCATCTCGCGGATGAGCCTTGACTCGAGTGGCCACCCACCTCCCAAGGCACTTAGATCTACCCTCGCCTTCTCCGGTGAGAACACCAGCCATTTCCCCGCTTTCTCATATTGCTCGGCCAGGCATAAAATCTCCCTCATAGGGAAGTGGACCGTGTTGAGTCTAAGGCAAGCCCTGATCAAATCTGAGGTCCAGCCTTCAAGCAAGTTAAACAAAACAAATTTATATTCACTAATATACATAAATCTAACCTTTAATCAATCACCTTTATTTATATAGTGCTTTAAACAAAATACATCGCGTCAAAGCACTGAACAACATTCATTTGGAAAACAGTGTCTCAATAATGCAAAATGATAGTTAAAGGCAGTTCATCATTGAATTCAGTTATGTCATCTCTGTTCAGTTGAAATAGTGTCTGTTTTTATTTGCAATCAAGTCAATGATATCACTGTAGATGAAGTGACCCCAACTAAGCAAGCCAGAGGCGACAGCGGCAAGGAACCGAAACTCCATCGGTGACAGGATGGAGAAAAAAACCTTGGGAGAAACCAGGCTCAGTTGGGGGGTCAGTTCTCCTCTGACCAGACGAAAACCAGTAGTTCAATTCCAGGCTGCAGCAAAGTCAGATTGTGCAGAAGAATCATCTGTTTCCTGTGGTCTTGTCCTGGTGCTCCTCTGAGACAAGGTCTTTACAGGGGATCTGTATCTGGGGCTCTAGTTGTCCTGGTCTCCGCTGTCTTTCAGGGCAGTAGAGGTCCTTTCTAGGTGCTGATCCACCATCTGGTCTGGATACGTACTGGATCCGGGTGACTGCAGTGACCCTCTGATCTGGACACAGACTGGATCTCGTGGCCACGGTGACCTCGGAACAAGAGAGAAACAGACAAATATTAGCGTAGATGCCATTCTTCTAATGATGTAGAAAGTACGGTGTTATGTGAAGTGTTTCCGGTTCCGGTTTACCTAATTAATGCAGCCTAAAAATCCTTTAACGGATTTGGATATTAAAAGCATATTAGTATGTTATGTGTATGCCAGGTTAAAGAGATGGGTCTTTAATCTAGATTTAAACTGCAAGAGTGTGTCTGCCTCCCGAACAATGTTAGATAGGTTATTCCAGAGTTTAGGCGCCAAATAGGAAAAGGATCTGCCGCCCGCAGTTGATTTTGATATTCTAGGTATTATCAAATTGCCTGAGTTTTGAGAACGTAGCGGACGTAGAGGAGTATAATGTAAAAGGAGCTCATTCAAATACTGAGGTGCTAAACCATTCAGGGCTTTATAAGTAATAAGCAATATTTTAAAATCTATACGATGTTTGATAGGGAGCCAGTGCAGTGTGGACAGGACCGGGCTAATATGGTCATACTTCCTGGTTCTAGTAAGAACTCTTGCTGCTGCATTTTGGACTAGCTGTAGTTTGTTTACCAAGCGTGCAGAACAACCACCCAATAAAGCATTACAATAGTCTAACCTTGAAGTCATAAATGCATGGATTAACATTTCTGCATTTGACATTGAGAGCATAGGCCGTAATTTAGATATATTTTTGAGATGGAAAAATGCCGTTTTAAAAATGCTAGAAACGTGGCTTTCTAAGGAAAGATTGCGATCAAGTAGCACACCTAGGTTCCTAACTGATGACGAAGAATTGACAGAGCAACCATCAAGTCTTAGACAGTGTTCTAGGTTATTACAAGCAGAGTTTTTAGGCCCTATGATTAACACCTCTGTTTTTTCTGAATTTAGCAGTAAGAAATTACTCGTCATCCAATATTTTATATCGACTATGCATTCCATTAGTTTTTCAAATTGGTGTGTTTCACCAGGCTGCGAGGAAATATAGAGCTGCGTATCATCAGCATAACAGTGAAAGCTAACACCATGTTTCCTGATGATATCTCCAAAGGGTAACATATAAAGCGTGAAGAGTAGCGGCCCTAGTACTGAGCCTTGAGGTACTCCATACTGCACTTGTGATCGATATGATACATCTTCATTCACTGCTACGAACTGATGGCGGTCATATAAGTACGATTTAAACCATGCTAATGCACTTCCACTGATGCCAACAAAGTGTTCAAGTCTATGCAAAAGAATGTTGTGGTCAATTGTGTCAAACGCAGCACTAAGATCCAATAAAACTAATAGAGAGATACACCCACGATCAGATGATAAGAGCAGATCATTTGTAACTCTAAGGAGAGCAGTCTCAGTACTATGATACGGTCTAAATCCTGACTGGAAATCCTCACATATACCATTATTCTCTAAGAAGGAATATAATTGTGAGGATACCACCTTTTCTAGTATCTTGGACAGAAAAGGGAGATTCGAGATTGGTCTATAATTAACAAGTTCTCTGGGGTCAAGTTGTGGCTTTTTTATGAGAGGCTTAATAACAGCCAGTTTGAAGGTTTTGGGGACATATCCTAATGACAATGAGGAATTAATAATAGTCAGAAGAGGACCTATGACTTCTGGAAGCACCTCTTTTAAGAGCTTAGATGGTATAGGGTCTAACATACATGTTGTTGGTTTAGATGATTTAACAAGTTTATACAATTCTTCCTCTCCTATAGTAGAGAATGAGTGGAACTGTTCCTCAGGGGGTCTATAGTGCACTGTCTGATGTGATACGGTAGCTGACGGCTGAATGGTTGCAATTTTATCTCTAATAGTATCGATTTTAGAAGTAAAGTAGTTCATAAAGTCATTACTGTTGTGGTGTTGGGAAATGTCAACACTTGTTGAGGCTTTATTTTTCGTTAATTTAGCCACTGTATTGAATAAATACCTGGGGTTATGTTTGTTTTTTTCTAAAAGAGAAGAAAAGTAATCAGATCTAGCAGTTTTTAATGCTTTTCTATAGGATATGCTACTTTCCCGCCAAGCAATACGAAATACCTTTAGTTTTGTTTTCCTCCAGCTGCGCTCCATTTTTCGGGCTGCTCTCTTTAGGGTGCGAGTATGCTCATTATACCATGGTGTCAAACTGTTTTCCTTAACCTTCCTTAAGCGTAAAGGAGCAACTGTATTTAAAGTGCTAGAAAAGAGAGAGTCCATAGTTTCTGTTACATCATCAAGTTGTTCTGAGGTTTTGGATATGCTAAGTAATTCGGATACATCAGGAAGATAACTTAAAAAGCAGTCTTTTGTGGTAGAAGTGATGGTTCTTCGATACTTGTAACAAGAAGTAGAATTTACAATTTTGGCTATATGAAGTTTACACAGAACTAAATAATGATCTGAGATATCATCACTTGGCTGAATAATTTCAACACTATCAACATCAATTCCATGTGACAGTATTAAATCTAGAGTATGATTTCGACAATGAGTAGGTCCTGAAACATGTTGTCTAACACCAATAGAGTTCAGAATGTCTATAAATGCTGATCCCAATGCATCTTTTTCATTATCGACATGGATATTAAAATCACCAACTATTAAGACTTTATCTGCAGCCAGAACTAACTCGGATGTAAAATCACCAAACTCTTTAATAAAGTCTGTATGGTGCCCTGGTGGCCTGTATACAGTAGCCAGTACAAACATAACAGGGGATTTATCATTAACATTGGTTTCTCTGGATAATGTTATATGAAGCACCATTACTTCAAACGAGTTATACTTGAAGCCTGCCCTCTGAGAAATCCTGAAAACGTTGTTATAAATTGAAGCAACTCCTCCCCCTTTGCCTTTTAGACGCGGCTCGTGTTTATAACAATAATCTTGGGGGGTGGACTCATTTAAAATAATGTAATCATCAGGTTTTAGCCAAGTTTCTGTCAAACAGAGCACATCTATATTATGATCAGTTATCATATTATTTACAAAAAGTGTTTTCGTAGAAATGGATCTGATATTCAATAAGCCAGTCTTTATCATTTGTTTATCCATATTGCATTTGTTTTTTATTTGTTGAACCTCAATTAAATTGTTAACCTTAACTTGGTTTGGACGTTTTTTGTATTTTCTTTAGTCTACCCCATTTCCAAAAAAGAACCAAAAGCATAACAAACCTCCAGATTCGCTTCACTGGACTCCACCATCTTCCTCCCGAGCAAGGCCCAGCTCTGCGCATTCATCAAGCCATGGAGTCAGATCACCTTCAAGCCTGCGCCACGCCCTGGATCCTGCTGCTGTATCAGCCACGTCCTCCGCCGCCAATCACAGCTCTGCGAACGCTACTGTCAGCTCAGACCTTGCAGCACAAGCAAGCCCCGCCAGCAGCTTCTTCCAGCTCTGAGGCTGCAGCCCAAGCAAGTGCCTGGCCACTAGGGCTTCTGAATATGGCCCTGCCACCTTTTTATACGTTTTACTAATTTTTACACATACCACAAGCTTTTTTTCCACCAAATGTGCAGTTAAACCATTTCACCAAGATAATCTGTTTAGCCATTTTTTAAGAAAACCTGCCGCATAATCAAGGATTTTTGCCCGCAACAATCACAAAAAAAATCCGCGTTTTTCTGGAGGGACTGGTCAATGCACCTGGAAGAGGGCTAAGGTGGCCTTGGCCTCGGCTAATCTCGGCTAATCATCATCACAGGCACCCAGGTTAATTGGCCCATACCGGATCACCAAGTTCCTGAGTCTGGCAGAAGTGCGGCTCAAGCTTCCTACCACGTTTGGTCGGGTGCACCATTTTACATTTCTCAAGAGGTAAACCTGTGTTGTATTCCCCTCTATACCAAGATAATCTGTTTAGCCTTCCCCCACATGTGACGCAAACTCAATGACTATTTGTCAGTTATAGCCAAGCTTGCATCGGCTTATGAAGGGGGTCATTTTTACACTTACCACAAGCTTTTTTCCGCCAAATTGCAGTTCAAGTCACCCAGTGGAATCAGTGCCCTTACTGAGGTGCACTTGACCCAGATCTCCACAGCCGGGTATTTTTAGGATGCAGGAACATTTCCTGTGCAGTTTGCAAGTCAGTCACCCACTCCGCCACTACCTGCCCACAAATTAATCCTAATATACCCCAATTCCTCAATACTTCCTCTGTGAAATCCACCAGTTACGTCCCAAGATCCGAGACTACTGCGAATTCGTATCCAGCCCCACCAGAAGCAAATA
Organism: Carassius auratus; assembly: GCF_003368295.1. Classification (NCBI taxonomy): domain Eukaryota; kingdom Metazoa; phylum Chordata; class Actinopteri; order Cypriniformes; family Cyprinidae; genus Carassius; species Carassius auratus. Next base: position 9,466,672 of record NC_039283.1, read on the forward strand.
ACAGGCAGCTGTGAATCTCTTTCAACAACGGGAGATGCCCCAGACAGCACTGCCGCTAACTGCACATCTGCAAATTCTGTGGCAGAGCTCATGCCCGCATTGTTTGCCCAGTGTATAAAGCCGTGAAAAATAAAAAAAATATCTATCGATTCCAGTGAATATTTATCGCATGACCATCGAACTCGCTCACCATCCAGACAAAGAATTTAGTAATTATCTCCTGTCTGGCCTCAGACACTGTTTTATCCCTGGCATCTAATGTGCGCTTTCTCAAAACATGGTCTGCCATAATCTCCAATCCGCCCACGCAGAGCCCAACGTAGTAGATAACCTTTTCAAAAAAGAAGTCAAGTCAGACTTTATGATCAGGCCTTTCGATAAACCCCCCTTCGAAACGGTTTGATTCAGCCCAATCAGAGTGACTACTATAAAATGTTCAGGTAAGAAACGCTTAATAGTCGATCTGTTATCACCACATAATTTCTCAGTCCCAAGTATTGATAGCTTGATCCCTCTTGATGAATTTTCTCTTAAGCACCAAGACATAGATCAGGCAGTCGAACTGATTAAAATTGCAGGTCGAGGAGCCTGGCTTAAAAAAATAGACATCACTTCTGCCTTCAAAGTGATGCCGGACAGATTCACCCGGACTCTTGACATCTGTTTGGGATTCGATGGCTTAGGAAATACAATTTCGCCGCCCGTTTAACCTTTGAATGCAAAAATAGGCCCAACATTTTTAACACACGTTATCAAAAGCTGTTTGTTGGATCTTGTCCAATAATTACACAATTCCCCACATTATCCACCTCCTAGTTGACTTTCTGGTCATTTCACCTCCCAATGCAATCCCAGCCACCCATCTCTACACCGAGCTTGGGATCCCCATCGCTTAGGAAAAACCATGGGCATTCTAAATGAGAACAATTAATTTTTGCAATGTGCATCATTCCCCAAGGATGCCCCTTCATTTTGCATCTCCTAGCACTTGCATCCTCGATCCACGCTATAGAGGACCTCAATTACCTTATCCTTCACATGCCGCGACAAACTTAAATTATGGATAATGTTCCTTAAATAATGGAATGGCCTTTCCCTTTTCTACAACAATCTCGTTTCATCTCCCATCGACATGCAACTATTTACAGATGCAGCTCCCTCAATCGGTTTTGGAGGTTTTTTACCAAGGATGCTGGTTTGCATCTACATTCCCCTAAACCACCCTCTAAAACCACTTCTCGCAGCATCGCTTGACACCATTCTCCAGGCAGTTTCTCCCAGAACCCTCCAGTCATTCATAACTGCGTGGAGATGCTTCAAGGCATTCCACCTCACATACAATATTCCATTCCCGGGTTTTTCCCTACTTTGAGTTACCTGGTTTTATTTCTTTTCTCAATGGTGTCAATGGTCTCTAAGTCAGGTCCATCAAAGGCTGAGTGGAGTTCAGTTTTTCCACAAACTGATGTTTGGCACTCCCTCACTGAAATAAGCAATTCACAAACCTGCCTCCTGATCAGAGGGATCCAGCGATCTCAGCCCACCCATCCTGACATTAGACAACCCATAACGCTAGATATCCTCACAAAATGTACCCAGACCTTCCACAGAATTTCCAGGTCCTCAGTATAGCCCACACACTTGATTCCGTGTTCATCCTAGCTCCATCTCGGTTTTCTTAGATGCTCGAATCTCACGATTTCTTCTAAATTCAATCCAAAAATCAACCCGAACGGATCAGACCTAAACATACTCGACAATGAAAAAATTTCTTTACTAATTAAACAAAGCAAGACAGACCAAGCCAATAAAGGTCATTTTATCTACATTTCCGATCTCCCTTCTCCAATCCAATCTTACCAATCCATCTTAGAATACCTCTACCTTACGAATTCTCAGGTAAAATTCCAACATGAACCACTATTTGTAGACGACTCCAAAAAAACATTCACTTGATTCTGGTTCCAAAAACACCTCAGATGCGTCCTGCAATTGTCGGGCATTTCAGCAAAGAATTTCAACTATTGTTGGGCATTTCGGCAAAGAATTTCTCCTCCCATTCTTTTTGCATCGCCGCAGCAACTTCAGCAGCCCAAAGCCATGTCAGAACTAACCAGTTCCACATAAAGAAAGTCCACCAAACCCTCATTGGCCATCAAACCAAACCAAAATAAATAAATAAATTTCAGTCGGCAAGACTTACCCATCTGGTGCCACAAGCATTGAGCTCCCACCAAATGCCAGCGAGAGCCTCCCGGATATACAATATTACCTTTCCTATTTTACAGCCAGCAAGGCTTACCTGGTCAATGCTGTGTGCTCCCATCGAAATGCCAGCAAGAGTCATCCAGCTGATCAACCTCAACTTTTCCTTCCCCTTATGATCGGCGAGACTTACCCATCTGGTGCCGCAAGTTTTGAACTTCCACCAGTTGCCAGCGAGAGCCTCCCATCTACGCAACTTACCTTTCTATTTTACAGTCAGCGAGGCTTACCCGTCCGATGAAGTATGCTCCCATCGGACGTCGGCAAGTGCCTCCAGGCTAGATAACCTTACCTCTTCCTTTCTACTGTTGGCGAAACTTACCCATTCGATGTCAGGAGTTCGAGCTCCCATCAGATACTGGCAAGAGCCTCCCGGCCACACAACTTTAATTTTCCGTCTTACAAGGTTTACCAATTCGATGGCGTGAGTAAGGAGCTCCCATCGGTTGTTGGCGAGAGCCTCCCAGCTAGACAACCTTACCTTTTCCATCCTTTGGCCAGCGAGGCTTACCTGCTCAATGTGTGTGTTCCCATTGGAAGCCAGTGAGAGCCTCCTGGCCAGACAACCTTAACCTTTCCTTTTTATGGTTGCCAAGCTGATCTATCCAATATGCGAGTATCCAGTTCCCGTGGGAGGGTGACGAGAGCTTGCTCTTCCATTCTACGGTCGTCAAGGCTTACCCATCCGATGCCGCGAGTATCGAGCCCCCATAGGACATCTGGGTGAGCCTCACGGCCACACAAACTTACCTCTTCCATCCTACAGCCTGCGAAGCTTACCCAGCCGATACAGCATGACGTTCCTGTTGGATGCTGGTGAGAGCCTCCTGGCCACACAACTTTACCTTTCTGTCTAACATCCAGAGAGGCTTACCCATTCAATGCTATGAGTACAAGCTCCTGTCTGATGTTGGCGAGAGTTTCCCGGCTAGATAAACTTAACTTTCTATTCTACAGCCAGCGAAGCTTACCCGATCGATGCAGTGTGCTCGCATCGGACGTTGGCGAGAGCCTCCAGGCTAGATAACCTTAACTTTTCCTTTCTACAGTTGGCGAGACATACCCATTCGATCCGAGGAATTCGAGCTTCTATTGGATACTGGCGTGAGCTTCCCAGCCACACAACTTTACCTTTTCGTCTTATGCTGGAGAGGTTTACCCATTCGATGCCATGAGTAGGGAACTCCCATCGGATGTCTGCAAGAACCTCCCGGCTAGACAACCTTACCTTTTCCATTCTTCGGCCAGTGAGGCTTACAAAAATTAGCCTCTGCCGGTACTCAGTGCTTATATTTGGGGGGTGTTCTTGAGGCTCTTGAAGAGGGCCCTGTCTGGTGACTGCGGGTAGAGTGTTGTGTGAGATGGTAGGCCAAGGATGTAGACTTTGTTGTCCTTTATTGGGTTTAAAAACTCCATGTGGGAGCTGTGTCCATCAAGCAGAAGAACATGTGGATGTGGGTCATCTCTTGGCAGGCTTTGTCAAGTCAAGTCACCTTTATTTATGTAGCGATTTAAACAAAATACATTGCGTCAAAGCAACTGAGCAACATTCATTAGGAAAACAGTGTGTCAATAATTCAAAATGACAGTTAAAGGCAGTTCGTCATTGAATTCACTGATGTCATCTCTGTTCAGTTTAAATAGTGTCTGTGCATTTATTTGCAATCAAGTCAACAATATCGCTGTAGATGTAGTGACTCCAACTAAACTACAATAATCTAACCTACAATAATCTAACCTTGAGGTCATAAATGCATGGATTAAAATTTCTGCATTTGACATTGAGAGCATAGGTCGTAATTTTGATATATTTTGAGATGGAAAAATGCAGTTTTGTAACACAAATTGCCTCCCCCACTCAAAAAAAAAACAATTGACTGTTTATCCACCCATTGTCAGACACCTTTGCCTCTAAATATAATTATTGTTCTGCCATACTCAATGACAGCATTAAAACTGGCAAGACGGATGGTAGTCTCTCCCTTCTCACATTCCAGGCTCTGGCCAAAGAAAAAAAAATGCTGAGGGATGCTACCTGCCTCCACCAGCTCCTTGTACTCAGCAAAGCTCCCTTCATTCTAGTCTCATTCCATTGGTTTAGCTTCTTCTGATTTCTCTCATTTCCCTCTCTCTTTCCTCCTAGCTCGTTCTGTTGCCATCTCTTTTCCTGACACTTTGGTACCACTGTATTATTTAATACATTTAATTGAGTAATTAAAAGCAATGGATATTTTCATATTTTATCTGAAATAGACTAATGATTTTGTGTGGGGGGTGAGAATGATACATAATTGTTTGTAATATTTTAGACATAAATGGGAGATTTTAAATGGGTCTGTAATTTTCCAATTAGTTTGGATCTACAGGTAGTTGCGTTTTCTTAGTGAGACGCTTAATAACTGACAGTTTAAGGTGGCTTTCACACTGGGCTTGTTTGCTGTAGTTCAAACCTGAGTGTGATTGTTCCTGGGCACCCCCCACAGATTTAGTCTGTTTTTATAATCTCTAGATTATTTCACACCCCAGTGCAATTTTGGTCATCTTACATCATCACGAACGTTCACATTGTATGACGGAATACAGAATGTTTGTCAATATATTGTGTTTTATTTTTTTTATTAGTTTGGTGCTATTATGCGCAGCAGAATAAAAAAACAAAAAACATGGGTTTACTGCATGTGTGTCACATATAGATGGCTATTTTGAGGAGACAGTGGATTTCCATTAATTTGCTGCTCTGTTTGCAGTTGCTATATGCAAAATACACTGCAGGCTCACTCTTGCTCGAATCCAAGGTAAATCAGCAACACTATCATCACTTATATGTGTTTATTGAAAAAAAAATGTGCACCTGCAAACTGTACACAAGTCATCTTAAAAGGGGTGGTCTGGGGTACAGTTCAAGTGAACTTCGGTTCGCTGCTGATATGAATACAATTGAACCAAATCTCAGAAGTGAACTGCTATTAATAACGTATTATTTGTTAAAAATTTGTTTTTCACTCACCTTCCTGATGAGCGTGACTGACAAGCTGCATGCAAATGCTGTATATCTAATTTCTGTTCACTTCAGCATTCTTTGATTGCATGGTGTGACCTGTAAGGGTACTGCATGGGTCTCAACTGGGTAATTCATGTCAGACCCATTTCATTTAGCTAACGCTTTTATCCAAAGCGACTTACAATTGCTATTAATGTCAGAGGTCGCACGCCTCTGGAGTGTCTTGCTCATGGACACATTGGTGTCTCACAGTGGATTTGAACCCGGGTCTCTCACACCAAAGGCATGCATCTTGTCCACTGCACATGTCCTGTTTTGTGAGTAATATTAAGACAATTTTCTATATATAGTTTGCAGCACCACTGCCACGACCAATCAGCCAGGACTCATGCTTATAACAGTAGCCTGGTGGAGTAGACTAATTTAGACCAAAATAATCACTTGGTTTGAGCCAGTAAGGCAGTATATCAAAGTTATTATCTGTTATCATTTCATCATAGTGGATTTTATGTGGGAACACAGAAATAATAATAATAATTATTCAACTGAATTTATTTAATCAATTAATATAATTTATATAATTCATTTTTAATAAATATAAAAAGTATGGGGACATCTAACTTTGGAATTAGAGCTGTTTAGCAAATGACCGCCATACTGCATGTATTTCTCCACCCTGTGATCATTATAATGATGGAGAGAGTCCAGATTTCAGAGCAAGGCTCAGACCACCAAAGTATCTGCAGTTAATCAAGAGACACTGATAGATGTCCACTGACCATCTGGCTGTTGGAGATACTGACAGGGACCCTCTATTGATCTATGTCATGTCTGTGGACAGGGACCTTTAGAGCTGGGAGGTGGTCTGCTTGTCGACGGTCTGTAGTGGTGCTAGTGTTTTTTTGTGAACTCAAAATGCTGGCTGTAATCAAACATAATTTGGACAACGAGTAACGTTTAAAAATCTACATTTGAACATTGCAGTAAGGAAAAATGGAAGACAGTTCCTTTTAAATTCTGATTTAACTTCTGAATTTCATTCAAAAATAAATAAAACAATGTTTCATTTTTCCATAAAGCAGTACAATAATAATATTAAGTTAAATAAGCTATTCGCTGGGTAAATTTAGTAGCTTTATTTAGTCATCGGACTTAAATAGGGCATACAAAAATAAATAATAACAACAACTGTGCAGCTCATTTTAAATAAGCCTGTCTCACATTCAAACTCATCAACTTAGTATTAATGTTTCATATTCAGTAATTATTCAGATGAGACTTGAAAACAATTGTATGTTAATTTTTAGATATTTTTTGCCTTAAGAGAATTTCCCCCCTCAAATCATACTAGGTATGTCACTGTCTTTGACAAAAGGACAAGCCATCCATCCACTGCAGTTTCATGTGGCTATTTCAGTCCATAGTTCAGGGTAAGCATATGGACACATAGAGAAAAGACAGAAATGTATGATTGCAATAGAAGATTAAATACAAACAAGCACTGGTGTTTTAATATGGTTTCTGAAAATAATGTCATACGTACAACTTATTTGTATCTTCTATCCCCTTACACTAATTTATTATTATTATTTAAAGATCAATCTGTATGATTTATAATCTACTGCTGTCAGGACCAGTATCATCAAATATGATTGAAAATTATCATACAAGTTTGGATTAGTGGTCTGACTCAACAAGGAAGTGCCAAATCCAGACTGTGTTGGCGAAAGGAAGAGCTGGGTATGGTAATTAGCTCCAGAGCAAAGTGATAATGAGCTGGATAATACTGAATGGACATAATATAAGGAAGTGAGAAGGGTCTGGCTGCAGACTTGCACTTGCACTCTCAGACTTGCATTCTCAGACTTACACTCTCAGACACTTGCACTTCCGCTAGTGACATCACTTGCAGTCTTTATTTTTTTTTTCAATCACCACCACAGCGTCTTGTCTCCATTGGCAACACGCACAATTTGTGTTGATTGCAAGTGGCGCCAAAGGTAGCATAGAGTGCAAGTAGCGATTTCAAGTGACATTATTTAGTTTCTTTTTTCTTGTCTTCGCCACCTGGCTACTGTTATAAAATGTTGAGAAATTCAAACAAAAAGTAATCAAAAAATTCAACAAATTAAAAAATAAAGACAAGTGATGTCACTAGCGGAAGTGCAAGTGTCTGAGAGTGCAAGTCTGAGAATGCATGTCTGAGAGTGCAAGTGCAAGTCCTCTTGAAGGAAGTAGTGATCAGCGTCATATTTCTATAGGTAGACATGGATCAGAGTCAGCTGGTGCAAGCTTGACTGACATGACCTGCCAGAGCTAATTGTGTGCACACCAAAAGTCTAGCCAATAATCACATCCTGTTACTTGATCTAGATTGATCATGGGATGTGTTTCACATTACTCGTGCAAATAAAAACATTGTGCCTGCTCTCCATTTTCTGGTACAACCAGATATATCAATAAGGTTTGCGCAACAAAGCTTCATGCTTCATTTCTGTAAAAAAATAAAATAAAATAAATAAATAATATATATATATATATATATATATATATATATATATATATTTTACTTGCAAAGAAGACTTGATTGAGTCAAACAAATTTAATTTGTTTGCGTCAATTGCGTCGCCCAATTTTCCATTCCCATCTATCAGGTAAAACACAGGCCGATTGAGCTTATTCTAGCTGTCATTAAATTTTCCTTAAATATTTATTCAAAATTACGATCCAACTACGTTTGACAGTGTAATGTTCAGATTTGTATTTTTTACGGCATAACTACAAGTAGGCAAAGCTGAAACTTACAACTGGTACAACCAGCCCATGCTGTGCAATTGGACTTTTGACTCTTTAGCTACATGAGATACAGCCCTTGTGACATCTCACCATATGACAGCTAGCCCAGATGTAATCTTTTAAATATGCTTCTCATTATAGAAACTACACAAACTGTACAAAAGTAATGCATTTTAAACATGGTATTTATGGTCTCTGAATGCAAACATTCTATAACACTGTTAATGAGGGTTCAGAGTGAAACCCTGTATTGATGTGGTTTCTCAAATGAATATTGTGGATAAATGACATAGGCAGCATTATAATAAATAACACGCAAGATTATTTCCTATGAGAATCACACAGAGTGCTCACAACATTCTGGGGAGCTTCATTTGGCATCAGAAACAGACAGTTACCCTCGCAGTAGGCTGCAGCAAAGCCCTCATAAAGTTGCTGCTACCCACCGCTTTTATAAAGTGCCAATTTGGCAAATGGTGCAGATGTTTCACTTTTATTGTTATCACCATCATTATTCTGTTTATCTTCCTGACTATTTATCTAAGCAACTATGACATTTGGAAACAAAGTATTTCAATGCCCAGATTAAAGCAGCAGTTAAAAATGGAAACTCTTGCATTCAAACTTGAGTTTGGCCTTTTCAGACTTTCCATTCAGTGTGGGCTCGTGAATTGCATTTGAGAGAGTGTTGCTAAATGGTGAAAGATGATGTTAAATAAATATGACTGGCAAAAATAGCAGATAAATAAAAGCCTATAAAGACATTTATAATGCCTGGAGAGAATCTCCATTACACTGCTGCTCATCTCAACAGCTGTTGCTAGGCTGGCATATTCTTTTGCCTGCAGAATGATTAGGAAAAACCTGGGCTTATACTGTACACACACACATATGCTCTGAATTGACACTTTGAATTGACACTTGAAATAAAGTAGCAAACTAGAAAAGTAATTCAATTTCATGTTTTAGGGAGTTGAAAAAAAGTTAGTAAATATTTACAAATGCTTTATGGCGATATTAAGATTACTTAATTAAATATTTATTTTTTTGGACAAATACAATATATACGCCATGTTTTGTGACTGATGAAACTCTTAGAATTACAATTGATCCAATGTAACACCTTATGCAATATTACCAAAGAATATCATATATTTAATAAAATACATCATAATACATTAGTAGCATGTTTCAATAAGTAACAGATAGCAAAATGAATAAATAAAATAGATGTTTGCATGTACATGTGTTTAAAAGGCCTTCACTGTGACCTCATTTTAATGCTGGCTGATTATTGTAAGGGTCTGATTTCAATTAAATGAAAATAAGCAAACTTAAGAAAATTACTAAGCTACTAGATTTAACCTAGCACAATATTAACTGTTAATATGTTAGTACTGCGAATAAACATGTCTGTCTGCAAGCAGGCAAATAAATATTACCAAAACATGAAGAAGGAGAGTTGTTAAAGTTGAACTTCCTCAGCTCAATCTAAAAGGAAACCACAAAGCATTTTTCTTTCTTTTCTGGTGTAATTACACATGAGAATTAGAGGACAAATTCCAGGAAAGGCATTAGCAATTAGAACTCTAGAGGCCGACAAGGTATGTAATTACAGGCAATGTGTGTGATTAAGGAAAGAGGTTCGATAAATTGCATTAACATACTTTAAAAGTTAGAGAGGAGATCCCACTAGGAGGCCAAAAGAGGCTAAAGACAGATGCAAGTATTGATTTCACATTCCTAATGGAAATTTATTTGGTGACTACAGAGGAATGAGAGCCGTTTCACACAAACACAGTCAGATCCTCTCAGAGCCGAAAGACAGAAACCAGCTTTGAATATACTATTAAAATTATATATATATATATATATATGTGTGTGTGTGTGTGTGTGTGTGTGTGTGTGTGTGTAAAATAATAATAATAATAATAATATGGACTGTAAAAAATAAATAAAAAAAGCAATCACGTGCAAAAAGATAAAAAGAGCTAACAGATAATATTTTGTTTCATGTTCAACATTAATGATCCAAAGAGAACCGCCATATAGAAAGAACTCCTGAAACTACAATCCACATCCAATTAAGCGCGCATTAATTCCAATTCTTGCATGCTCAGACATGCCTCGTCTTTGTCTACAATTCCCTTTGATCTCCTTGACGGTAATTTTCTCAGGCAAGCCAGGTGTGCTCTTTAATGAGCCATTAAGTTCACAAATGCAGTCAATGCCAGGAAACCTCTGAGAAGTTGGCTATAATTGATGGGACAGGCCATGGGGGCATAGCAAGGCTCATTTCTGAAAGGTGATTAAGGGAAGTTGCCTCAGTGTGAAGGCACAGCTCGCTTTGGCTCTCTTTGACTCTCTGGACAATTGCCCCAGCTTCTTGAAGTCAAAAAGAAGAGAGAAGGATGGAAGATGGAGGATAGAGTGGTTGGGGGGGGGGGGCACTGAGACAGAAGCCTGGCACAGCCTGAAACACAGATGCCGGCTTTAATCGACTTTTTGGTTGGGAAGGATTTTCTCGTCCAAGGACCCACACCCTCAAATCTGCTTAGAGGCCTACTGGCAGAGGCCTCCAAACCAACGGTCCATTGCCACATTGTAACCTGCATGCTGATGGATTGGCAAATACATGAGATGTCTGAAGTAAGGTACTGGAACTACTGCTGTCTTTTTTTGGGTGGCAAAACCTAAATGCATCTGGCACCTCAATTATGACAGCTTATGGAAGTCTTTTTCAGACAAATGGTGGCAGATTAAAAATCATTTCTTCTTTAGTTGAAACAATACTTTAAGGTGGGGAACAAGTTTGTATTCACCTTCTTCAAAAATCTATGTTCCTGCCAACATGTCACATTATTTTAATACTGATTAGAATTGTTTTCATTTTTAACATTTCTTAGATTACAAATTCAGCATTTTATCTTTCTCTTGCTGATGTTCAGGTGCAGATACAGTAGGTTAACCCAGTGAGCAATGATGTCATTTACATTTTCACTTGAACATGGTTCCCAGCCTAAAGTTCTTGGAGGAGTCTAAAGACTTCCACAAGCTCACCCCAGGTTTATTAATCCTTTAGCACCACAGTGTCCAACAACTTTGTGATCTTCTGACTGGAAGAAAAAATATTCATACTCAGGCTGTAGCCTGCATAGCTATCATAGTTATAAGCCTGTTGTATACATATGCATGTATACATGCTTTATATCATCTGTTTTGATCAGTTTTACATTTCTGACAATTAAAGGCTCTTTTAGTATAATACAAAAATGTCCCCCCTCAGGTTATGGCAAACTTTTCTTTTTTGCTTTAAAGTTTTTACATTTATATATCTTAACATTGACTGAACTGCAGCTTAGGTTTACTTTATCATTCATTTTTTTTTTTTTAGAAAAGTCCTGTTAAAATGTGAACAGTTAGACAACATACTATAAAACACTTTATATTCAGTGATGCTGTCTACACCAGATGCATTGCTGCATGAGACGACACATCCCTGACAGCAAACTGCTACCTCGTTCTATTTATGATGTAATGACACAAAATTCTAATGATCTGCTCACTTTGTCCATCCAGTGTAGACAGACTGTAGCTGTTATGGCATGACAACTGTCGCATCTGGTATAGACACGGTCTAACACTTTGACCTTGATTTGCTTGTTCAGGTGTGTTTGATTAGGAGAAAAACTTTGCCAGAATGTGGTTCTCTAAGACCGAAGTTGGCCACCCCTTTTATAGACTACACTGTTCGACTTTTTATCGTATTTTTGTGGTAACTTACTGGAAGCACTATTGCCAGTAAGTTACTGTAAGTTCCCCTTTACAGTAGCTTACCTTGTAAATGTGTTTTACGTTAAGATGCCCTTACCACAATTTAATTTTACAGTAAGATGCCCTTACCGCGATTTCATTTTACAGTAAGATGCCCTTACTGCAATGTAATTTTACAGTAAGATGCCCTTACCGTGATTAAATTTTACAGTGATTCCCTTACTGCAATTTCATTTTACAGTATATTAGTCATTTTATTGTTATTTATTTTACAATATTTTAATATTTATATTTTACATTAATGCTATTGAATTTAACAAATTCCAAAAAAGTGACTTGAGTCCATGTACATCAACATGTTGTTTATTGTGCTTTTTTGTCAAACAAAATATTTTATTGTAAACAAATCATCTAATTAAAACAAAACTAAGTTACAAAAAGAACACTTCAAGACACTTCCAAACTTCCACTCCACCAAACACAGCAGATCACTGGTGTCAGGTGGCATCAATTCCTTTCTACATATGGGAAGTAGAGAGAGAAACAGGGAGAAAGGGAAAATAAATAAAGAAAAGAAAACAATTACATCCTTGGAGTAACACACTCATACAGATTGTAGCACCAGCACCAGATTTGGTAGCACATGTGATATTAATTTTACATGTTTTGTCTCTAAGAAATGCACAGGTCCCCATTGACTTCAATAGTATTTAATTTTTTTTTCATACCATAGAATTCAAAGGACTATATGGTTACCAAAATTGTTCAAAATATAATCTTTTATGTTCAACAGAATAAATAAATTCATTCAGGTTTGGAACAACATAAGAGTGAGTAAATTACATAAGTTTTATTTCTTTAAAGCTTTCTCTTTACTTTTTGGCAAAGGAATTACACGATTATCGTACAAATTTGGAAAGATTGTCGAGTTTTTTAAATGCACATAATAGACAATAAGTAACTGTACACTATGCAACTATCGCTTTACATTTTCCTATATTAAAAATAGCAGAACTGTGATCCTTTCACCTAATTATCATTCTCACCTTTCTCAATCGGTCTCAACCTTTCACTTTAAAAGGTTATATTTTTTGCTTTTTTATTGGTGTGCAGTTCACAGTTATCTTTTTACCTTGATTTAATTTCTTAACAGAGCTTTTTCTTTAAATATTACTTGCATTTCTACTTATGGAGATTTAGTAGTCCACTGCCACCTATTATCCCAAGAGTGCCAGTCAAATCAACAAGTCCACTTGTCCAGAGCACTTACTACTCAGCTTTGTAGAGGTTTAAGGGGATATTAAAACTATCGGGTCATGAGCAGTGATTGATTCTCTTTGTCTTTTGTTGTTTTTGTTGTATAATATCAGTGAACACCCCTGACGACTCAGTAAGTGTCAAGTTCTCGGGCCAGCAGCATGTGTTCAAATTTCAATCTTAACCGTTCTATTTCATCAGAAACAATCTGAAAACAGGGCTTTAAGTGTAATATACTGAACTTGTCCTTTAAAAAAAGAACAAATAATTAATCTACAAGCAATAACACAAATAGATATATACAACAGAACAAAGATACAAATTAAATAATGCTTTTACGGGTTTTCAGGTAGGTCAATCTGTAGTTCTCAAAAACGTTATTCAGTGAAGAGCAGTGAGTGATTTTTTTTGTCTTTATAGTTTGATTGACAATTCCAAACACAGAAAGCAGCAGGTCACTTTAAGAGTGCGGATGCACGGATCCAATATAATGATATGTGTTGCAGGCCCCGCCTTCGGAGGCCTGTCAGACAGATTACTGTACCTGTAAAAACAGGATAAAATGAACAGACCGGGAGAGTCACGTCTGCTCCTTCACAGCTCCTCTGTTGGTATCTTTATTCAGTGCAAAATCTATTTCAGATACAATTGTCTTTTAAAGCTTTGCTTTACATTCTGTTGTGTATCTTTCTTTCTTTTTCAGCACTTTAATGTCACTGTCATCACAATAAAATCATATTGCAATTTTTCTTGTCTTCTGTTTACCCTTTTGTTGACACCTGTGTACTCTATCTACACTTCATACACATCAATACTAATATTTATAAAGACAATATAACTTAGAATTAGATTTACTCGATATATGTATATTTACAGTGTAAAAGTATTTTTCTTAACCCACAGTCTACTTAAAAATATTATACATCGTACATATATAGTGTATGTTGTAAATATAAACACAATTTACCACCTTTTTTCCCCTCACAGGCGAGTGTATATAATGGAAGAAAACAGCGTGCTTTTCTAATCTTCCCTCAGTGCCCGGTCACGTGACCACCAAACGCGGCAACAGAATGAGCGTCTCAGAGACATTCAACTCTCTATTTTACACATTAACTTGAACAGATAAACATTTTATAACCAAAACACAATTAATAAATGTATATAGATCGATATAAAGATCACTCCATGGAGCATGTTTAGATCATTTTCTTCATATTAAAGAGAGAACATAGTTTGTGAAAAACAAAAGGTCATAAGTTGAATCAAATTCAACACTTTACATTCATCATACATCACACTAGTGCAATCGCTGTTTTATATTTCACAGTTTTACTTACACTTTTCGTGCTTTTACCTGTAAAAACAGGATCAAATTAACAGACCGTGAGAGTCACGTCAGCTCCTTCACAGCTCCTCTGTCTGTTGGTATGAGGAAACCTGCGCAGTTCACCAGTCCGTTCGCGACTCCCGGGCCGGAATATCAAAATAAGAGTCCTTTTTCTTTGTCCATGTAAACCATATACATACGTTAATTTGCACACCGTATAAACAAATAAGATGATCGTGTAACTTATAACAATATACAGATTTCGGAGAAAAATAAAAAAACACAATTGTATACATACTTTGTGTGTATCACACATGCACTATTTCTCTACTGTTTACTTAAGCCAAAACCGACTATGTTTACATTTTAATCTCCTTTTTACATTTTAAGATACATTTCTGTGAATTTGTCTGTTTAAGTGCAGGGAGTCATGAAAGAGAATTACTGTTATTATATATATATATATATATATATATATATATATATATATATATATATATTGTATTTTTCGTTAAATATTTATATTTTCATTGTCTGGCTATCTGGGACTTCGGTATGGAGTTAACGGTCAACATTCTTCAAATTATATTCTTTTTGTATTACACAAAAGAAAGTCATACAGGTTTGGAATGACATGGGGTGTGAATACATGAAATACATTAATTACATTTTTTTTTTAATTCTGGGTTAACTAATCCATAAGTAACATAAGTTTTTTTGTGGTGAATTACTCATCTCCAGTGTAGTGGATGCTGACTCCTGATACTCCAGATTGAACACATAAAAGAAGCCAAAAAAGACAGCGAAAGCACTGGCAAAGTTATGAAGTTGGTTAGCTTTATAGAAGACCTTACCCTCAATGCTGACCATCCAGTGGGTTGCAAACAGCAGACTACTCCCTAAAACAAAGGCATCTTCAACTGAATTGTTTCTTGTAATAGAATTCTCAAAATTATTTCTCATACCTAGCATGATCACTCGTGGTGCGGTAGGCAATGTCATCTCCTGCTCAACCGACATCTTGGTCGAGGTTGGCTGAAAAAAAAAAATAAGATTCTCAGATATTGAAAATAATTTCTATTTAAGAAAAAAAAAAAAAAAAATTCAACTTAGAGTGATGGTGTAAAAGATCTAAAGAAATAACTTTTACATCTGTCAAGATGAAGATGTGGTCCTCTTTCTCTTGAAAGTATTTCATTAAAAGAAGAATGGCAGCGATAGGGACCTGATGGTTGTTCATGCTTTCATGCTCCATCTTTCATGGCAAAGCCTGGATGTCCTGGCTCCATTTTAGTGTTTGATTTAGGAAAAAGTTAATAATCCTCCTGCCCTTGGTGAGGAAAGCTTCATGGAGGCGTGTGTCAATATCAATATCAGTGAGCATATGAAAACATACCTCTTTTAGTGAAGAGAAATGGCCATTGCTCCTCAACTTCACACAGACTGGGAGGGGTCATGTATTTATCATGTGCCTCTGATATATATAGGTCAATTCCATATTCCTCTCTACGTCCATTGCCTCAACAGCTGTAGGTCCTTCTGACTTGAAGATGGTTGCCAAGATCTTTCTCTTGTCTTCCAATGATTCTGCTGTTTCTCCTTGTGGAAGATTAGTGGGTTGCCATTTTGTACACCCATAACTATCCACATCTGTTCTGCTTCTTTTTATGGCAGCATCATTACCACTGCTGTCATCACTGGACCTTTTCATAGGCTGTCGGATTCGATTACTGACATTGTCATAATATATATAGATCAAACTTTTATTTTTTCAGATAATGTTTATTGCACATATTTTGTATTTTAATTCCTTAATATAAAACAATATACGTTCAGACACAGTCAATAATACGAATCTAATGTTGTGATACGAGACACCAGCGGTCACGTGACAAAAGAACGAAGGACTCAAACCCGAAGACTCGAAAAAAAAATTAACTAATCATTTCTGTTTCTGCATAGTGCTATGGGTTTCTGGCTTGAAGAACGAACGACTCGGACCTGAAGACTCGAGAGATGAACGAATAATTTCTCTTTCCGGTACTGACAGCATATCCTCTATGGGACTGAGGAAGAACGAAAGACTTGGACCCGAACTCGAACCCGAGACTCGAAAGATTAACTAATCGTTTCTGTTTCTGGCCCTGCTGTGTCACACACGGCACAGCCCAGCAGACAGATCAGAGTCAGACACTGACGAGCAGACAACTAAACAAACTAGAAAAAACGTGATAAATATGAAGTTGCAAAGGACAGAACATCTCGGATCAGGAGGTGAGGTGAATGAACAGAGTCCGACTGCAATAGCCTGAACTTAAGACCCAACAACTAATCAATTAATAAAACATTTTGGTTTCTTATAATTTGGCTTTGGCTGCATTACCCTATAGTTTATTTTTATTATTTTTACAAATGTAATCAACATTTTCGTAAGTTCTAGATGTGTTGGGATATTTAACATGCCATTTTATTTATATTATTTTGAAATGAACGAAATGGCTCGGAAAAGATTCTTTAATTTTACTGAACGAGAATCAAATATCCGAGTCAGTAAAATGATCCGAACTTCCAACTACTACACAGCGGTGTTTCGTTTATGAATTAATCTGCGTTTTCAAACAAATCTAGTGAGTCAATGACCCATTCAAAAAAACAGTCGCTTGCTTTGTTCCTGAATAAATCTGCCGTTTGAACGAACTGACTGAATGAATCATTCAGTGACAAAGACAGTGACTTGCCGTCCCCTACTGGCAGTTTTAGTTTAATTTTTAAAGTATTTTTTTCAGTTATTTAAATCATTTAATATTTCTAGATTGAAAACCTTCTATTTAAAACATTAATCTCATAACATATTGTTATCATGAATTTAAATGCATTCATGCCCCTTCAGAGCCTCATTAAAGTCCCAGTGAACAGAAAGTTGCAAACAACTTTTCTCCAGTGTTGTGAAGTATTTCCATGTGAAACGGAATATTAAATAGAGGGCAGGGATTTACTTTATTTTTTATTTAATTTTTATTAAGGTTAAATAAATAAAAAAAATACCTAAGTGCTCCTAAAAAGAAATGTAAGTGTAAAGCCATGCAAGTTATGCATTACAATATGTTAATCACGTAATGCATCTGATAGTCAAAACATATACTTAAAAAAGCCAAATATCCTCAGTGCTTGTGGCTCTTAAAAGAGCCTTTGGGCTGTAGTTACCTCCTGTTGACACAGGGAATTATTTTTCATCAATGATTATTGGCTAATGACTATATGAACATGTTAAATCACAGATCTGGGATCACTTATAAAATCAGATGACAATCAACACTGAAGAAAGGGAGAAGTAAATCAGTTTTACCAATAATTAGCATAGAATTTCTAAAATATTTTGTAATGAACATTTTTCAATTAATCTATTGGTCTGCCTTTACATTGCTTTAAAAGCATTACTTTTTTAACATGTCATATCTCTGTCACGTGCAGAGTGAATCGCACGGTGAACCAGACAGTTTGCAGCATTCAATTGGCTGTCGGTCCAATAAACCTCTGACATCGTATCTAGACTTTGTTGATGAGAGGATTCGCGAGCCTGCATAATTCGGCACTGAATTAAAATGGCGTTATGAGCAGTGAGTAGATTCTGACTAACCTGAACACCTTTGATAGGTCATTGCGTTCAAGAGACCAGACAACTAACGTTATGTCTGTGAATGGCTACATTGATGCTCACCGCTACAAAACGCATTGTAATATTAATTTGCCATTCTCTAGAGAGTGAACACAAATAAGCACTATTATAAACTGGAACGTTTGCCAAATCTGTTGCGCCAATACATTATTTCAGTATCAATTGAGTGTGCTCTTAATTGCGGTGGACTGGGGGAGAGAGACTGCGAGAGAGTGCGTTTGAGAATTCGCGCCAACGTTACTTTAAATAGCCTAACGTCACACACATTTAATGGCATTCATTTAAATGACGAGTAAAATATACCATAACTGGATGTAAAAAATATGGAAAACCATTGTTTGTGTAAATACTACATTGGGTCCATCTGGAAGAGGCAGTCAGTCAACTGTATGACATAATGGGATATGAAAGCGGCAGTTTTTGCCGAAAACTAAAAGTTCCTTCTGACTGTCCTGTTAATAATAGCCTATTAGATTGTATTATTTACTTTCTTCATAAATTTAACTATATTTAATTGATATTGGTAATGGTTTACGTTGTAAAAGTAACTTATAAAATAAATTTGTTAAGTAAAAAGTACTTACTTCAGAAAAACTCGCAGCTGGCGTCTAGCTAGAGCGATCCACTCTGAGAGATGTCAGTTTTGCGCGCACTCGACACGTCACACAAACATCAGTTTACATTCTGCCAGGTTGTTGCGCGGGCTTTGCACGTGAGCAACAATTTAAAATTAGTGAGGTCTAAGCAAAGTTATTATTATTTTTATTATTATTAATGTTATTTAAATATCACCACACCTGTGCTCTTTTACCTGGCATAAAAATAAAACAAAAAATGCCTAATTTGCCTGTATGGGAAGCAGTTGTCGATTACTATTATTATTAGGAATCTAGCACCGATAGTGAGAGGACTCTATTGTTTCTGCTCAGTTTATTATTATTATTAGTAGTAGTAGTAGTAGTAGTATTGTTGTTGTTTTTTATTGGAGAAAATGCTACTATTAAAATTAACATCCAGTGTGTGAAATGAAAATGATTTTATGATTTTCATCTGCAGAACAAGACGGAAAAAACTATAAAACATTATCATATGACATTTTAATAGGCCTAAAACATTAATACAATATGCATATAGCCATATGAGTAATACAAGTTGTGGACACAATGACGATAGCCTGGTAATACCAGACTCTGCTACTTCACTTTGCTTCGTAGACAGAGTCTGGAATGGCATAATAGAGAAGTGTTTTCTCTCTCGCTAGGGGGCGCTTGTCTGAAGTTTAAAATCATTGGTTACCCGTAGCCAATCAGATACGTTTAGTTATGACGAATGTTATGCGCCTGTACAGCCGCATCGAAGCACAGACATCATGCATCGAACTCAAATCTATGATTGAACTTCCACTGTAAACCTGTTGTTAACACATGATGATGCGAGCGAAATACCGGAGTGAACATGACTTTTGCAGTTTGAAAAAGAGTTGAATTTTCTCCATAACAGAGCGAATTGAATCCCGTGTCTCGTTTCCCATTTCCGCGGTCGTTTCGGTTTTCGATTTCTCTAACCTACAATGTAAAACTCGGCCCTAAGCATCTACGTCAGGCTACAATGACAAAGGCAATGATTACAACTTAATTGTATGTATAGAAATCTGTCTTCTTCATTTACAGTAGCACTACTGCTTTTGCGTAAACAGTAAAGTACTGTAAATTCATACAAAATACCCACAATTCAGTGCATATTACAGTAGTTTACCGTAAATAATATAAATGATATTTTACTGTGCTTTTTTGCGGTAAGTTGCTGTAAAATTACGGCAAAGTCTAACAGTGTATGTTCCCATCCAAAATTGCAAATTTAACTTATGCGCAAAATTTGCATATCACATTTGTGAATAAAGCACTTTTACCATCCATCAAGTCAAAGAGAACAAAACTGTAATTTCCTGATAAACTGGCAATACATATCACAGAAAACTAGAAGCCATTGAATATAATAATTTTCATATATAATGAATTCATTCCATCTCAGAGCTAGCGGACGAAACACAATAAATGTGTTTTCATCTGAGAATGCCTGCTGTTTGGGAATGCAGTCTTGTGAAAACATTCTGGGAGGCAATTAGACAGAAATACTTTTATGACAGGCCTTGGCTCAGGCATTGCAGAATGACCAAAACATAATTTAATATGCTGTGCAAAGAGATTGGTCCACTGCTTAGTGAAGTTATCCTGTCCCCTCACGCAAAGTCACATTACTTTTTTTGATTCGCATGAAGGAATTTCTTTGGCAAATGCCGTTTCCAAAATTTGGTGTTTCTATCAATAATTTCTGATGCAATACTTTAAAATGCGCATAAAAACATGGTGATGGATAGATGCTTAATTAGACTGAGATGTGGTGAATTTGGAGGCCAAAGCAACAGCTTGAACTCTTTGTCATGATTCTCAAACCATTTCTGAACAATTTTTGCAGTGCTGCTGGGTAGCAACGAATTACTTAATACCGTGTTACTGTAATTTGATAGTTTGTAATTTGAGTTATTTAACACATTATAATTTTCAAAATAGTAATTAGAGTATAGTTTCAAGCCATCTCTATATGTTACTGCCGCATTACATTGCTGACAGAATACAATTTTTTTTATCTAGAGATTGTAAAAAGGGTGTAGCACCCACACTGTCTAGTCAAGTGCATTCAGTGGATTAGAGACCTGCTCCCGTGAGATCCGATGCAACAGAGTGCATCACGGGACAATATGGGTGAGTGTTGGTGTGGGCAGATAGGGTGTGGGATGAATAAAATGATTCTAGGGACCGCAAAATAGAAATATCTAAACAGAAAATATCTGAAACAAATAAATTGTTTTTTATTTTCATTCAAAATATAGACGATTAACAGGTGCGAGAGTATGCAGAGTTTCTACTTATGCTATAACACGTATTTGTAGTGTTGAGCAATGCAGTGGTAAAATTTGTGTGAACACAGGTCCATGAACACATGAATTGTAGACATTATAAGTGATTAATTATGCATATATTAATTGTTTTATAACAGAAATTTGTGAGATTGTGATGAACTGATATGTCTTTTAGAGATTATAAATGCAGCGCTATTTGCTGGCATTCTGCAATGCAAAACCATGAATGCAACAGCTGCTTGCTTTAGTTAAAAATAGTTTAGTTAAAAATAGTTTTCTGTGAATGTTGATGCTTTAATAAAAAATATTTATCGGGAGCATGTATGCTGGGATTTCATAAATTTCATGGAGAAAAATGTAACGTAACTTGTAATATAACCAATTATTTTTGAAATAAAGTAATCAGAACTGTAACATGATTACTTTTTAAAAGGAGTAATCAGTAATCAATAATTTGATTACATTTTCAGAGTAACTTCAGAGTAACTTCAGAGTAGCACTGGTGGCAAGGTATGTTTAATCCTTAAAGAGGTTACTACTATCAGGGAACACCAGTGCCATGAGAGGGTGTATGTGGTCTGCAACAATCAATGTTGGGAAGGTTATTTTGGAAATGTAATAGGTTACAGATTACAAGCTACCCTATTTAAAATGTAATGAGAATTGTAACTATTTCCAATACTTTATTAAAGAAATGTTAAATGCTAAATAAAAGATTCAATTTTATTACCTTCTGATTACTTTTCAAAATGTCTAATTAATGTTTTCAAATGTTAATAATTTTGAAACATGTAAAGCATGCAGGGTTAATCTTATAGTGGTACTCAAAACTCATTACTGTCAGACTTTCAGAATCCTTGATCATTTGAATAAAGATTATAATTTATTTTTAAAGCACATCCATCACAAAAGCACCACGTTTTACTTTGCGATTGTTCTGAGGTTAAATAGAGATTCATAATCATTAAAAAAAAGCTATGGTACTGTTTTTTAAATCAATCTTTGCATAGCTATGACAAGCTATGGCAGGGAATCTAACAGTTAATCTTAAAAAAGAGCATATAAATAAACCCAAATAAGAAATAAACAGTTAATCGTAAAAACATGCCTTATATTTTAAAGCAGTAAATGCAATTTGTGAAATTAATCAATTAAATCTCTTTGTGCGTGTGTGTGTGTTTTTAAATGAGATGTAACCCCATTTGTAATCTTTAACATTTTCATACGTAACTATAATTTAATTTAAAAAAAATTATCATTAACTGTAACTGATTACAGGTTAATTTATTTTAATTATAATTAAATTACGTAATTCTGTTACATGTTAACTAGTTACTCCCACTGGCTACAATCTTTATTTAGGTGTAAAGTGTTACTGGATCAGACAGGCTCGCCTTCACTCCCTTCATTGGCTACTTTTACATGCACAATTTTTGGTTCAATTAGACTGATTTCATTCTGATCGATGAATCTGAATGTAGTGTTTACATGAACGCTAAATAAAGTAATCGGGTTGATGTGCGCGTTTGTAGGTCACAAACTTCAAATCGGAATTAATTATTCGTTTTTTTATTTTTATTTTTTACATGCGCACACTGCACACATATGGGTTTTCTCACTGTTTGCACATAATAACCACCCTCCTAAATGGTTTCTTTATTTTTAACCACTGTGTAGTGCTGCTCATATTTATCACAGAGCAAAAATGCCCCTCCTCATGCCCTAAACGGGTTGCCTGTGGATGAGAATCCAAAACAAGGACTGGTGTGAGGTTGTCCTGCTCCACTTCATAGTTGCCAAGTGAAAGGAAAGTTTTATGATGACAGGACATGCATTTATATAACACTTTGTTTTAAAGGAAGAACCATTCGTTCCACTCGTCATGTCATTATGCTGTTTCTGCGTCATTACACATGCGCAGTCCTTTCAGTTTCCGGGTTCAATCCAATTGAGTGTTTACATGCACCCTCAATCATATTAAAAAAAAGGAATAAACCACCCCTTTCAATCCGATCGAAATTTCATTCTGATCGAGCTCAGTCGGATCGATAAAGGTGTTTTCAGACCGATTGAGCCATCAGCCCGATTACAAATAGATTATTTTGTTGCATGTAAATGTAGCCATTGAGACATAGGTGCCCATGACCCTGACTCTGGTTCACAAGTTTTCCATCCTTGCATCACCACTGTATTCTGGGAACAGCCCACAAGACTTGCCAGTCAGACTTGACTGCTCTGACCCAGTCACCTCGCATCAGTATTTGGCCCTTGTCAAAGACATTCAGAAAATATCGCTTGGTCATTTTTCTGGCTTCCAACACATGAGATTCAGTGAATGTTGTCTTGTTCACTTATCCAAGTACCATTGTAACAATATAATTAATGTTCACTTTCGAAAGGGAACTCCACGTTGCATCCTCTAAAGGGGGGTTGGGGAACATCTTCAGCGTAACTGGCGTCTGAAGCATGGAGGAAAAAATGACAACGAACTTGACATTGCCAGGTGGCTGCCTATGACATAAACAATAACACGACTGCGGGTATATAAAATAGCACCTGGGTAATATGTCATCCTTTTTTTTGTCTTCAGGAGATCTGTTTTAAGGGTAGTGAAAAGGTGATATGTGGAAAAACTACTTAAGGAAGTGTGTTCATCTGGTTCAGTGTTTAATTACACCGAATGATACACATGATATGTGAGTAATTTGTCTCAGAGAGGATCATACTCATACTGTTCTCGAGGGAGGAGATGCTTGTCCCTTTTCTCGGGGGAATTAGGATGAGCATCGACAATCGGTGGTTTGGGACCTGCTGCAGCCGAGGTGCAGTGGAGACTGAGATCATGGGGCTCACAGGTTGAGCTGGTGGAGGATTTTGAACTGGATATTTATCTTTCTTATTCTTCTGCTGGCGATGTGGGCAATCTGCTGGATGTGGATGTTCTTTCTTTAGAGTTGTCTGATACAGCAGATAGTGCTTTTATTAGATGCAAGCCTAGAAGAGCAGGATGTGGTTGTTGAGGATGAAAATGAAGCATCGGAACCCTCTCAGCTTATTATATCTTCCTTTTAAACATGAAAAAGCCAAAGGCCACTCACTGCAGGTCAGATAAGCGTTTTTTGGCTGGCCATGATCTCCTAGTTTCAGCGAGTCTTCCATTTTTTACCAGACAAGCAGTGTTTTGAGGTGGAAAGGTCTTGGAAAAATTCATATTCTGTTTGCATTCACTTTTTTAACCACGCAAATTATGCAAACTTGGAGGGAATGCGCGTGCACAGAGATGTTTTATTTTCTCCCATGGAAAAGACATTGGCAAACTATCTTTCAATGTGAGAAACATAGATGTTGAAGACTGCGGCTGTGGGTCATGCTGGTGGTGCTCTGCACACGATGGCTGTGTTCCTGGATGATGGCAAGGGCCTGTGCCCTGAAGTGGTGATTAAATTGTGCTGCACTACAAATCTTGCTCCCACTATTGATAGAAAAGGAGGACATTGGGCTACCTGCATCTGTGGACTATAGGCATGCTCAGAGGCAAAGTGTGGCATCATGGGCTCCTCCTCCCACTGCTGGCAGGAGCAGGACTCAAAAAAGAAGAGACATGAAGAGGAATAGGAAGGATTTGAGGGAGGTTATTGAAGCCATACACGTGGGTGGCACAAATTTGCCCCACGTCAAAGGGAAGAGAAAATTGTCATTTCTCATTCCTATCCCAGCCAAGCTACATGGTCCACTCAAGTGAGCTCTAGCTAAACTTCAAGTATTTGGCCCCATGTAGGGGCCCCTTGGCAGATGGTCCTTATGCTGAGTAAACTCGGCATCCTCTCACTTAGAGAGTCATTCTGCTGAGGCCTCTGATTACCTGGGCTCTGGTTGGACAGTATAATCAAGTGTACAGCCCTTGTTGAGGCCGCCCTAATAGTCGGTCTTATGGTTGAACTGGTTTGGCCTGCTCTTACTTAGTTAGTAATTCTGCTGAGGCCATCACTCACGACAGACAGTAATACCAAGTGTTCGGCCTTCTGTGATGCTGCCTTGAGAGTCTTTCAGCTGAGGCCTCCGATCTTCAGAGCTCTGGTCTTTGGCAGTAATATGAGTATGTAGGCTCTTTCTCTTGAGCCTCATTAATTGCCTCTGACACTGAAGTCTCATCTTGTTCTATAGAGTCATTATCTGAGACTTCCACTCTTAAAAGTTCCCCTACTTGGTCTAAGTGTTGTTAGACTTCTTCTTGTTTAGGAGAGTAATTCTGCTGAAGCCTCTGCTCTTGAGAGCTCTGCTTAGGCAGTATTAATGTGTAGGCTCTTTCCTTTGAGCCTCACTAACTGTTCTAGTGTTGAGTGTAGCCAGGTCTCCACTCTTTCTGAGAGTTGTTTGCTAGATCTCCACTCTAGAGTTCCAAACTTTGGTGGGTGAGCTAGTCAGTGAACTCCTTTGGCTTGCCTATAGGAGATTTTTCGGCTCGTGCTCTGGCCAGAGCAAATTTATTGAGGCAGGGATGATGTTCCTTTGAGTCTTTGACTTAGGGAATCCAGTTATTCTGGCCCTCATCCATCAGCATGGTGACGTTGGTACACTGTAAAGTTTACCTTAGATTTAATTAGTGGTAATTTGTGGTACTATAAGACAAATAAATAAAATTGGGAAATAAAAACAACAACTGTAAAACAAAGTAACTGCATAATTTATTCTGCCGCAATGCACTCTGGGAGTCAGTGAGTAGCTATACTAAGTCATGAGCAAACCTAAATTAAAGCATCAAGTAGCCCCTACGGTTATTTTTTAGTAACTAGAACTCTGGACTAAGTAAACTATACTATACTATACTATACTATACTATAAGCATTTGTCAGGACAACATACTATTCCTATTTCACTTCTGTTTTTTTTTCGGTTTGTATGCTTTCCTTAAGCAAGCCGAACTAATTCGATTTTCCAGTGAATATTGTTCCCCTAGCGCCCTCTAGAGTATGAGTTCTACTGTGTAACCATGGTTCCCTGAGAATAGGGAATGAGATGCTGAGTCTCTTTGCCATGCTTCGGGCCTTCTTGCATCTTCTTCAGACAAAGAAGTGGATGACATATTTCACAGGTGCTCTTTTTTTACACACAATTGTGTCATTGTTTATGTCATAGACTGCCTTCTGAGTTCCCCTACCACCTTCTAGAGGACTGAGCGTCTTGTTCCCTATATTCAGGGAACCATTGCTATATGCATAACCTGAGATGTTTTTCACCCCACCTGTCAAAAGTTAATTTTTTGGCTGATCAGTGTAGAGTGATAATTTATTTTTATATGCATTTTATGTAAGTAGCCTCATATACTGTTGCCTTCGGTTGAAAAAGAAATAAAAAAAGAAAAGAAAAATGCTTATTTCCTGTTTAATTGTCACCATCTCCATTCACCAAGTAGGCATTCTTGTTGGTCCTGGAAGACTATTCTTATGAATCAGTCTGATTGTAAGGTAAATTTCAGAGCCAGACCTGCAGTTGATACTCAGCTTTGTTTTAAAACAAGTTTATTTTGTTTACTCTGTCCACAATTTCATCTATCTTTACATCTCATTTGTTGTAACAAGAAACATACTTGAGATTTGTTTGTATATGAAGATAAACTGTGCAAAGCAGTGTTATATATACATATATATTGTCCCACTTTATATTAGGTGGCCTTAACTACTATGTACTTACATAAAAATAAGTACAATGTACTTATTGTGTTCATATTGTGTTGTAAAACACTTGCTGCTATTGAGGTGGGATAGGGGTAAGGTTAGGGAGAGGGTTGGAGGTATGGGTAAGTTTAAGGGTGGGTTAAGGTGTAAAGTATGGGTCAACAGTGTAATTATAAATGTAATTACAGAAATTAAATACAGATGTAATTACATGTAGTTTTTTTAAATATAAGTACAATGTAAAAACATGTATGTACAGAATAAGTACATTGTACTAAATTATTAATTAAAATGTAAGTACATAGTAGTTAAGGCCACTTAATATAAAGTGGGTCCATATATATATATATATATATATATATATATATATATATATATATATATATATATATATATATATATATATATATATATATATATATATATATAATCACAAACTGTGCTAACAGAGCTGACAACCATCCTTCATAATAAAGGATTATCCCATATTGAAATATGAAATGCTTCATCCCTTATTGAATCAATCTCCATGTAGTTCATCTGTGCACAATTAGTTTGATGCACTTATTGTAATTTCATACAGTATTCAGTAGGGATGTGCACATCAATGCTGCAGTATCGATATATTGATACTCAGAACTGCGGCTGTGCGCAGTGCAGTGTGCCATTCACCATCACAACACATAAAATGGTCAAGACTCGCGCGAAAGATGACCGCCGCTCCCTATACGCAGAGTACACAGTCTGTGTAGGGCACCAACTCCCAGGGGGGCACCATCCCAGTTGCTAAAAACTTCCGCCATTCTCCCATCCGTGCTCGCAACTGCTCGCACCTCATGTTTGCGGTTGAATGTTCATAATTGATGGATAGACATCTATGCCCGGGTAAAGGACATCAACAATCCGGCGCAGAGAAAAGAAAACGAAAAGAAAGTAAAAAAAAAAAAAAAAAAAAAAAAAAAAAAAGGCATAAAGTTGGCTTGACGTTGGACGTTCGAGAGTCTCAAATTTAGGGACCGTCTGGTATACAATATTTCATGTATATATATATATATAATATTGGTAAAAACAACTGTAACTGTTCATCTACTGTAGGTGTCAGCTATAATGCACAATTGAATTGAACGATTGATATTAATTAAAATAAACTGTAAATCAAGTGTAAATTATGCTAATTTTTCACATGGGCTCAAATGCAAATTTGAAGCTCAATAGCATTTGAGGAGAAAGACTTGCAGTCATAAACCAATTGTAATGTGTTCATTTAGGTGTCAGGTAAAATGCACACCTTACACATTTTTAATATATATTAAATATATATATTAGGTAAAAATGAGACCCGTTTATCACTTTCAGGCACATTACTCTGAAAGTTTTTTTTTTTTTTTTTCAGGTTCCCTTACGAAAATTACCCATGGTTTTAACGATAACACCACAAATAATCGTTTTTGTAGCCATGGTATCTGCAGATTAACCATGGTTACTTCAAATAATAATTTACAAAGAAATATTAATATGTATGATATTATCAGTATGGATAATATTTAAATTAACAATGCATACTTGTAAGCCTTCTGGAGTACAAACAACATAATGCTTCTGCTTTCTACTTCTCTTTATTATCTCTTGGCACTTACAAGTATTGTTTTACACTGCAAACAAGCAATTATTATTTAAGCCAATTAGTCACACCTGTGACACATAACATTTGCTACCTGCTGTGTTAAATGCATGAGCATATATGAAGCATATAACAGTGAATAACTGCTTCATCTGTGGAGTTAAGATAAATACTGGCTTTAATCCTGTGTTTTGCTGCACTGTAGCGTAATCTTACACAGCTCTGCCTCTTTTTCCAAACCACTGCACACTTGAGATATTAACTAAGGTAAGTAAAAATTAATGTTAGCTTTAACAGAGCGCATACACAACTCACTATAGCAAAGAAACATTTTCTCTATAGAGCATTGTGGTGAAGAATGAATCTATAAATAATTTATCTTCATTTCATACATGCCATGGTTTCACATATCAAAATCTGAAACAGATTAGGGTGGTTTTAGCAGTAAGTGGTGCTATAAGAGACACGGAAACTGCTAGCATAAATTTGAATGTCCCATTGACTTAATGGTGTCATGTAACTTCTTATTTACAAATTAATCAATGAGTTTTATGGACTCTGTCACATTACTTAAAAATAATTTGCTAACAGTTATGTCATCGTAATATTTAATACCTCAGGAAAGCAAAATTATGGATTGTAAGGTTCAGTATAAAAAAGAACAGGAACTCTTGAAAACAAATAGAATTTTAAAATGACAAGGCTCATTCTTCATAAGTTTGCCACATAGAGACATTTTCTCTGGCAAGCAACAATCAAATGTGCTTTGGATGAGGGAATAATAAAATTGTTATAGAGTGGTACTAGTGAATAAATTTTCATTAAGATACTAAACCATAACATGAATACAAGGAAGGTAGGATTAAATACGGTCAAGAATTAGGCAGTACATCCAAGTCACTAGCTACGTTTTACATGTAAATGAAGTCATTCATATTGATGAATTGTGTTATTTTTGCCTTTAATTATCACAGGCTTCCAGTCATATTTGCATTTTTCACATGCAACACTGCATGAATATACTTTCGCAAGGGAACTCCACGCTGTGTCCTCTGGAGGGTGCTAGGGGAATGCTGTCAGCGTGACCGCTGTCTGAAGCGTGAATGAAAAAAACGACAATGAACTTGACATTGGCAGGTGGAAGCCTATGATGTAAGCAAATGAGCGACTATAGTCATAAAAGGGCACCTTTAGAATACGTCAACCTCTTTTTTATTTTCAAGCATTGTGTACAAAACACATATGCATTTAACTCATGAGAGAGAAGGATGTGCTCACTGTTGCATTCCTGTAGCTACTATAGCAGAGGTCTGTACTCAAGTTTTTTGCCAGCATTTGCACGAGCACATTCACTCTCGGGAGTTGAACAAGCTGTCAAGTGGTGAGTGTAAAACTACTAAAACTGCACACTAACCTTCCTCCTGCTTATTTCCTTTGTTTTAAAAAGCAGACTTGATATAATTAAAAAAAAAAAATAAGTTGAATATATGGAATGAAAGTCTGGATATATAAAATGATCGCTGAATATATATGTAATGAAAGTCTGAATATATAAAACAATTTCTAAATATATATGGAATGAAAGTCTGAATATACGGAATGAAAGTCTGAATATATAGAATGATAGTTTAAATATATATAGAATGATAGTTTGAATATATATAGAATGATAGTTTGAATATATATAGAATGAAAGTCTGAATATATGGAAAGTCTGAATATATAAAACAAATGTCTGAAAATCATTGCAAAAGCAAAAGCAATGAGCGAGTCCGGACGAAATTTAGTAGCAGCAATTTTAAGTAACGATCGTCTAATTAACACCCTGGCGAATGTGTGTACAGGCCAAAATATTGGCAACCGTACTCAACATCGTTCTACTGATGAAGAAATGTATTCGCTATCTCAGGGGCGAAGACTGTAGATAGCTGTGGGTGGTCCCTGTGAGGTACAAGGCATGCTCCTTTCTGTAATGTTTGCTTGATAAGCAGGAACTTCCTGGGCTGTTAAGTTCACCGCATTCGCTCTTCCACGGTGAAATAGCGAATAAATTTCATGTGTGTGTGTGTGTGTGTGTGTGTATGTGTGTGTGTGTGTGTGTGTATATATATATATATATATATATATATATATATATATGTATCTGTTCCGAGTGCTTATTAGGAGGCAATGAGCACTTGAAACACTGTGCTTTGTTTTTTATGTTTATCAAGCGATGAAAATGTTTAACTTAAGTGCCCAAAACGAGGTGTTTATGGATGAGAGTCCAAAACAAGGACTGGTGGTGCATGTGTCATACACCATTTCACATAAACTAGTGGAAGGAGAATTTTAGAATGCCACTTATGATTCAACAACAACAGCTTGTACCGCGCGTCATACTTCATTATGCCAGTTCTACATGATTACACATGCTCTGAACATTTCTGTTTTCAGTCTGATCAAGTTTTTACATGTCTTATCAAACTGATTAGAAAAGGTTTAAACCACCCCTGACAATCTGAATTAAATTTCAGATTAGGTCAAATGTCTGTAAACTTAACAGATAATGTCCTGACGCAAAAAAGCACATATCTTTTCCATGTTCATAATTTTTTTCCCCCCTTCTTAGTGAGTTGGTGTGTAAACTGAACTGGAGTGTGTTTCTCAAAAAGCATGCTTGCAAGTTCCTTCATTGCCAACTTAGTGCAATGACTTAGTGCAGTGACAATGGTGTTCCACAAATCCATAGTTCCAACAAACATTTGCAGGCAGCACTGTAAAGTTGTTTGGTTGGAACTACATATCTCAACCTGTGGTTAGAAGCATAGTGTCTTGTTTGAATGCTATATGGACTTAAATATATAATGTATTTTAACAAAATAAGCAAGCTAGTACAATCTACATCAGGGTGTCCAATCCTGCTCCAGGAGGGCCAACATTCTTCAGATGTTGCAGATGCTGCAGATCTCCTGCAGATTTTAACTCCAACCACCTCCTTACTTGCCTGCAAGACTAAGGAACCCCTTTTCCATCCCCTTGTCCAAATACCCAGACGTGCGGTATTGGCCACATGAAAGCACAAGCAAGACTGTCACCGGTTTATAATCGCACATTAATTTCAACTGATTAAGTAGCAGAGGTTATCTCCATTATCTCTAACAATGCATCATACTATGTTTATATAAGCAGTTAGTTGAATCAGTGTTCGGGAAACACACCACTGAATAGGAAATTGCTAACAAATTTTTATATTTTTGGCTAAAAGTGCTTTTGTGTAGACTCAATTATCATATTTTTTGACATTGTTTAGAAGACTTTGATATTTAATTGGTTTATACACACACACACACACACACAGACGTTTGTTTTTGTGAAAAGTGGGGACATCCCATAGGCGTAATGGTTTTTATACTGTAGAAACTGTATATTCTATCGCCCTTCACCAACCCTACCCCTAACCCTAACCCTCACAGGAAACTTTTTGCATTTTTACTTTCTCAAAAAACTCATTCTGTATGATTTATAAGCGTTTTGAAAAATGGTTACGTCCTCATAAGTCACCCTCTCCTTGTAATACCTGTGTCATACCCATGTCATTATACAGAGTTGTGTCCTGATATGTCACAAAAACATGCCCCCCCACACACACACACACACATCATCATCATCAAATATTTGTAATCTTCAGCTCCGACAGTAAAATGTCTCTTATTATAAGCCAAAATTACCAGCATGTTCTAAAATGAGCCTAATCAGTGAAGCGAGGGTAGCTACAGTATATTATTCATATCAGACTGTGCCAAACTAAACTGTCTTCTATTTTATGTCAGACTTTTGGCAACACTAGAAAATACATAAATAATAATAATTCTTCAGTTTTTGACAATTATTGCGATGTTTTTGATGTAAGTTTGTGTTTTTCAAAGCTAGAAGTCAGGGATCCTTGAGCTCTTTTGCCACCCATTTAGATATCTGACTGAGTACAGATAGGACCATTTTAAACACGTTAAAATAAACTTTAATGATGATGAGAGGCACAACCTAATCAATGCAGGTTGTCGTAATTGCAGTATGATAAGTGTTTACCGTGTAGATTATGGTACTGCTATGCTTGGTGGAGTGGCACTCCTTGTAGTTTTGACTTAATCAGCATATTGCAACATGAACAGCTGTCTCATTGAGTCAGCTTCAGCTCTGAGAGCAAAGCAAACTGTGTGCTGATTATTAATCACTTGAAGAGCCAGATTTCAATATTTCACTCTAATCAATGGCCTTGGTTTGAAGTTAGTGAGATCATGAACTTTGAAAGTTATGCTCAATACAAACAAGCCAAACCTAGATGTTATTCTGTGTCCATTTTTTTTTTTTTTTTTTGTGGAACACCAGATTTCATTTCAGTCAAGCCAGCAATGTTGCAATATTGCAATGATGCACCAGATGTGTTACGATCACCAACTGGAGTGCCCATGAGCTCCTCCTAAGGGCACCTGACCCCAGACTGTTGTCACTACCTCACTAACTACATTCACCATAATCCTTTACTTTTGTTCACTGATTGAATTCACCTGTGTCTTGTTTACCTCCATTAGTCTCACCCTATTTAAAGCCTGTTTTTTTCACTGATTTATTGCTCAGTATTGTTAGTCTGTAGTGTTCCCTAGTTCCTGTGTTTTTCATTGTTTCCTACTTCCTTGCTTTCTTGCCTAGCCTTGTTGCTTCTTAACTACTTAGTTTAGCCACTATGCATTGGTTTTGTTGTCATGTTCGGTGAGATAGCTAACGTGATTTTTTTAGGACTTAAGGAAAATCTTGACCACCGATATTTCTGGTGCTCATCTGAAGATCTGAATGTAGCGCGAGACAATCCACTGCAATGCAGACTGAACCCTGTCTCGTATCTCCATGCTCCTAAGTCATAAAACTCGTATATCCAATAAAACATGATTTGGGGAAAATGTGTTAATGTTGGTACACAACAATATATGACAGCAATATAAAGTATAATAACAACTTTAACAATACAATGTTGAATAAATAAAAAAAATGCGTTTTTTTTTTATTTCCTGAAAAATAATGATTTTGGAGATATGAGGATTCCACCCGACAGCGACGCTATGCTATCTCTGTTTACATAGATTTTAGTAAGACTTTTTATTGACTTGTTGTCTTGTTGGTTGGCCCGCCATCTCAAATCCATGAGGGAGGTTCTCAACTCGAGCAATAAACTTGACCTATTTTACCAAAACAGTGTCATTAATATTCAAAATCATCTCTATATAATTTTCCTCTTTAAACTGAGTGTTTAAACTCCCATATCCACTTTCATAACGAATGTGTTATCTTACAGGCATATTAAGAATATGGAAATTAATCTTAATTAATTGCTTAGCAAAATATATTACTCAACATTCCAGAATAAATCACATTAACAATCAGTAAATATGCAAACAATCTTTACAACATGCATAATGATATGCATAGTAACAAAATACATCTTTCAAATAAAATAAAATAAATGTAAACTCACCAAATCCCGAGTTTCACAGTTTGATAAACACCCGTTTCAGATTCAAAGGAGCTTCAAAATCGACTAGCAACCACGCTTAAATCAACAATCATCATTCTAAAATTATTTATCATCATCAACCATAAAGTATTATAAACTTGCTTATAACCATATTAAATAATGTTTTTCAATATAAACCTTTTTAATCCCTTTCATCATACACAACTCATGTATGTGTAATACATGTTCTGTGCTCAAATATAATACTAATTATTTTCATTTTTACATAATTCACAATGCATATTAATCGATTGTTTAAACTTTTTAATTAAAATTGTAACTTTTAGAATATACAAATTATAATATTTATTTTCTATAGGCACCACATAATGTTTTTATTATCATGCCAAGCTTGACAGTCAAAAGCTTCACTCAAAGAGGCACCATTAACCCCAAAAAAGAAAATGTTTTTTTTCTTTTTCTTTTTTTTTTTTATTTTAAACCTATGTGCTGATATTTCTAATGTGGCCAAAAAAAAAAAAAAGTTTATTTATTTTTGGGAAGAAACTTTCTGCAGCTCCTTTCTATGCCTTTTTTTATATTTATTTTATTTTATTTTGAGTATACCGAAGCCATATTGATAGCTTTGTGTGAGGAACTAAACCAAACTTATTCCAAAACTAAACCAAACGTGTTATTTTTTTGTCAATTACGCAAGAGAGTATCTTGAGCCATTACTGCTTGGAAAGAATGTTCAATTATCTTGGCTCCTAAATCCACCCAGTACATCTGAAAGCTGGCCTGGAATGGCACCATCTTAGGTAACCCCTGAGATTACCTGACGTGTCACAAGAGAAAAAAGGATTTGGAGTTAGACAGCATTGCCTAAGAAGTGTTTCCCCCGGTAAAAAAAACAAAAAACAAAAAGGCCATGAAGATTTAGAAGAAGCTAGTTCATCTGCTCTTGTCAATCATTGTGCAACAGTATATAAATAGCTACTAATATTCCATACCAGTACAGTCCTCAACCAGTTACTAATGCGCTAACTGAGCTAGCCCTCTAGCAATCTTGGACAACAAGCCAAATCTGAACTTCACCAAGAGTTATATGAAAATTAAAACTTAGCATGTCAAGTGATTTTCACCATTTACAGGGGGTAGTCGGTGATTTAATTGCCATCCGAATCCACGATGTCTGTATTTTTCTCTCACCACCCCTATAAAAATCCCCAGCCGAAATGCCTACTGTTTTTTGACAAACACCAAGGTTGTGTGGTAATTTAATTTAAATCCAAATCCACATCTCTGAGTTTACAAGAAGAAATTGATTCAAAATTCAGTGCTTAAATCATTTTTGAGCACTCCCGAATACCGTTAGGTACGCTAATTGTTGTACTTCAGTGTAATTTGCATACATATATATTTCTGAAATGCTGTAAAGTATTTAAAAGAACAATACTTCATAACTGCATACAGAAAGCGAAGAAAAAGCACATTCAGAATGGGTCTTTATTATGGCTGCAGCAGGTAGCCAATACAGTTCAAATGTGTATTATAAATGGATATATAGGCTACATAACTATATTGCGTTTAATTATATACAACTCTAGTGCGTCTATATTTAAATAATCAAATAATAAATAGGATTATATATTGTAAAATAATGTTTAGAATAATAAGTATACATTTTATATAATAATAAGTCTTTTTAAATGCATCTTACACAATAACAATACATTTTGTAAATACAATTTTATTTAGCAGACAGTTATGTGACTGGTAACGTGAGCAGCGAATTCTCAGGTTCGTAGGATCACAGAACTCACTCCTCCTCTGTGAATAGATCGCCATTCAAATCCATGAGTTTTATCAATGAGGTGATATGTAAATACATTTTTACATAGGTCAACATGAGAAACAATTGCTGTCCGAATCTGGCTTTAGACAGTATAACATCATTTAAATATAACAAGGGTCAGGGGTGGTATTCTATTAATTAGTTATATATGCCTAAAGGCTAACAGCAACACAGCATTGGCTGGTGTTCATTAAATTTAATTTTATCTGTCAATGCTCTTTTTTTATCCTTAATCAAAGGGCAGTTCAGAAAACATGTATAATAATATAAGAAATGTTATTGTTTCATAGCTGTTTCTTAACTATTTGTCCCATATAGGGTCACAGGGATGCTGGAGTCTATCCCAACATCTCGGGCCATAGACGGAAACACTCTGGACAAATGGCCAGTCCATGACAGCATAATCAATATATTGATTTGAATATATATCTGTCATGCCCTTGGACTTCCCCTGTGTCCGACACAGTAGCAGCAGCACCATGAAAATATCTCAGTTATCATTCAATTAAAACTATAGTGGAGTTATTCACCCAATTATGAAAATGGTGTCCGATTACCATTTTTTCCTCACCAAACACCTGTAATATTTATTTACTTGTTTGTGGAACACATATTTTTGGAATAAATCTTAACTTTTGTTTATATATATATATATATATATATATATATATATGTGTGTGTGTGTGTGTGTGTGTGTGTGTGTCTATGCAATTTTAAAATAGCACCAGATTTGATCAAACACTATTAGCTCTCAATTTGCTGTAACCAAACACAATGCTATCATATGACCAGAACATAGAACAGAGCAGAGTCATTTAGACTCATAAGACTATTTTATCCAAAACTTTGCAGACACGGTCATTATGAAATGTTTTTATGGGAGCTTTTCCTTTGAAACATTAACAGCATACAGGTTTGAAACAGCATAATATTTGTACTATTCCTTTAAGGTGTATTACTTGGGGTTGGTGTCTTGAAAAGTCTGCAAATATACTGATTAAGTGAGTAATGGCTGTGTATAGACTTTGATCAAGTCAATCTGTGTATCTGCTCAGGGAAGCTGCTTCCTGAATAACTGGTCTTGATTGCAGACTATCTTTAGATGGCAGTGTTCAGCCACAATACAAATCCCACAGGGCCTTTTTTTTTTTTTTAATGTAATAATTAAAACAAACAAAACAACATAACACTAAATAAATATGGTATATAAAGTATGCTACTACAACATGTTTATATCATTATCACTCTGGACCCATTATGCAACTATATTCACGTGATCTGAAATATGAATATTAATTTCAAATGAATTTGATTAAAAAAATTATAATAAAAAGTTATTCAAATGTAAAGTTTTAGAAATGAACAGCATATGAAAAGATTATTTTGAAGAGAAACAAATAGTGAGTAACACATAGGATGACCACAATGTTGTATGTATCATCATTCATAAGTAACATATTTTCTTGATGGGCAGTGAAAAATATCTTCTCAGCCATATGTTATCTATTAGGTTTCTATGGATATGTGCCAAATGTACTAATCAAACTAATCGGTTTAAACGGAGTGAACAATATTGTCTGCAGGATATTTCTGAGATGAGAATATTATCGGCTTTGATGTTATCATCACACACATTTATGAAGATAAAGGTAATACTCGGCGTTCTGCTTATCCTGCTGAAGACACATATTAAACACACAGCATCATCTGGGCCTAATAATCTGCCTTTGATAAATACCTCTGAATCTAATTAAAAGCCTGACCTCCCATAGTGCATGTTTTTCCATGAATTATTTACGAGGATGGATTTACATGAATCACATTTATCTAACAAGGTGTATAAATGTGAATCATCTCCATTATTGCATCTCTTCACTGCAAGGGAGCTTTTAAGAGGGCAGTGAATTAACGGAAGACCTGATATCAGTGCTCTTCGGTGGTAAGTGTATCTGAAAATGTAGCAGTGTATGCATGTTTGCGGGATGGAGAAAGTAAAGGAATGAACATGAAAAACAATTGGCCTAGTCACCCGGAGATGTTTTAAAATATCTGACATTCTGCTCAGAAAAATGTTTCCAAGAACCCACAACTGCTACACAGAGAGCTCAAGCTAGGGCGGTCAGTTTTACCAACCCAAATTACAGAGATTGATTATAAAAAAAATCCATTAAAAACTGATGTTAGTATTGATGCCCCATGACCTCCATTTAAATGTCATAATAAAGAATACCATCTGCACAATTCTATCTTCCACCTTTGTTTTTTTTTTTTTGGGGGGGGGGGGGGGGTGATAAATGTACAGAATAAAGTCATTAATGATGCAATGACACACACACAAAAAAATATTACATAAATATATATATTTATGTAAGTGTATGGGTGTGTACTAGAAAAATGTAATATAATAAATTCAATAAATTTTAATAATATACTACAACATACGCATAGACTATTGTTATATACTAATACAATAGCAAAGAAGACAAAAACTGCACTACATGTAATAACTTTATTGAAACATTCACATAATTTAGTTGAACACATTTTTATAAACTTTTATCTCAGTTTATTATTTGCATAATTACACATTTCATGTGAAAATGCGAGTGGTATATTGGAGATATGAGAATTCCGCCCGACAGCGACGCTATGCTATCTCGGTTTACATAGATTTACGGTTTACAGGCAGAATATGTGCTATATAAATATTTATAAACAGCCAATATGTTAATATGTTTCATAGTGAGAATTGCGCCCCAAACTAAAGTGTTACCAAAATCGCATGCATTATTATAATTACGTAAATAAATTGTCACTTTTTTATTTTTATTAAAAGCTGTAATTCCTTATGTATTATTCAATTTATTGTATTGTAATATACAGTAGTAAGACATGTAATACTTTATTTTCAGCTGTCCTTGTTACACTTTACATGTAATTACAATTATAACAATTAATTAGTTATATGCAAGTAATCCTAAAACAAACCCTAATCCTAATCCTAAATTAATTAATATTAATCTGTACTTAAATGTATAATTACACTGTAACATATATGATTCTAATTTAATATATTGTTACTAATAAATACGATAATGTTTTCTTTGCATAAGGGCTTGTAAGCCTACTCAGTATACTATTCAATTTCACATTCAAGGCAGGAGACAGAGGTGCACATGCTCTGTGTGGATTGTTCGTAATGCATTCTCTTATTTTCAGTATAATTAGATGATGACAGCACTACCCCACAGCATTATGGTGACAGGTTGTCTAAAGCAATTTGTTTTTGTCTACCTCCAAACAACTTCTTTACAGACTAGTCTTCCATTATGTTTCACTGGCTCTGTTTTGTGTGTAAAATGTCAAAGGATGAGATTTGATTATTCAAGTGTTAAAAAACAAAAAGCAAAGGTGTGGTTCACCTTCAAAACACTTCCAAGAGTTTGCACAGTCAGTCTTTGCCATTTTCTGATGAATAATGCAAACAAAACTTTAATTAAAAACGAATGTAATGATTAACTAATGCAAACTGATGCATTATATAATCATGTTAGAAAAATCACCCACGGTTTGCTCTTCGTCTGTGTACTCCGGTTCATTTCAAAAGACCCTTATTCCTCGGCTGGGATCATGTAGAGTCCTTTGAAGCTGCATTAAAACCTTACTGATTGCAACGTGTAAAAAAGACAGCATACGTCATTTTAATCAGTAATTATGTCCCCACTGGATGCAATAAATGCCTTGTTTGTAATGGGTTTTATTGGTTTTCTCTCACTCTGGGACACACAGCAGCACAGTATATGGTGAGGGGCGTAACAAT
This sequence comes from Carassius auratus, assembly GCF_003368295.1. Taxonomy (NCBI): domain Eukaryota; kingdom Metazoa; phylum Chordata; class Actinopteri; order Cypriniformes; family Cyprinidae; genus Carassius; species Carassius auratus. Next base: position 9,506,153 of record NC_039283.1, read on the forward strand.
TCCGTCACATGCTTGAGGCATTTGGCCAATCTCAATGCACTGGACACTCTGGCCAATCAGAGCACACCTCGCTTTTCAGAGCTATGAGCTTTGTAAAAAAATATGCAATTCATAAGGCGGGCCATAGAGGAGAAACAATAATGTACAGTATGTGGTAAAAAACAACCTTTCCTCCAACCAATACGCCCGTATAGGTCGTTTGTCCAAATCCCGGAAATACAAGCCATCAGAGTGTACACTACAATTGCGCCCCTATCGGCAACAGCACATTTTCATATTAATGTTTTGTGCAAATATTTTGTGCTATAATCTGGGTTTCCTGTAGCTCAGATGTTAGCGCATTTCGTTATACAATGATGCATAATCTTGCAATCGTGTGTTCGATCCCAGAGATTGCATGTGACGAAATGAGTTGAGATTCAAACATGTAGTGAACCTCATAAAGGTTGCCTGTGATGTAGTACATTTGGTCATGTTTGGAAGCTCCAGTTGTCTTTTCTCTTCTTATGGAGGAAGTCTTCAGACCCTCATCCTTCTTGCTGTCTTTTTTTTTTTTTTTGGCTCTCTCGTTCACCTTTGTCTGCTATAACGTCTCGTCTCCGGCCTGCAGACACACGTCACCCTCAAACCTGCGCTGCTGCAGCTTTTGAGTGGCATTTCTTTCTTCAACAGATCGTTACAAACTTACATGACTCTCTGAAAACCAAAAGAGCCTTTGCATCATTTGGTTTTTTGTTTGTGCAGATGCAGCACGTGGTAGGAATTAATTCTCTCTGTTTTCCAGCATGTGAGGTTTGCTCGTCTATAAGCAGAGGCCATTGAGAAAAAAAAAAAAAAGTGTTTGAGCTGATGTTTAAGAATCGGGCGCATCAGGAAACATTTGTGATCATGGAATGTTTTCTTCAAATACATTAATTTCTTGAAGACATGAACATCCTTGATGACATGGGGGTGAGTAAATTACCAGTAAACTTTTATCCTGTAAGTCAACTAATACTTTAAGTTCTATTCATTCAAAAGAGTATCACCCCCAACTCAAGTATGGCATACACGCAACAACGTTGTTCATATGAGCAGAAAGCAGTGAGCTGCACTTACTTCCTAGTGTGGTTCAGTGATTTCTTATTTTTGTTGGCCAACACGGAAGTTTGCATCAGCCTCATTCACTCATCCACAAAAAAAAGGGGGGGAAGCTAATGACAGTCTATTGAGCTACAACAAAATAGAAAGAGCTTTGGTGTTAACCAAATTCATGTTGAAAGAGATACACACAAAATTGAAGACAGAACAAATAGTTGCTGGTAGCCATTGAATTCAACAATAGGAAAAATAATACTATGAAAGTCAATCGCTATCAGGAACTGTTTGGTTACCATCATTCTTCATAATATCTTCTTTGGTGTAGAAAAACTTTTGGAACAACATATACAGGCTTGGAACAACATGAGGTTGAGTAAATGATGAAAAATTTTTCATTTTTGAGTAAACTATCCCTATATAGCAGCGGAGGATACTCATATGGATACTTCTTGAATCATGCAGCATAATAATAAATATTAAGAACCCTCATAAAGCATGTGGTAGAGGTAATATGAAAAGGCAAGGTTAACACCGTGTATTGGGTGATTTGTGAAGTGCAGGCCCTCCTGCAGCAATGGGGGGTTGATTTGTCAAAGTCATCCAAGGGGTAACACCTCGACTGCTGCCCACACGCCACTCATTAAGACATAGCTGATGGCGTGCATGGTAGCCAGTGGCATTATTGATGAACCCAACACACTTAATTGCCTCTGTGTGTCTCCTGCATATGGCTCAAACTTCTGCTGTCACACAATCTATTTCTCTCAGATATTTGCATAAAGATTTAATCCCACAAGACTCAGCAATAGCTGGCTTGCATCCAAGTGTATAAAAACACTAGATTAGGCACTTCGTGCTTTTCTCTGTATCTTGAAATAAACCTTTGAGCCAGTAGGAGACTCAAACTGTTTTTCTGTTCTTCATTTTCCTTGTTTGTGAATTTATAAAGACTTAATTTCCTCAGTAGCTTAGTCTGTTTAGCAAAAGGCTAATGGGTTTCCCTATGCACTTGGGAGGTGCTTTTAGACAATATACTCTAGTAAACCATTTGTTTGTCATGAAAATTTGCTGGGTTAAAATTGGTTTTGCAAATAAATTACAATTACAGAAACTGTCTACCTCACTTTAGGTAGGGCACAATTATGGATAAAATACAATGAGAATATCAGGCCACGTGTTTTACTGAAGGGCACATATTGGCCTCATCCGAAATTGGATACTTCCCTACTATATAGTAGTCGTAAAACTGCATGTGACAAAAAAAATATGTCAGAATTCACAGTACTCATAATAGAGTATACAAAAAAGTACCCAGATGACTGACTACTTCTGGCATAATAATGAAGTGTGCATACAATGCACACCTAGTATCCCATGAGGCCACAGGAGAGGATTTATGAATGGCAGTGGCGCGACGCCAGGTGTAGGTGATGTGGCAATGACCACATGGTGAATGTACTGTAGTCCATGTCCAGATGTACTTATTCAAAAAAGTACCTAATAATGAGAATAAGCAATATTAGATGCAGCCACGGTCATTTGTTTGGTCTGTACTTTTGTTATGTTTCCATAAAGACTGTATATTGTAGATTTTCTGTTTCCCCCCTTCATTTAGTCTGTTCGTTTCAAGCTGTGTCTAGTTAGTCTTGTTAACCCCTGTGTAAAGCCCTTGTGTTCCCTGTGTTAATTGTTCCTTTATGGATGTTCAGTCAATTATGTTCCCTGTGTCCCTTGTTGACTAGTTTCTGATTTGTTTTTTTTTGCTGCTATTATTTTAATTTATTATTATTATTATTTTAAGAAACACTGTGCACTTTGATTCTGCTGTCCCTTATCTTTATGAAATATATTTTATTTCCAGGGGCAGCGCTTGCAGGGTCACCACCTGATCCCTGAAGAAAGTAGTGGCAACCTTGGGCACATAGCCAGGCTGGGGCCTTAGCATTACCTGGGAGTCAGCTGGAGTCAGCCGGCCCAAACTCTAGGCATGAATCATCAACCGAGAATGCTTGCATGTCCCCTAACCTCTTGATGAAGGCCAGTGCAAGCTGGATCAGAGTCTTCATTGATAGAAACTTCAGCTCAACTGCCTGCAAAGTCTAAAATGGGCCCTGCTGTAGTGCTTTGAGCACTAGAGATGGGTCCCAAGAGGGTATAGAGGAGAGGCTGTTGAGGATTTGGCCTTCTCGCCACCCTAAGGATCCTGATGACCAGTTCATGCTTCCCTACTGACTTCCCTTCCATGGGGTCATGCTTAGCAGCAATCACAGCAACATAAACTTTAAGGGTGGAGGGAGATAGCATTCGCTCCAACCCCTGCTGCAAAAGGACAGCAAGACTCTGTTCAGGCATTTCCAGGGATCTTCTCGGAGAAGAACACAACTCAGTGAACAGGTTCCACTTCAAGGCGTAAGCATGTCTTGTAGACAGTGCTGTCGCCGTAGTGATGGTGTCAACTATCTCATGGTGTAGGTCACCTAGAACCTCTGTGTCCTGTCCAGGGCCCAACATAATGTTTCCAGAGATCTGGACATGGATGCCACAGGGTGCCCCATCTCTGAGTCAGTAGATCCTTCTTTAGATGAATCCACCAAGGAGGGCCTGTTATAAGGAGCATCAGTTCCGGGAACCAAGTCTGGAGTGACGAGCAGGACCTGCTCCTCATCCTCCCTTCTCCTCATCCTCCCTGATTCTGAAGCTTTGTATCTGGTCTACGTAGCATCTCAAGGGTCCCTGATCTTGCACAGTGTCTGTGTGAAAAGGCTCACTGGGGGAAAGGCATACTTGTGAAGGCCCTGTGGCCAGCTGTGTGCTAGTCCTTCGGTCAGGTATTAAAACAATTTACATTGAGAAGTCTCTGGAGACACAAAAAGGTCTACCTGAGCGGCCCCGAAACGTCTCTAAATCAGCTGGACCATCTGGGGATGGAGTTACCATGCCCTAGGGAGTAAGGCAAGCTTGAAATATGAATGGCACAAAGTGGCCCTAGATGCTTCTGACTCCAGAGGAGGAAGTGACAGGTGAGTTGCGACAAGTGAGGGGAGTGTAGACCACCTTGCCAGCAACTCTGGGCAATTGATGTGCTAGGGCAGTTGGGGGCCCGTCCAAACCCCTGAGACTGCAAGCCCATCGAACGTGGCCCCCCCCCAGCCGGTAGTGGAGGCATCCATGTGAACCACAGCATGCCTGGAGACCAAGGTCTGACCACGGGGTGAAGGTTTGGTGGCAGGCCGGTGTGACATGGACCTGGTGAGTGCCATATTGCTACACCCAACTCAGGACTCGAACATGGAGTCAGTGCTGAAGAGGTCTCATATGAAGCAGCTCTGGCAGCTTGACTGCCATTGCAGCTGCCATATATCCCAGGAGCCTCTGAAACTGTATTTCAGAGGGAACGCTGTTCTGCTCTTGAAAATATTCAGGCAGTTCAACACCGACTGAGCATGTTCTCTTCCTCATGCCACCAGATCTGGGACACAGGGGCATTTAGGAACTTCATTTTGTCCCTCATGTAAGCCAGACACAGCCAGAGATGGCGTTACTGGACCACCATAGTGGATATTGCATGGCCCAGAGCCATACAATATCTTTATGATAACTTTTTTAATCGCTTTTTATTGTGAAAATGATCCCGTTGAAAGGATACAACAGAACTTTAGCATGATGCAATTGAAGAAACATGACAGCCATTAGCGTTTTACAATCAAAGCCGATGTGAAGATTCTTCAGGCTGTATATTTTTTAATGTGATTTTAATTACCATGCCCTTGGCCTGTGTATTGACGCCAAACGTTTCTCATTAAAAGCAATGGAGTTTCCAGTACTTGTTTTTTTTTTTTTTATGGTGATGTTTGAACGTGCTTCTGTTTTGACACCATGGGAGTAAGAACAAGTTGAGCATCATTGAACGAATGATTCCATGGATATTATTTCATGCTCAGTATTCATACCTGTTAAAACCTGTTTTATTTAACTATTTTAATCTTATTTACTGAGGCAAAGCAGCCCACTTTAAAGCTAATTTGATGCTCCATGGTCATGTAGGTGACTGCTGAGGAGAGACCATCTCCTGCTGCTTTTAATTTCTTACCCACAGGGGCAAAACTAGGGCACGGCAAGGCTTCCTTTTTTGAATAGTCTTGTGGCATACTCTCTGAAGGCATGTATCTAAATGATTTAACCTGAATAACAGAGATTTTTAAATAACATATATATTATATATTTATCAATATTACTGAGATATAGCCTCTGAAAGCTTGTCGTTTAGTTAACTTTTTTTGTCTGCCTCATTGATGCTGTTTCTACCGTATTTATTTAGTAGCATGTGGTTCATTCATTCATTTTGAGCCAGTAAGTAAGTAAATATAAATAAAAATATAAATAAAGACAGCAGTGCCGTTTTTGTCAATGCCTGCAGAGTTTATCTGTTTTATTTGTGAAATTGGGCCCTATTTTAACGATCTGAAACGCAAGTGTCAAAGCGCGAAACGCGAGTAACTTTGTGGGCGGGTCTTGGCGCTGTTGCTATTTTCCCGGCGGGATAAATGGCTCTTGCGCCCGGCGCAAATCTAAAATGGGTTGGTCTGAAGTAGCTTCATTATTCATAGGTGTGGTTTGGGCGTAACGTGAAATAAACCAATCAGAGCGTCATCCAACATTCCCTTTAAAAGCAGGTGCGCAAGTTCCATTATGGATTGCTATTATTATGGCGTATTTACCAGGCGCACGCCAGGAGCGGTTCACAGCCGAGGAGACTGATGTTCTTGTAAGAGCAGTGAAAGACAGAGAAGTTGTGTTGTATGGGGATGGGAGAAACCCACCCAAAATAGCGTCGGTTAAACAGGCGTGGGAGGAAATAGCCACAATTGTTTCATCGATTTTTTTCCTGGTTCTTGACGGACAAACATATTTGTCAGATGTCCTTACATAGCCTATATGTCTTGCCACTATTGGGCAAACAGGTCTGATCCTTAATTACTACAATTAGCCTGAATAATTTGTAAGCTAGATTTATGCCTATTTTTTCACATCTTCGTGGCACACCACAATGATTTCCGTCATCTCATGTGTTAATATTTTTTTTAGTGTAACAGTTTATGATTTGCAAAAATAACTGTTGCATCTGTGTAGATTACATTAGCAAAGTGTATGCGCGTTGTGCACGCTATACATTATGGTCAAGCATGCGCCCTTAAAATAGCATAATGAACAACGCGCAACGCACCACTGACTTTAGACTAGGTTTTTTCTGGTCAGTGGCGCAATTGTTTAATGGAACAGCAAAATAGCACCAGGGATTGTTTGCGCCGGAACACGCCTCCTTTTTTGCGCTGAACCGCCCAGGGAGCGCAAGTTCATTCACTAGTTTAGCGACGTGCTTCTGTGGAGGGAAAAGCGAGCTTTGCGCGGGTGCAAAATAGGAATGACACATGCGTCTGTGTACAAAGTCAATTGCGCTGGGTGCAAGATAGGGCCCTATGTCTTTCTGTGTGGTAAACTCCTCTGTCCTGTTAACATTTGACCGGTAAAGCTTTTTGATATTAAATCATTAATTGCGGGAGCATTCTGTTGCATCCAGAAATGATTTAGCACCAATTAATTTCCACCTGGGTGCTCGCTCCCATTTCGTCTGTGCTGACCGCTATGTGTTTTTTTTCCTTAGTTGTCGCGTAGGAGACGTAGAATGCGAAGTGGCATTGTGGTAACGCTGAAGGTGAGTCTACCTCCTCCAAGGCGATCTACTCTCATTCTACTAATCAATTATTCAAGCGGGATAAGAACTGGTCTTACACAGGGCACCCTTTTGAATTGTCTCATCAGTGGATTTTACCGGCAAGTCCATGAGACCGGCCATATCACCATGCTATATCCATATCATCATGTCAACCCCCCCCCCCCTCCATTGAACAATATATATATATTTTTTCTAACCCTTCAATTATTACTTTTGGGGACTTTATGAATTATTTTGTTCAAAAGATTTCAGATATTAGATCTTACCTGACTCTTCAAACCTGACTCTTCAGTTTGAACTTATTTCTCTGCAATCATCAGCTAATGCAATCAGCCAGCTAAAATTAACTGATTGTGCATGCGATATCATTCCAGCTAGGTTAGTGAAACAGGCATTTGATGTTCTTGGCCCCAGTATTTCATCTACAGTAAATAATAGCCTTTTAACAGGCTATTGTTCAGTCACTTAAAAAAATTATAATAAAAAAACACATTTAGATCCTACTGGTGTATCATATTATCAGCCAATCTCAAAGTTACCCTTTCTATCAAAGGTAAAATAATGGTGACTAAAGGTAAGTCTTTTAGAACGGGTTTCTCAAGCCAGGTCGTGCATTAGACCAGGGGCTCATCTCCTGTTTCCAAAATGCCTCACAAACTGCTAGAGAAAGCTGTAAACTAATTCCACATTGCACATGGTCCAAACAACCTTACGCCTGTTTCACACATAATCCGTCTGCAGTGCGTATGCATTTCTTATTTTTTTACGCACCCATGTTAACTGATTCCAGCGTTCACACGGTTGCGGTACATCAGTGCGTTACAGGTGATCGATCGTTTACGTACCGAGTATCGGACTGCAAACGCGTCCTGTGTGAAAGCACAATGTCCATCCTGTCCATCCTGTTTCTGCACCCAGGGCCGTAGCTGGGGTCACTGGGGCCCCAGTGAAGGTTAGACCAATGGGCCCTGTTTGAAATTGTTTAATTTGTGTTTGTTCGTTTTTATTTATTTGTGCTATTTACACAATGTTTAAGTTTTTTTTTCAGGTCTGTAGGTGTCAAGGTACAGAAACTGAATAATTAAATGTAAAATAGCACTGGATAGTCTTCAATGTAAAAATGAAATATACAATCAAACCAAAATTTATTCAGACACCTTCAACATTTCTCACATTATTACAGTTTATTTGCTATCACTTGTAAAATGGTTATAAAATATGACAAGTACTAGAGTTAAACTGTGTCAGAACAAATTTGTCTTGATAATGTCATAACTTTGATAGAAATGTATGTAATGGATTACAATCAACCAAAACTACAGACAACTGTTATTATGACAATATTTACACTACCATCAATACTTTACTTTTTAATATTTTGTTCAGACTGTGGTGTTAAAGGTTGCATTAGCAATTCAGAAAAAAACAATTTCTACATAAGCTACATAATTGCTACATAAGCAATACACGGTGCTTTATAAGGTGCTGGATAATTTTTGATATACGATTTTTGTATCAATTTCACTAGTAGTTCACTGTATGAAGATTCTTTGGGTATAATATGTCGCACTTAATTTTGCTATACTCACTTACATAAATGTATTATAGTGTCCAGTACCTACTAGTCAAATATTAAAAAAATATATCTGATGTCTGAATAATTTTTGGTTTGACTGTTAAAATTACAAAGCAATTCAGTCAAGAGCACTGAGTGATTTTATTTAATTTTCTTGGATTAACATTACAGCAGCTAGTAGCTAAATTAGGCGCGGTCACTTTTTACGATGAACGCATCCAATATAATACACATCCCATTTTTTTCCTCAACTGTTTACTTTTTACTTAAGAAATAACTGACAGTTTTTTTGCGCATACTTTCTAAGGCGGGTATTTTGACATATTTTGTATGTATTTGTCAGCACAAGAGCAAAAAAAAAGTGTTTTGAGACGCCATTCTCTGCGTGAGCCCTGAACAACAGAACACTGCGGTGCTGAATTGGGCTCTTTTACATCTTTTTGTTTATTCAAACTGTGATTTGTTTTTGTTCGTTCAAGTGCAGGAGGGACTTCGAGGAGAACTTCGCAGAAGAGAGCTCGGTTCAGTGTCGCTGTCCATGATATGCGGCTCTCTTTCTGCATGCGCACCGTGTTAGCACCTCACGTTTGATGTGGTAATTTCACATCGCGTTGTTTTCATATGGATTACTTTATCTCAGAATATTTGTTTTTGGCAGCACTTGTTTAGTTTAAAAGTAGACATGTCAGGCTTTCTATAGATATCTCTCTCATGTCTCTTTGTTGAGTATTCAAGGAGTTACAGTTAATTTTAATGATGTGTTTGTACATGACGATCCGCGGAGACAAAGGCTGCAGACAGCGCACCTTGTTTGTTATCTTTATTTTTATAAGTGAGAAACAGATTTATTCAGTGGCCAGGTCCTGTTTTTAGCACTTGAGAATTATTAGCCAAGGTGAAACCATTTTTTTTTTTTTTTTGTCCGTGCGTTATTTGGAAAAAAAAATAATTAATGCCTTTGTATTCACAGTTAGATTATTGCAACTCATTATATGTTGGCATTAATAAATCATTGCTTAACTGCTAACAACTGGTCCAAAGTGCTGCAGTGAGGCACATTACTCCTCTTCTGAGTTCTTTACAATTGTTACTCATCGATCCCTTATAATTAATTAAATTAGTAAAAATGTTTGTCTATAAATCATTGCATAATAGGGCTCCATTCTACTGGGTGTAAATTATTGATAAATATGAGCCAAAACATTCTCTGAGGTCAGCTGACCAGCTGGCTTTGATGATTCCTAGAACTAAATGGCAAAGTGGAGATCAAGCTTTTATTGCGATAGCTCCAAAGCTCTGGAATGAATTATCATTTTTTCTCAGGTCAGCTGCCACATTAAGTGTTTTTAAACACGAGCTTAAGGAATATGTTTTTCCACACTCAATATCCATGCCTGAAGTGCCCTTGAGCAAGGTACTGAACCCTAAATTGCTCCCCAGGCACTGGAGCAAATAGCTGCACACTGCTCCATGTGTGTGTTCACAGTGTGTGTGTGTGTGTGTGTGTGTGTGTGCACTTGGATGGGTTAAATGTAGAGCACCAATTTCGAGTATGGGTTACCATACTTTCACTTTTTTTTTCACTTTACTTAGCATTAGCATTTAATGGGGAATAGAATAGACATTTCTCTGTATACTGAAATTGTAGAATTTATTTCACTGTCATTTTATTGTGGTTTTAGAGTTGTGTTTTATGTTTGAGACTGTTTTATTATGTGTTTACATATTATACAGCACTTTGGGTAATAGTTGGTTGTGTGAAAGTGCTCAGTAAATCGAAAGCAAACATTCAAAGTTAAATCTAGATGAACACAATTGAAATTAAATGAAATTAAAATCAAATCATATTGGGTAGACATATTATATATAAATATTTTTTTTTTTTGTAAAGTATAGTGCGATGGTGTTTATTCCAAATCTTCATCATTCATACCATAATTTTGTTGCACATATACTTTTTCTATAAATTTTTGAGTGCCAAGTCAAAACTTAGACTCACACATATCACATCCTTCATCCAATTCATTACAAAACTCTTATTTTTCACTCATTGATTATGGAGAGGTTCATCTGAATGTCTGCCATTGTAACACAATGATATTTCTAGTTTTAAAGGAGCACACCGTTAATAATCCATTCCCTCCCCTCACCTCGCTGTTCAAAAAGTTGCGATAAGATGTGACAGTGTTTCCGATCTCTCTGGGGCCTTCGAGCAGTGTACATGGCAGCACGGATATCTCCACGGTATTTTGGTGGCGATATAACACAGAATCAATTATGAGTACACAGATATGGGAAAGGTTTAGTCTGCAAAATATGCTACTTGACAGCTAGGATGATATGATGACAGTAAATAAGCCATGTTCATTTCTTGGTCTATAAATACCAACCCCTTGAGGAAATGGCTGCGTGTTTAGATAAAGAATGGAAAACAGTGACTAAAAAAGCATAGGAATTTTAAATCAGGCTTGAAGAAAGAAGAACTATAATGATGACAATAATACAAATGACAAGTAGAATTACAGTGATGGGAGCGTCCTTATTTTACATTCCAGATATGCATGAGCTGCGGGGGGGTGTTTTTTGGATGAGTTCTGCTAAGCTAGCTGAATGAAAACGTATAAGTGTATGAATATGAATTATGTGATGTTGTAAAAGTATCTCTTATTTTATATATATATATATATATATATATATATATATATATATATATATATATGTATATGTTTTTTTTTTTTTTTTTTGGGGGGAGATGAAAGAAAAATGGGTTCCCGGCTATTAAAAAAGTACACAGTGTCTTGCAAGAACATATGTCAGGTCACTGAATCACTCTTGACTGAGCAAAAATGTTACTTGAGACATGCTTTTGTACTCTCCAATTTCATGTCACTGATAATAACCCCATTTTTTTTTTGTTGTTGTTGTTTTTTTTTTTGTGGATCCAAGCTGGTTACAGCCAAAAAGAGAACACATTTTTGTTTTTACTTGACTCAGATAGCCTGGAAACCAACTTAATAACTTGTGGTGTGGAGAATAAGGACAATGGATTAAGCTTTTGAAGAGACCAACTCAAATGCTCAGTTTTCCCATTGCATGTAAGCTCAGAGAAACAAATTAATGAATTAATGAAAACATTAGGTGTAGTGGAAATACTATACTTTTCATGTGCAGTACAGATAACCCCCATTTTATGTTTACACTTACCTGTAGTCAAATCTTATTTTAATTACAGTAAGTGCAAATGACCTCTCCCAAATAATTAATTCTGGCCTTGTAAGATTGATCTTTTTTGCTGAAACACAAGGCAGTACGAATAAGTAATTATTTGCTACCAATTCCCTTACAGTTTGCATTTGCTTCTCTCTTTTAAATGTTGAAAATCATATTGATATATTATGCATTACATATTTAGAATATAATGTTTCTGTAGCTTAAACACCAACATGGTGCTAGCATTTACCACGACTATGGGTTCAACTCCCAGTGAACACAGCAATTTGAACTACCTGTTTGTTCTCCTGGCATACATTTACCTGGGCTCACTTTTTAACAATATGCAAAAAACGTACCAATAAGTACATTTCACTGCAGTTTCCAAAATAAATGAACACTACAGGCAGTAAAACTCTGAAACCTTTTTTTCTTTTCACACAAATAGTTTTGATTAATAAAGTGTAATTTTCTCACAATTACTTGAAGAAAATCATGTAATGACTTGAAAACAATATTAATATGCTGGGCGATTTGAAAACTGATGCTTTTGAATGTTAGCATCGCACATATTCAGCTTCATATCTATGGGTTTTCATAGGCATTTGGTTTGTTCGGTAGCTCACGGAGTAAGGAGATGGTTAGAAGCTCTTGTTCAAATCCTGTGTAACCATGGTTCAACAAAGCAGTTAAAATCTGCATATACAAAAGTTGAAATAAAACAGTTGCGTTAGCAAATGCATTTTTATATCAGTTTTGCATTTGTTAACACTATCGGGTAGGGTTGGGTTTGGTGTAGGGCATATTTCCAACACGATAGAATATTAACTTTTAGCGACAGTCCCCGGATATTTGAATTCTGAACCACTGCAAAACATACCAGAAGCAACATAATAAAGACATAGCAATACATAGCTATTTCAACTTAATTCAAACGTGCCAGGGTTCACAAATTGAACCAGTGTTTTAACGTCACTCAGTGGACATTTCTCTTTGAAACTGCGGAGAAATGTGCAGTAAGGTACATAAAAACAGTATTGCACAAAAAGTGTAATTTGCATGATCCACAAATTAAAAATCTGTGAACTTAATTATAAAATAAACAGGGCCCGGTTCCCCGATAACGCTCACTCTTAGCGCACTAAGAAGACCTCGAAAGATATATCTTACCAAAGTTGTTTATGTTCCTAAGTGTGTTCCCCAGAAGTGTCCCTTAGGAAGCTTCTTAACACGCTGCCTCTTATGTCCGACGTTACAAGAGCGCTGTCCAAAGTCAGGGTGCTGAATTAGTTGGCATCGATTGCTCAGGAATCGATTTTCCACGTCACACAAAGGTACAATAAAGCGTTAAGAAAGACAACACGTTCTATGCAAATGAAACATTCCTCAAATTATTACAGTGACATTTATTTTAACATAGTTTAAGTCATCAGTAGAATATAGACAATAAATTAAATTATGAAATGGTCAGTAATATGTTCACACGATATGTTGTGACGGTTAGATGAACCGTGTATCCCTCGCTAATCATCCACCCTCCTTAACCTGTTGTGCCATTTGTGCCACTTCTTGACATGGGTTTAACGACTTCTAAAAATTATATAATACACTTTTATATTAATGGTAAATTACTTTACAATCAGAATTGACGTAAAAAAGGGCACCAAAATTCTCGTCAGAGATCACACCCCTATGGACCACTATAACCTGCACGTTTATGGGGGCGCGTATCCTCTTCCCGATATGTACGCCTGATCAATCACTGATGGATTGGCGATAGGGATGAGTGTGCCATCCACCAGGATGTAATCCCCGGCATGGCGCAGAAGGGCGTTGGTGACAGTGTGGACGCACCTCCACACCGAGGTCTTGATTAGCCCGTAGCCTTCTCCCACGACCTTGATGAAGCTCTCTGTAGCAAACAAACAAAAACATAGCGCTGCAAGCAGCTGGACTTCAGGGCTTAAAGCAAAATTCCGCCGCATTAGCCTGGCAAGCGCAGGTCTTGGAAGGTCCAGCAGCTCCACAATGAGTTGTCTTGGGAGGCAATTTTTTTTAATATAGCCACATCAGGCAAAATGTCAAAAGGGCTTAAGTTTTGCAGAATAAAAAAAAATTGACATGGACTAAACAGCCTGTGCCGTCTTTAAATCAATAAAAGGACACGTTGGATAGCTAGAGTTGGTCGCTTACTGGACACCACCATGCTTACCCATTTATAGATCTTAGACATTTAGAGCCAAATTGTTTGCCAGATTTTAATTATCAAAAGTGATTACCAATTTAAACGCTTTAATTACATTACAAAATAGCCTAGGCTAATTACCACCATATTAGTTCTGATACCACATAAAGTCAACTTCATAAATAGTCCTTTATCCATTGCGAACATATTTTATTATTAGTCTTAAAATATCCATAACATAAAATCATTGTTTTCATACCATAGTTTGACTTGTACTGTGCTGCGCTGATTTCTAAAGACTGCTCAGTGGCAGTGACTAACGTCTTCTACCCATTGAGGGATGGGTAGAAGAAGAGACATTTATTTTACCACTACAGATGTACAGTCAGACGGATGGACAGATGGACAGTGCATCCCAGGTTAAAGAGTTTGGTATGAGGATACAGATGCTTTGTGCTGTAAAAAGAATTATATATACCATGCAGATGTCACGATCATTACATGGAGTGCCCATGAACTTTTGTAGAGGCCACTCCAATCAGGACAATTCCACATTAACCACCAGATGTCACCCGGACTCTAGCAACTCTTATCTGTTGCACCACACCCTAACTACATTTCCCATGAGTCTCTGCATCACAATCACCCTGCCACACCTGCACATCATTCCTCAGTCAATCTCCTTGCCACACCTGCACCTCATTTACACACACATATAAGCAGCACACTCACTCTCACTCTCTGCGAAGTCTTGATTTGCTGTGTCTGTCATTTCCGAGCGTTTCCCTTGTGTTTTATCTCTCTGTACCTGACCTTTGGATTGTTTATACCGACTCTGATTCTCTGCTGCCTGCCCCGACATCTGCTTGTTCCTGTTTTCGAGTCTGGTTATCCCTATATACCTGACGCCGTTGCTGATCATTGCTTGTCTGACCATTCTCATTAAAAGTTCTGCACTGGATCCGAACCTCTCTGTCTCATCATTACAGCAGACATGAATTTACATTTCCTTCAGCCTTTTGGTGTGAAAGGGCTTTTACATTTGGCAAAAATAGAACTTTTTATATTAAAAGCAAACAAAGCAAGCCCATCCCAGATTTAAGAAGTAACGCAAAAGTATTATAACACATTACGTTTAATAAAAGCAACTTACTTATTGTTACATCTTTAGGAAGTAACGCAGTATTGTAATGCATTACTTTTAAAAGTAACTTTCCACGACACTGTTGTTAAATTTACACACACACACACACACACACACACACACACACACACATATATATATATATATATATATATATATATATATATATATATATATATATTAGGGGTGTAACGATACGCGTATTCGTATTGAACCGTTCAGTACGAGGCTTTCGGTTCGGTACGTGGTACGCATTATGTATACCGAACGGTTCGTTGGACTAATTAATTATATTTGAAAAAAAAAAGAGAAATATAATGATATGCATTCAACAAGGTAGCCCAATTACCCAAACGACGTAACAGGCAACGCCCCTGACACTCCCGAAGAAGAAAAAAACACCAACTTATGTTTATGTTAGGCTACTCAGTCAGGCGCTCACTCACTCAGTACGCGCTGAAGGTTCGTTGCAAAATGGCCAATTCGTTTAACAGACCAGAAATAGAAGATCCTCCAATAACCAACAGGTCTGGTGTTTGGGTGCACTTTGGATTCCCTTTAAGCTATAGGTTGTTGTCAAGAGAGTGGTGGATAAAAAAACAACGGTATGTCGCATCTGCTACATGACAATAGGGTACACCAGCGGGAATAAAAAAACAAAAAAAAAAACACCAGCGGGAATACTTGAAACATCAACTCATTTACGCCGACATCACCTTATTGTGTCAGTATCTGGGAAAAGACGAAAAAAAGGAGAAACATACAAGCAACAAACTATCCCCGCAGCATTTAGGCCGACATTTCCAACTGATTCAAACAGGGCAAAAGACATCACCGCGGCGATCGGTAGGCTTCATTTACGTTATAGCCGCGGATATGAGACCTTATATTTACCATTCATTCTGTCATCACCATTATAGCTTAAAGGGAATCCAAAGTGCACTCAAATACCAGACCTGTTGGTTATTGGAGGATCTTCTATTTCTGGTCTGTTAAATGGATTAGACATTTTGCAACGAGCCTTCATCACATACTGAGAGAGCGAGCGCCTTAGGGGCCGTTCACATATCGTGCCTAAAAACGCGTGGAAACACTAGTCGCGCTGCTTTCTCCTCCTTTCCAATGCGCTCGGGCAGAAGCGCTCATGGGGCGTCTGCCTTTGCTAAGCAACCATGACCTGCTCTCTCTCCATGAGACGCGGAAATTTCAGCAAAGGATAAATGGATTTGCAGCTCTAAAAATCGCTTGCAGTAGCTCTGCTACTAAATTTATTTCAAAATTGCAATCCATATACAACTATGATCAGCTGTTCCTTCATCTTGGCTGAGCTTTCAACGTTGTTACGGGAAAGGATGAAGCTGATTGGTTAGTTCTTGTATATTCCAATATTTTTGCTTTTACCGGCATTTTTCATGAGCTGAACTCAAATATCTTAGACTTTTTCTATGTACACAAAAGGCCTATTTCCCTCAAATATTGTTCACAAATCTGTCTAAATCTGTGTTAGTGAGCACTTCACATTTGCTGAGATAATCCATCAACCAATAGTCCATCCACCTCACAGGAGTGGCATATCAAGATGCTGATTAGACAGCAGGATTATTGCACAGGTGTGCCTTAAGGGGGTCGCACACTGGACGAGAAGCGCAGCGCCGCGTCGCGCCACGTCTTTAAAATTCGAACACATTATTCTCTGATTGTACACACACCGGCGGTGCCATTCGCCGTCTGTCCACGGCACCCAGCTACGACTCAGAATGCTGTTAAAATTTCTGCCGAGCCACAGAGCGCCATCTGCATAGTTTTATATTAAAAAACATCATATTTGTTTCAAATTGTTGTTCATACATTAGATACCACTGCTGCAAAATACTACTTATATTAGTTGTACAGCTTAATTAAAATGTAAACATATATAATTAAATGTATAATAAACGTAGTGCTTTTAATATTTTATTTTTCTCTTGAGACATTTTTACATACGCAAAATATTAAAGTATTGGCCTGTGTGACATTTGCCTGTCAATTAAGCTTTTATCAATTCAAATCATACATTTAAAATAATAATAATAGATTAAGTTAAAACTCACCCATCTTGCTGCGAAATTGAGCTCGCGCATATAGAATGTGCGCGTCCGATGTGCGATACCTCGAGTTGTCCTACATGTGGCGTGACGCGGCGCTTCTCGTCTGGTGTGCGACCGCCTTTAGGCTGGCCGCAATAAAAAGGCCCCACTCTAAAATGTGCAGCATGATAAGCAAGTGACTATCATGTCATTAACATGTTTCTAGCATGTTGCTAGCATGATTAACAAGTGACTAGCATGTTGCAAGCATGATAAGCAGGTAGGCTAATTAGCATGTTGCTAGTGTCACAGGTCGGAGCGGACCACAGATGTCGTGAGTCACGCCCCTTCCTAGTTTCCACCTCGAGGAGGTCCCAAGAACACCCCAATGACCAGACACACGAGAGACGGTAAGTAAATATTAAAACAAACTTTATTAAATTACTAAAAAAAAAGGGTCTGGCTATGTGACGACAATCAGCTTATTCACAAGTGCCCCTTTGTTCTGGCTTGCAGGACGACTGTCCAGGACCCTCTCCTTTCCTGGACGTAACAGATACAAGTGGTAAGTATTGAGAGTTTGAATGCACGATGGATACCTGCTGCTACTCGTGGCGAACTCCGAGGCGGTCCAGCGGGTTGGACTCCCGGTCGTGCAAGTAGACGCTTCAAAGGGACCTGCTAGATCTGCACAAGAACATACAGGTAAGTATAACAGGACTGGACACGGACGGTGGACAGAGGGGCCGCTGGCTCTTCACTCGGGGCACAGGTAAGTCTGTAGAAAAGACAACTGGGGCTTCTCTTGGGCATACAAGCGAGTATACAACACAATATGCTGGCTTTAGCTTTGGGCAATAGCTTATGGTGAATATACAGGGAAACAGGAAGTGATGTAACTCACAGACCTTTGAGGAAATAGACGTCAGGCATTCCTTTTCTGAGGCTTCAACCAACTGCTGATAGAAATGCGGATCAAAAGCTGCTGCTGCGTTGGGCCGAACACGGCCTCCGCTGGTGCACACACAGGTAAGTTGTTTCACCCGGGGTGTGCTAAACTGGGTGGGTCGAACGCTTCCCTCTTCTTTCTTCCAACCGACAGGGCAAGAGATCTAGACCCTAGGGCGAACCTTTGAAGAACTCCACAGCAGGTAATAATACACGCACAGCTGATTTCCTCCTACAGCAGCCAACTCCTCACTGTTAATACTTCCCACTATATCCACACTGTTCTTACTTGAAATTGTTTCCCGCCACCGTCATGTGGGGAAGAAGGGTCAGGATGTCATCGACGGCATATAATTGGAGATGTTTTCTTTTCCCGCCTCAGTACTCACTTCCTTCGCAGGATTTCGTTGGGCCTGAAAGGTGGTTGTTGATGACACAAACACAGCACAACACTGAAATTTTCAAGTGTATACACTCACAGCAAAGGACAAAGACTCACCCACTGCACTCCACACACTCTTGGTGAATTTAGGGTCAAAACCCCGTCTGACCAAAGACTCATCATGGAAATCGTGGAGACACTGATGCAACGAATATTCAGATTTAAACGTCGTCGCCACGACACCCCAACGTCTTCTCTCGCTAACTGGTCCCGGCTCACCCACAATCCTCCTCCACGGTGGGGCCGCTCACATACTATGCCACAAACTCACAAAAAGGCTCACAGATAGTTCACTCTAGATGATTATGCTGCTGTACGATGGTTTAGGGTATTCAAACCGTTACTAACACGAGGTCTCTTTTCCCTCTTCTTTCCAGCTCCTGGATACTTCTCCTGCTGCCACGTGACCTTTCGAAAGGGCCTCCTTCGGCGATACTTCCGGTGAGTCTTCCTGTTTTCAACCACTCAGAATTTGTTACACATGTCCATAGAGCATTTCACAGTTAGGTAGACATCCCAATATACTCAGCCCGGTTTCTGTTTCTGCCAAACCCTTGTCTCCGTCTTCGCCCAGCCAACAATATCCTCCGCCTTCTTTCCGCTGCACTCGCCCAAACACTCCAACTCACTCGCCATATCGGCTAGAATAAAAAAAACTCCCCCTCTGCAGTTTCTGAGGCCCTCTTTATACTCCTCCTTCTCTTCACACTGCCCAATCCGCGATCGCCCCGCTCATCTAGCCACCTGCGATCAATGAAACCCTGATTTCCTTTCCCGGAGTTCCCGGAAGTAACCTGTGTTTGAGGATTACAAAGTCTCTCCGTGACATCAGCATGATTACCAAGTGACTAACATGTTGCTAACATGATTGGAAAGTGAATAGCATGTTGCTAGCTTGACTACCAAGTGACTAGGATGATAAGCAAGTAACTAGCATGTTGGTTACATGTTTCTAGCAAGTTGTTAACATGATTGGTACGTTTCCTAGCTTGTTGCCAGCGTAATTTACAAGTAAATGACAATGTTGTTAGCATGATAACCAAGTGACTAGCATGTCATTAATATGATTAGCAAGTAACTAACATGTCACCAACATGTTTCCAGCATTATTGTCCAGCATTATTGTAATATTTAAATTTAGGTATGGTTGGATTAAGGTGTCTAAAATATGGTCATGCAGAATAAGCCACTACTTATTATGTGCTTTATAAGTACTAATACTAAGTACTAAACAGCCAAAATGCTAGTAACATGCATGTTAATAAGCAATTAATTAATATCTAAAATTTTATCCTTAGAATAATGTTTTAACAAAATATTTTTGAGATACAAAATGCTTTATTTTCAGATATTCTGCAAACTGTAGATCCCCTGCTGTGATAATGTGTGTATTGCATTTTAGTGAGATGTGCTGCATTGGTTCTTTTAAGTGTGCTCTCACTGGAGTTGAGGTGGTGTCTTTGTGTGGACATTTCTCGTGTCCTTTCAGCAGAACAGTTGCTCAGTCGATTGCTCATACAGAAACATGTTTCCCTCAGCATGTTTTGCCCTTTGGCTTGCATTCAAGATTAATAGATAATTCCCCTTCGTTCCTGTCTCCAAAACACCAGGCTCCCCTCTGTAGAAGGTGGCTAACACTAACAGTGACAAATGAAAAAGGACACATATTAGCTTACTCTATGGGCTACACATCACCTTCCCAGTAATGACTTCACATCCTGGTGATCATAGTCCTCTATTAGGACGAGTAAAATCAATAGTTTGTTTTAAATGCAGTAATAGTTTCCATCCTGTGAGTTGACGTTAAGTTATAACCTCCTTTCTTCCTATGAAAATTATTGGTTGATCCTGGCAGTCATAACTTTTATTTGACAGGGAATATATTTGGATTCATAGATTGTAGATTGTAGTGTGTGTGTGTGTATATATATATATATATATATATATATATATATATATATATATATATATATATATAAAACATCTGTTATTTAGATTTTCAAAAACCTGTTTTGCATCTAGGCTTATCCAATATATATGCTACTACATGACAAGCCCAACCTTTGGTGGACTCAAAATCAAATCAAATTAGATCAAAATTGTGTGGGTTTAACTCCATGTCCTTTACTGTAGTTTTTAAGCCATCCATATTAGCATTCTGACTTGAGAAGTAAACTTAAAGTTATTGTGTGTTTGCATCCAGTTTTAGTATTTGTGGGCTTACGAAGTAAGTCTCGGGGTTTGGAAGAATCTGTAATGCTGATGTGGCTTTACGGGCAGCGGTCGGTAACTGCAGCACTGTGATTAATTAAACCAATGAAGTTCATTATGGTGATTTAGGGAGAGTTACAGGAAACTTATTGATCATTATCCCTTAAAAAACTTAAAAGTTTCTCTGTGTGTGTGTGTGTGTGTGTTTAAAATGTAGGTACCGAATAAAGAATTAAACATGTATAAAAAAGCATGAGTTTCTTCTGGGTGCTTCACCTTGCCCACAAACCAAAGACATGCAGGACGTCTGCTCAGGTACAAGCATACAAATTAAAAGTTTTCTATAATCACTACTGGCTTTTGTTTATTTCTTAAAAGTTCACATCCTACACATTATGTGACATTTACACATATGACACATTTATTTTATATAACTACATTGGTAATAATTAGCATTATACAAGGCTATAAGTTTGATTAATTAAATATAATTACAAGTAGCTGCTTTAGAGAGAGAAAAAAAACAAAAACATTAGCTCTACCAAACTGACAGAAGTATGAGCTTATAAGTATAAGCTTTGGAATTAACAATGCTTTATAAATTTGTTGCTAAGGGACAGATTACTAAATGAGATGTCTGGTAGCTCAGATAGGGCGTTAAGCTCTGCGCTTTCACAAGATTATGGGTTTACATGGCAGCATGACCTGAGAATCCATTCCTGAGTTGCACATCAGCTCGGCTGGATATTCCCAGTCTCCAATTAAATGTTGGGCAAGACTGAAGGAGCAGATCAGTTTTTTTTTTTTTACAAGAGGTGAAAGGTGTTGCCCTGTAACTCAAAGTTAGCTGTTTCACAGAAGACTGTCAGCTACAGACACAGGCCTAAAGACAACTACAGGAAAGAGTGGGAGTAAAACAAATAGGCTACGTTCACACTGCAGGCTGAAACGACCCAATTCCGACTGAATGGCCAGGCCACATGTATCTGACCCATACGTCATTGATACGCTATAAACGTCATAATTCTGCGTTGAAGTAGGCGGGAACGAGAAGAGCAACTCACATCAGTATCCCACCACTCCTGCGCGACTCCACACCCACACGTTTCTCTGTACCAACGCTGCTAACACTGCTCCACAAAACGCCATGGCCAAAAACCTTGCTCTCCTCCTCCTTTTTAATTTTCTTCTTAAAACGAGAAGATTGTAATTGTGCTGACTCCGTTGGGAAAATAACTTTAATACTGCAAAAAGAGCTCCGCTGTTGACCACCCTGTTGTTGACATCCATTTTTAACGTTAGCTACTTCCGCAAACAACGAGTGACATCGTTCACCGTTGAGTACACTTCTGCGCATGCGGGTCACTTCTGGATCATTTCACGTTCACACAGGAGATTGCAAAAGGTCGGATTTAATTGGAAATGTGAAGGGCCTTGCAAAAAAATCAAATGTAAAAAAAAAAAAATCAGAATTGAACATTAAAGGGGGGGTGAAATGCTCATCTCCTGTTAATCTTGAGTACCTATAGTGAGTACTGCATCCTTCATATCTCCAAAAAGTCTTTAGTTTTATTATATTTATAAGAGAAAAATAGTCTGTGCCGATTTTTTTCGGAAAAACTTGAGCCGATGGAGGCGTGATGTGTGGGCGGAGCTAAAGAATCAAGAGCGTGAGTAGGCTTTTGCATTGAGATCGTTTGGAAGTTGTGACATTACCGTGAGGAAAAAAAAAACATCATCCAAAACAAACCATGGCTAACAGTCAGATTCAGCCGTTTATTTATGATCCAGAATCAGATCCCGAGGCTGAAACTGAACGAGAGCAGCAGCAGCAACGACTACAACAATAGCGTCTCTATGTGGCATGTATTGAAACTGTATATATTTGCTTATGTAACCCCTCTCTTCCGGGTCCTTTCTGACGCTCCTCGCACTCGCTCCGAGCGGGGCTCGGACCCGGGTCTCCTCTAACAAGGAGGTTAAATGGCTACAGCCACTAGCGTCTGTTGCTAGTGCGTCTCTTGAGATCGGGGAGGTTTACCTGCACAGCACTACTCACTGGCCTCCGTTACACTTAGCGGTTTTGGAAATTGACTAAGTTCCACTTTATGTTGTCCTTTTTTTTCTTTAAAGGTGTACAAGGTTTACTTGATGTGCTTACGCGCCGATAGCTAAGTTAACAACACAGAGATATTTGAAGTAGTTTTTCTCACCGCCTGCGGTTCCAACACACGATCGTGACCCTTTTTTGTTGGGATTGCATTATCCTTAAGAAATAAATGATATGCAAATCCGGCGTCAAACTGAGCCTTGTTTGTAAAACAAGCATCTTCGAAATGCAGGGAACAAACAAAAACACTTGCACAACTCCGTCGATGCTCTTTAAAAATAAACTCCATCCACTGGTCCCTTGATGTTTTTTTTTTTTGGTAATCTGTGCAGGGTTGTCTTGCCCTCGCAACCAAAAACACACTTTACGAAAAAACTTTACGAAACTTGTGACAAACCGGAAGGAGTATTTTTGGAACAAAAATACTCCTTCAAATGTACAACTTAATTTTTGAAACTTTGTCCATGTTTAGCATGGGAATCCAACTCTTTAACAGTGTAAAGAACTCAGTATGCATGAAATAACATCCCCCCCCCCTTTAAGCCCTGCAGTGTGAACGTAGCCATAGTGCCACAATCATAAATACAAGGCATTCTCTTAGCATGCTAATAGCATGTCTTACTTCTAGTCGGCACAGGGGTGTTTTGGGCATGTCAGGATGATAACAAAATAGCAGCATGTTCACACGATTCTCTACAATTCATCAAGCGAGTGTTGCTCCTGCTTTTAGTCTTACCATGATGAAAATAAATGCTGTGGAAAGGAGTAATCAAATGGCTAATTTATAACAATACACTAAATCATGATATTATGATGGTTAGTCTGAATTTAATGTAAAATCAGCTGTAAGTAAAAGTGTCAACACTGTGGTTTGCCCATGTGAAAAAAAATTACACTTTAGCACAATTTTAAACAGAATATTTATTATGAAAATAATATAGTTTAACAAGTGCAAACTGTAAGTAATGTTTTTGGATACTTAATTGCAAGTTAATTGTTATTAAATGAAAATGTATTATAGATAAGATGTATATTAAGTACAGTAATGAAATAAAAATGTTTTGTTACTGTATCACTGCTTAAGACTGAAGTACATCTGTATATGTAGTTTCAAAATTACTTCTGCTGTTTTTAAAGTGTACTGCAGAATGTACTGACAAGTTTTAATAAATAAAAATAAATTCCATTATATTCTTGAATGCCGTCTTGAACTTTAATGTCTTGTATTTCAATATTATTGTAATTGCACATTTGTAACAAATTAGCAATTTAGTGTTTAAAATATGATAACTTTAAATGTGTTATTGAATAACACACCACAATTAAATTTAAACTTTACATGCACATTCGTTTTTTAGTAAAACTTGTAAAAATAACATAATATTAAAACACAATGATTTCAAATTATGAAGTACACTTAAGGATACTTTTATTTCATTACTTAACCATTTCATTGGTTTGGTTCCAGCAAACCCATCGTTTCATCACAATTTCACCATTTAGTAAGGCACATTAACCATAACTCTTTCAAAAACAGCCAGAAACCTTGAAGTTATGATTGAGGATCAGCTAACTTTCTCAGACAACATTGCTAAAACTGTTCAGTCCTGCAGATCTGCTGTATTCAACATCAAGAAGATCAAGCCCTTTCTTTCGGAACATGCTGCACAACTCTTTGTTAAAGCTCTTGTTCTGTCCAGGATGGACTATTGCAATGCCCTCTTGGCTGGTCTTCCAGCAAATTCTATCAAACCGTTACAATTAATCCAGAATACGGCAGCAAGATTAATTTTGAATGAGCCGAAAAGAATACACACCACACCTCTGTATATCAATTTGCACTGGCTTCCAATAGCTTCTCTTGCATACAATTCAAGGCATTGATGTTTGCCTTCAAAACCACCACTGGCTCTGCACCCATTTACCTAAATTCATTACTTCAGACTTATGTGCCCTCTAGAAGCTTGTGTTCTGCAAGTGAACGTCTCTTGATTGTGCCATCCCAAAGAGGCACAAAGTAACTTTTACAGACTTTTAAATTAAATGTCCCCCCCTGTGGGATTGACCTCCCCAACTCAATCCGAGCAGCTGAGTCCTTAGCCATCTTCAAGAATCGGCTTAAAACACATCTCTTCCAACTGTATTTGACCCTCTTAACTTTAGCCCTCACTATTCTATACTATTCTATTCCACAAAAAAAAAAAAAATATATATATATATATATATATATATATATATATATATATATATATATATATATATATATATATATATATATATTTTTTTTTTTTTTTTTTTTTTTTCTAACTTCCTTTTTTATCTTTTTGTATTCTATTTTCTTTTCATTTATTATTCAATTATAAAAAAGACCTTTAACACTAGCTTGCTCTATTCTTTTTCTATTCTGTTTTCTTTTCCCATGCTACATGTACTGTGTTAAGCTAACTGAGACTTGTTATAGGACTTGTATATCATTGCTCTGTTGTTTTTGATTGCTTCCACTGTCCTCATTAGTAAGTCACTTTGGATAAAAGCGTCTGCTATATATATATATATATATATATATATATATATATATATATATATATATATATATATATATATATATATATATTTATATATAAATATAAAATAACATTTTAAGTACACTTATTCACAAGGTGCTATCAAAACATTTGCTCATCCAATGTCATATTGTACAATTGGACTGAGTAATGGCAACCATGAAATCTCTTTGAATACAATTATTATTTTTGAACTTCAATTTGGTCACAGTCCTGCCACATTTTAACTTCAAAGAGGTCATATTTTACATTCTGCAGCATTCAATAGCATGAAGATTTATTATCCAGCCAGTTTTGCAAGTTCGTGTATGTTTCAGTAATTTGGGAGCATAGTGGATGTCTGCTTACATCAAATTGTTATTTCAGCGGAACATGGAAAATCCTATTTTGCACAATATGTTCCTTTGAAAGACTATTATCTTAAACTAGAAATGATCACCAACTAAAAATATATTACTGTTTATCTTGATACTATTGTTTCTAAAGCATGTTTTGCAGAAATATCAAATACCCCAATACATGCTAAGCAATAGAGAGTGTTTAATTATCTCCGCTGCACTCTCTCAAACGTTTGCCCTCTGCCCTCATAGCTCTGGACGAGACTACTGATATCTGTGAATTCACGGCCTGTAGCTAAACTTAAGCTCCTTCGTTCGGAGCTCGACCAACACCACTCCATTATCACAGATCTACAGGTATATGTAGCGGCGCTAGGTGGATTCAGATAAGCAGATTAATTGACACCTGTGACCCTGCTCTCTCTTCATTCCAACACCCCATTACGTCGTATTGATCTGTTAGTGGCTGAGGGAGTCTGGCATGTTTTTGCTTCCTATTTCAAGCCCAAAGAAACTCCAAACACAAATGAGAACTACTTCAGCTGTTTGTCTCTGTCACTAGTCCTTTACTTTATACACATTTTGAATTCGTAATTAAACTTTTCCCACTTCTGAATATGTATGTAATCAACTTTTAATCACACTTTGCAGTGGAACATCAAGTAGATGGCTACAGCAAGTGTGGCAGTGGAAATTCTGTCTGTGGTTTGAAGCGGACATTATTTTTAGTTTTTTGACTCAAAACTGCACTAACATTTTTTCTTGTTTTGTTAAATTTTTTTATACATTATGTTTTCATGTTGCCATATATATAAATAATTCATGGTTTAATTAATGTCCACACGTAGTGCTGGATAGTAACTGATTGCATATAATTTGGAGCATATAGTTTTTGAGAAATTATAGTGTTCAAAAGTCACTGCAGAGCAAAAATGACTCTTATGACAAAATGATTTGTGTTTCCATGTGAGTGTAACTTCTAGCAATGAAATATCCAGCCTTACTTGTGTTGTGACGCACACAGCGCTACTCATTTCTCATGTAGCAAGTCCCATCAAGCTTTATCACACTCAGACCTGGCTTCTGTTTTCTGGACCGCTCAGGTTGTTGACAGCAGCGACCCTCTATGTTCAGACAGGTCATTGTTGAGCCATTACTCCAGTAACAGTGATAGGAAGCTGTTTTATCAGATGTTGTAGTCAGAGGCACAGACGATTAATGGATGAGTGGTGATAGACACACTGAGAGGAATCTGGCCATCGATCTGCTTACAGAAAGGACCGTAAAGGAAAGATTAAACTGGACTTTATGATACAGATGGAACGTTTTCACATAAAAAAGTCATTATAATTTACTTCACTTATAATTTTACTCACTCATGTTGTTCCAGTGCTGAATTTTCTTTCAACAAATTGCAAAACAAGATTTTGGAATGATGTGCCGGTGGCTACATTTCTGCTAAATATTATGTTGCTTCAATTTCAGTTTTAGTTTAAATTTGAAATATCCAGTAAGTGGTACTAAAAACATGTTCAGTTTTATCCAAAATAGATTAGTGTAAATGTGGCAGTGTTTTATTGTTTAGGCAAACACAAAAATAGATCAAAAGTCTTTTAATATAAGGCCTCGTCCACACGGAGATGAATTCTGTATCGTATAGGCGCTTTGACCACAAGGATCCGGCGTTTTGGGAGAGTGAAACTGATATTTTTTTAATCCGGGTCCCAGAGTGGATAAATTTGAAAACGCCACCCTAACGTTTTCATATGGACCGTGAATCCGTATATTTTCTGAAATATCATCAGCCCACGTCTCGCCCCTAATCAGACACCGCTACGTCACGTAACAGCAACAAAAACATGAACAAACACTGAACGATTGTCTTTTTATTTAACTAATATTAACACAGATTAATAAATGTATTGTTCCATGTTCGTTTGTATACCACGTGCAAGGTTTATGCGCACAGTCAAAGTCTTCTTCACCATTTTTAGTGTATCTCTGTGGCAGAATTACAGCGCCACATGCTGGTCTGGCATGTATACTACAGCATTTTGTGTCAGTTTTGTGGTTTCGTGTGGATGCAGATATTTCTTGAGATGAGGAAAAAAAAAAAAGATTGGATAGGGAAAGCTCTGGCTTTGTGTGTACGTAGCCTTAACCTCAGACAACAGGAATACAGGTTTACATCCACAAAGCATGAACGAGGAAGGACAAAATGATTAGATATTGAGATAACTTAAGTACTGGTGATAACGAGGTGCACACAGCTGAACTAAATGACAGGTCAATGAACAACCATGAATACTAAGGGAAATGGTGCAAAGAACAAAAACAGTCCAAACAGTGTGTGAGTGTGACAGTATCACACCAGTTTAGAATTAAAATGTACAGTCAGTAGTGTAAAAAAAAAAAAAAAAAAAATGATTGCATTTAGAAATAATGTACCACCTACACTAAGCCTAATTGAGAGTTAAACCAATAAATACAATTTGCAAGGTCACTGTCAGAAAAGCCAAACATATACAACTGGTTACTGAATGCAAACATTTAATGTATTAGTTAACAAATCATGTGCTATGGTTAAAGTGAATTGAGGTAATAACATAGTATATAGTGCATGAGAAAAAGAAAAACAAACTTTAATAATATAAAATCTCTCTGTATAATCATAATGTATGTTAAAAGGAATACTATTTGTTGTTGTTTTACTGCTTTTAGACAATATGCATCATGTTTGACATTACAGAAAAATACATTCTGCCCAGTGTCTCTTTAGACCAAAGAAATGATGAGAAAATATGAGGGTGGACTATTTTAATCCCAAACAGGAAAACATTTAGAGGTAATGGGCCCATAAAATCAGGCACAATAACGACAGCACATTACTTTCCAAATGCAGTCAATTTTTTTTTTTTATATTATTCTGGATTCATTACCAGTTTGTTAAGCCACATGTTGTTTTTGTCCCAGACATTGTGTTGGCAAAGATGCTCAATTGGTTTGCTTTGCTCCTTTCCCCTTTAGCCAACTCCACAAACAATAAGCAATTTAAAACTAATCTGAATTTTCGAATTGGACTAGTAGTTATTTTCAACCACCTCAGTTAGATGCCCCCTCCTCTTAATAAATAAATACACCATAAGTTTACTTCTATCCCAATTTTATCAAACTGTAAATGCAAAATATGGCAAATTTATTATGATTGTATGATTTTCATTTCCTTTTCACTTCAACGGAGAAACCCAGAGGAATCTAGAACCTTTTTTCGATGATTTTTAGACAAATTAATCACTCTTGCTTTTTGATAGCTGATGCTAGGATGACATTTAAATGTCTGGCCGTAGGATTACTCAACTCAACAGCATTCAGCTATTTTCAGACTTTTCTTATTTGCTGGAAAAACGTGACATGACAAACTGTATTTGTACAACATAATCTCATTTTAGATATGCATTTTTGCTCATACACTTTTGGTAATGAAACAGCATGAACTTGATGATCAAACATTGTGATAATCAAACACATTTTGATAATTTCACATTTTCAAGTAAATAAATAAGTAAAGGAATTTCAAGCAACTTGAATGTGGGTAAATGGTTCATCTTAAAACAACAAATGGCTTAACTGGATTGACTAAATTAAGACATGAATATATGATTTACATTTCTTGATATATGAATAACATGATATTGGATACGTTTTTTCTTTTCTTTAGATTTTTTGTTTTTCAAAGCAACTTACATTGCATTTAAGGTACATTTTATCAGTCCATGCACTCTCTATGAATGAAACTCATGGCATTCCTGTTGCACCGTTCTGACCTGCAACAGTCATATTAACAAAAATTGAGTTTTTGTATTTTATCGACAGACATTTGAGTCCTCGTCTCTGTGCTTGTTGTGTCCTTGAGAAAGCATCCGTTTCTCTTTCATGTACCTTTTTTTTTTATCTTTCTTTGTCACTCAGTTCCCTCCAATCACAGTGGGCAGATTTTCTAATATCCATTACTTGAGGTCAGTGCAATCCCACTGGGTCTGCCATAGAATTGGCAGGTGCCGATAAGAGCCTTACTCCAGACACAGTAATAAGTTAACAAATCCAACTATGACCCAGAATCCCCTGCACTGCTATCCCACACCTATTTTCATAAGCCATTACAATACTGGTGTCATATGAGAAAACAGGAGCGCACACAAAACATGTAGATGTCAGAGAGCTGGATCCTGTATTAGAGCTACACTAGATTTATGGTAGCACTGATATTGCTGCGCTAAGAATTGAGGTAACGATAGCCTGCTGTTATCTGATGTCGTCACTGTGTCTTGATTTAGCCACTCTCAGCCTCTAAGATTTTTTTGGGGGGAAAATAATTGTATGTCTTTGTAAATAAATAAAAACATTGATTATCAGAAACCTGATAATCACAGGGCTCCTTTATTTATTTATTTTTAATACTTATTATTTTCTATAATTATTTTTCTATTTAAATATAGTTTAAATGTAATGTATTTATCTGTTAAATGTAATTTATTTATCTTTGATGACAAAACTTTATTATTTATTTAATTGTACTTCAGAAATGAAGATAATAAGCCGTTTTTTAGAATTATTTCTGAAGGATCATTTGACTGAAGACTGCAGTAGTGGCAAATGATTCTCTGATTTGGCAGATAGATCATGATAGTGGCTCTGTGAAAATGTTTGTCATTGTTTTCAGAATGAATGTAAATCCAGACAATCCATCCACTTAGCTTCTTAGAGATCAGTAAAAGCCACAGACTGTGAGACCACTAAAGGTAGTTAAGAAGCAGCATATAAATGAAAAAATAAGCTTTGATTAGCAGTTTACAAGATTTATTGGACCAGAATTGTATAAATCAAGCTGCTTTGCAAACAGTGCTTCCTGCTGTAGAACAAAGCATGGAGACATGTACTGCAAAACAAGTGATGCAATACTGTGATACATTGCCTATATGCATGGCCAGACTTACCATTGCGCTTGAGTGGGCTGCAGTTCATGGGCCCTGCCTTGTAGGGTGCCCCACCTTTGCCCGTTTATGCTTGTTTGATTTGTTCGTTATATGGCAGTCAGAATTCAGAAATTATTTGCCGCAGTTCCACTTTGCACGCAAGATCTAAACAGGGCAGCTGGGAGTACAGTTTACAAATATAACCTTCCAACCCGCCACAATCAGACAGCATAAACTGGTATTTATGATTATTTCACATAGATGAAGGACACACTTATTGGATTGCATCTGCACATATTGGTTTGTTATCACATGTCTACTTTAAAAAGCTCCATTAAGCATTTAGCCCCAAAGAGCGCACATTTAGAAAGATAATGATACATTCTCAAATGTTCACACCTCATTTCTTTACAGAGGATGATTCTATATTACTATATTAATGTTCCACTAAGTTATGCGATCATCTGTTGAGTTTTAAGCGCTTTCTCTCGTCTTACTGCCATTACATATAGTGGGGAAATTTCATCAAAATGATTTTAAATAACAAAATAGCAATTTAATGAGTTTCTGTTTTTATAACAGCTATGCCTATTATATAGGACTTAGCCTATCACATAAAATCACTTTTTTTTGTTTTTTCTCGAGCATCTGTACGATTGCAAATGTACAATAAACAACAACTTACAGAGCAACCTTCATATGCAGAACCGATGCGTCTCCGAATAACGTTTTGTTCCTCAGTGTTACACGGACCAGCAAATGATTCAAGTAGGCTATAAGTACAGTTGTTTGCAAAGTTCAATTAATCAGCTTTTTTAACGAATTGGTTGATTAAACTCAATCACTAGGACAGTCACTTGCTGCCACCTACTGACAGTTGTAGTTTCATATTTTAAAAAGTAGCATATTTCATTTCTGTAATTTTAAATTTGTACATTAAAATGTTACATTTAAACATCATTAAGACACAATCCGTCTATGTATATTGTTAATAGTGATTTCCTTTGATTCTTATGTCACATTCTTACAGCTTGACGATGGGTTTACTGTCAGTTTTGGTCAGTTTAATGTGCCCTAACTGAACAACAGTATTAATTTTGTAGAAAGAAAAAAAATCAATAAATAATAATAATAATAATTTTGGATGATAATGATGATAAACCCATTTTGGAGAAAAAGCTATATCATTTTAACCAAATGGTTAAGGCCTATTTGATAATTAATTGTTTATTATCGTTAATGAGCAGCTGTTTCAAAGTTAGTTTCACCTGCACTTTAATTAGCAGGTATTTGTTGTATTATTCAGAAGGAATAACACAATTTAGGATAGAGTTATTTATAAATGAATTGTTCCTTATTGCAATCAGAAAATATCATTACATGCTGATAAGTTAAAGGGATAGTTAGCCAAAAATTAAATGTATTCACCCTCAGGCTATCCAAGACCTAGCCTGGTAATCCCAGACTCTGCTACTTCACTTTGCTTCGTCGACAGAGTCTGGAATGGCATAATAGAGAAGTGTTTTCTCTCTCGCTAGGGGGCGCTTGTCTGAAGTTTAAAATCATTGGTTACCCATAAGCCAATCAGATACGTTTAGTTATGACGTATGTTATGCGCCTGTACAGCCGCATCGAAGCACAGACATCATGCATCGAACTCAAATCTATGATTGAACTTCCACTGTAAACCTGTTGTAAACACATGATGATGCGAGCGAAATACCGGAGTGAACATGGCTGTAAATGACTTTTGCAGATTATGCGAAGTTAATCTACGCATCTACGTCACGGCTCTCAGCCCGCCCTCTGTTCATTGATTGCCCCGGCTGTTTCCAGACCGGTGGCAAACAGAAAGCTCTGACGCTGTATCAGACTGAGTACAGAAGCGAAATGAAATTGAGCGGAAGTAGGAAGTCTGACGTAGTCAGGCTATCCAAGACCTAGGTGATTTTTAGCTGGAACTGTTGACCTCGGTGACAATGAAAGTTACATAATAGGTGATTGTCATTCCAGTGCATTAAAGTTCTTTCAGACAGAAAGTGAAGTTACTGAACAATATTGATGGCTTTTATAGGAAGTAATGTTTTAATGAGCTTTGCTGTTTTGCTATCACATAAAACTATAATTAGACAGACAATCTGGTTCTGTTATTATACATGTATAAATCTGTCTCTGTTATAATGAATGAATAATGAAAAAAAAAAAAAATGCAAGGTCTCACATCTCAACCTATTTTGACCTGTAATGGAAGTGCTGTCAGCTAGAATGATATTTTTTGGTAAGACTCTTAACATGTCATCATTTAATTCAATGAGTATTTTTGAAAAGGCAATGTTTTGTTATAGAAGTTTCAGGTCACATTCCGCCTTGAATGTAGCACGAGCATTGGCTCTCTCATAAAGACATCAGGCCAAGTGGCAGTGGAGGTAATAACAATGTTCATGGAGCCATAAATCTGTTCCATCTAATGATGTGATTCACCTGCAGTAGCAGTTTGATATGTCATGGTCTCTGCTCTGTCATTTCAAGGGGACACAGCTAGAACAAACCTCTCTCTAGCTAGAAGAGACTCTGATTTACTGTGATTTTCTTATTCTCTTGCAATAAGTAAAGAACAGGAGCTACCAATGCCAAAAAATAATAGCAATATGTTAGAATCCTTGCAAAGATGGATCTCTCATAGCCAGATGATTTCTACAATCAATATTAAAGTCTAGATCTTATTAGCCCTGTAAAAAATGCTGTCTAGGTGCAAATGTCAGTACATATATGTTTCAGATGAAAGATTTAGCAAAGAGAAGGCAGAGACACTGTGATCAATATTGATATACATTGAAGACATTCCCCCAAATAGTGTGGTTAAAGTTGTCCCTAAGAGATGATACGTTCACAAATGGTGCATACAAAAATTCAGGGTTCACCAGATTCACTAAAGTCAACTCTAATCATTGTAATATTGACTTCAAACAATATCTATTAACAATCCTATAAATTAAATTTAAATTAAATGTATGCATTTAGCAGACACCTTTATCCAAAGCGACTTACATTGCATTCAAGCTAACAATTTTCTCCTAACATGTGTTCCCTGGGATTCAAACCCTCAACCTTGCGCTTGCTAACGCAATGCTCTACCACTTGAGCTACAGGAACGCAATAAATAAAATTGAGAATTCAAAGATGAATAACAACTACACTGAAAAAAGTGGAATGTGTTATTTGTTTAAAAAATTTAATTAACTTTATTTAAATAATGCCTTAATTCTAAATTTAGGAAAAAAAATTGTTTGAATAGTATTTCCTCTTGACACCAGTGTGGATGTGCAGAACACATACAGGCAAGCCTTACTGAATGCAGAAATTATTGTGGGTTTTAATTAATTAATCATTATTATTATTAGTATTGGTATTATTATCATAGGACATAACAAAAAATATATGAAAATATGTGTGTTTATATATATGAATATATATATATATATATATATATATATATATATATATATATATATATATATATATATATATATATATATATATATATATATATATTTCCTGTGTACGTGTAAAAAAAAAATATATATATATATATATATATTTGGGTAAGGTTTAGTATAAGGAGGAAGGAGAAAACCTGTAAAAAAAAAAAAAAAGGAATTTTGGAACCACTTTATTTTAGAGTCTCTTAACTAGTTGCTTATCAGCATGCATATTACTAGAATATTAGCTATTCATTTGTACTAATTATGCACATATTAATGCCTTATTCTACATGATCTTATTCTACATCCCTGATCATACCTGAATCCTACACTTAACAACTACCTTATTAACTATTAATAAGCAGCAAAATAGGAATTTATTGAGAATAAAGTTGTAGTTGAATAAGTGTTCCCTGTTCTAAAGTGTTACAAAACGTATACATTTGTAACAAATTATTATTAGTATTATTATAAAGTTGGTCCAAAGGTTCATTATTTTTCAGTGTTTTTACATGCCCCCATCAGTCCTCGTGCAATATTCATTTGCTTTATGAGCAGGACAATAAGAAGCATGGTAAACGTGAGTTGGTTTAACCAATTGTAACTTCAAGGGTCACTTCATATCACTTGTACGGGATGCTATAGTTAGGATGGCACGAAGATGCAAAAAATTTTCTACACTCGAATTCTACAAGCTGAAGAGAAACACATTTAAAGATAACTGCAGTGAATGCCAAGTGAAATCAAATGCTGTGATGGTAACATCAATATACTACTTCTGCAGTTAAATTTAGTGAGAAACAAACACTACCTCCCCGTTTTGGAGGACACAACCCTCATCGAGTTTCCAGCATAACTGGCCTCTACACGCAGTGACTTTGCACCAATATAAACGCCTGTAATCACTGGTGCTTGCCAAACAAACTGAAAGGCACCTTGGCTTCTTGCTGTTTGAACGGACTGCAGATGTCCCTCAAGTTTAATACGAGGCCATGAAAAGTTTTCATGGTTTGCACAAGTTGGGGAGGAAAATTATTGTGTCATCACTTAAGAAGTCATAAAATGAAGAATCATATAAATCTGAAATAAAGTGGATCCTAAGTTGTAAACATGTCAGTTAAATTGTCATTAGGACACAGTTAGGGTTAATCAGGCATAAAAAACACTACAACACTGGGATGCGTCATAAATTTAGCCAATGCTACTGTTACAGTGACCCAAAAAGAGAGAACAAAATAAGGTTCAGTTTTAGTTGTGTCACCATAGCAAGCTTAAGGATTTTCTAAATCAGTGGCAAGCATGACCCACATGCAGCAGCAGCAATGCCTGAGGGAAAGACCTTTAGCACCCAGCACAGACTGAAGCAGATGAAGACGTGGCCTCTCTGGACGCTCTTCCCTGAGAGCCTATTAGTCACATCAGTGGGTTACAGTTGTTAATGTCTGTCCTTGAAAATAAAAGTGGCCACACAGATGTGTGCATTAAGTCATTGCTCACAATGTCCTCCGTAAATAACTGAGGAAATTAACTAAACACATTTATAAATTAAATTATCTTCAATACTTATGTACAATACTGCAAAAATAATGAAAATCACAAAATAATTGAAATGCTACCAATTCACCAGAGCCAGTGAGAGAACATGTATGCTCAGTAGTTATGAAATGAGGAAATTCAGTGGCAGCTCCAGGATTTTTTTTTTGGGCGGGTGCTAAGGGGGTGAGGGGATCGGGGACCTAACAGTTCACAAGTGGTGCTAAAAAACAAATTAAATTGAGTGAAAGTAATGAACGCCTATAAGCTTCAGCTATCTAAATATCATGCAAATTGAGCCACCTTTTTTTTTTTTTTTTTTTTTTTTTATGTAGCCCACAGCAGCTTTGAAAAAGGAACATAAAAAAAAAAAATCCCGAAATAATTCTGGTATTAAACTTCTCATATGCTACTGTTATTAGTAATATTATGTCTAATGCCAGATGCCAAATATGACACTTACAAATTAATACAATCTATGAACACACATAGAAAAGAGAGAAAGCAGGGATTATTTTTCTTTTGTTCAATATTTTATTTTATTGTTATTTATTTATTTAGTCATTTGTGCTTTTCTGACCATCAAGTGTCAGTCACTCTCAATGCCAGCTTGCAGGAAAACATGGTAAATTCTCTCTCTCTCTCTCTCTCTCTCTCTCAATACTTAAGGGGTATGTCCCTGTACTATACAGTGCATTATTTTTTTTCACCTTGTGATCATTGTCCCACACGTCCTTCTGTATTTACTGCTGGGGGTCTCTGGCCCTCCAGACCTACAAAGATTCAGTCTCAGATCTTCAGTTGTCATCTGTTGTTACCTTTCTATATGTATTATAAACAATAAATTACGAATTATGTTATATAATTCTGCAATAATTTATGGGGAAGAGGAAAGATCTAGAAAGGTTGCAAGTCTGACTCTATGTGCTAGCCCCCAGGCTAGAACTCTGATTTCACATTAATATTAGCTATTAATATTAGCAGCATTTAGGTGGGAATTATTATTACACATTCAATGTGAATTATATATTACAACAGATTAGATATGAATTGACTTTTATCTTAAATTATAATCTACAAACAAATAACATTTGACATGAAATAACAAATAAGAATTATTTGTATTATTATTATTATTATTATTACTGTTGTTGTTTTATTATCATTATTTGTATTATTATTATTATTATTATTATCATCATTATTATTTGTACCAGCTACGTTAATTGATGTAACATGCATATTTTAAGCATATTGTTGAATTTTACAAAACAAAACACAATTATCAAATTACATTCAAATATTTTCAAGTGAACACAAAGCAAACACCAATCCAGAATTTAAGAGCAAAGCAGAACAACATCTCTGAAGTTCACCACCAGCTGCTTGCTGCGTGTCTCAGGCCTCCTGCGCTCTGCCTTTCTGATGCTCACAAGCTGCTGCACTAAATCCAGACCTGGCCACTGCTGATAAGGACTTTCCATGCTGCTCTAAGTCCATAGGCTTAGCATGTAATGGGAAGAAGCTCGCTTTAAACTCCTGTTTGAGGACAGGACTGACGGTTCTCCTACAAGCAGTTCCTATGAATTGCAGAATTTTGCAATCACAAGCTGTACACATGCCAGTTTGATTGAGTTCTCGATTACATAGATTTATAAAATACACACACATATATATATATATATATATATATATATATATATATATATATATATATATATATATATATATATAATGGGTAATGGGTAGGAGTGGAAAAGGTATTAGAAATGAGTAGAGTTAAAAATGAGTAGACATGCTATGTATGATGCATCCTGTTTTTAGGTGCTGTTTTTAGGTCTTAGGTATTTTTTTGTCAATGCAGTGGAAAGGGTTTTAATAATCGTGATATGACCGCTGTCCATGGGGCGGTGATTGGAGACTGTGAAATTAATGAGGTTGTATTCTTAAGCTGTCACCCCTCACACAGTTCATTTATTTTATCAGGCCCATCTTTGCAGGGGTTCTTGGGTAAGCCCAAAGCCGTTCTTAACAACACATGTCACTCCTGCAAGTCATGATGTCACTGAATCTCTGAAACCTCCAGGAAACTGCTTCTATTTAGCTTTTAGACCAAGCCTCTCTGTTTGACATCATAATTCGATCCATCACCCAAAAGGTATAAGAAATCTTTGTGTTTTCTTCTTCACATTTTAACCACTTTGAGTGATATGTAATATGAAAGTGATGTAATATGAAATGTGATAGATTGGTTGTCAGTTATAAATCAAGTAATGATCAAGCAAGGTAAATCATAGCAGTAATTACAAAAAAAAAAAAGAAAAAAGCAAGTCGAGTGCATATACACAGTATAAGAAGATATCACAGAACTGTACAACTTTAGAGAGAGATAAAAAAAGCATAAAGGTACATGCTTAGACATCGACATAAGTAGATCTTATAATTACTTTTATTAAAAAATAAAATAAAAAAGTTAACATCCTAAAAGTTAACCATCAGTGATTCATAAGATTATCTAAATAAATAAATAATCAAGCATGAGATGTGGAGTGTAAGCAGAATTCTTTTCCAAACCGAGCCAGTGGTTTGGTTTTTAGTTTTTTGGTTAGTTTTTACACTCTTAAAATGGATTCAATATAGCAAAACAGGATATGTGGAACACATTAAACCAGGATTTTGGAAGTGTTTCAACTAAAAAAAAAAGTAACAAAAATTACACACATCAGCTTTTATGTTTGCCATAGATGCTATTTGTCAGTGATCCTGCAGCTGTGCTAAATGCTATGGTAATGGATTTTGCACTACATTCAGCCAAAAAGTGGTTCGGGTGGGCTGAGATAGATTAATGGTTTGCCATTTATCTCTCTACGGTTGTGTAGTAAAATGTCATCTCATCCTTTGTGTGGGTCAACTATGCTTTGAAATTCATGTGGGTGCTAGAGTCAGCATGACAGTGGGTTTGTGTCTGTCTACAGTAACAGATCATTATGAGCAATGCAATTAAGACTAGAACATTCACCGGCATACCATCTGAATCTTTGTTGAGTCATTGATTTGCTTAATAAACATTCATTACATTTGAGAAAGACAATTAATTATTGTTTAGTGAGGAATAGGTAGAAATTTAAGATGATATTCACTGGAAAATCT
This sequence comes from Carassius auratus, assembly GCF_003368295.1. Taxonomy (NCBI): domain Eukaryota; kingdom Metazoa; phylum Chordata; class Actinopteri; order Cypriniformes; family Cyprinidae; genus Carassius; species Carassius auratus. The sequence goes on from NC_039283.1 coordinate 9,544,899, forward strand.
TGATAACCTCCCTATCTCCATGTAAACAAATCTGATAGACTCACTGATTCAAAGATGTTCATGTGAAGATTGTTAGTCAGTGACTTTCTGTTTGTTTGTATATGACTTCTGTAGGCTTGTATAATGCATGTGTCATATGGACTATTTCTTAGAAATGTTATGGTGCCTTTGATTCTTATTTGAACCTCGAATACACCAATCTCTAATTATTGTAAGTGCATGGAAAAGAAGAATAAATTGTTGCACGAGAAGGAATGCTTTAACGCAATGACATGAATGACGACAAATATTAAGTCAGACACTGATTAAGAAATAATCTCAGAGGTAAGACAAAAGACTTCATATGCATGGACGCTCTCTCTCACACACACACATACACACACACACGCACACACACGCACACACATGTTGGGTTTCCATGTTTTATAGGGACATTCCATAGGCTTAATGGTTTTTATACTGTACAAACTAAATTTTCTATTGCCCAATCCCAACCCTACACCTAAATGTACCCCTCACAAGAAACATTTAGCATTATTAGGTTTTCAAAACAATTATGTATGATTTCGAAGTTTCCCCCATCATGGGGACCAAAAATGTCCCCATAACGACAATGCTTTTGAATATTACTTTATCTGTGGGGACATTTTGTCTGTAGGGTATACCTGAACCACTCACACATAAACACACACACCAAATGTACTGTTATTTTCCTTCTTCTTCTAATGGATGCATTATTTATGGGTGGAAAATGTCTCTCTAGATTTAATGGTGAAGATTCTGTAGCCTGTATCATTCTCCAGAAAGCCCTTCCTGTAAACAAACACTTGAAGCAACAAAATTGCGTCAGTTTGGAAAATGTCAAGATTTAATACACATATACAACCCCCTACCTCAATGTACGTCATCTAAGGCTCTTGTGATTCATGTTTTTTTACTGAGTTTACACCAGTTCATACACTTCTACTACTTTATTAATGCAATCTCTGCTGAATCTTTGTTGTGGTAATGTGCACTAGCAAAGAATGAGAAATGCTCTTGCAGTATGTTCAAAGATAATTCCACGAACCCAAGTTAGACCTTTTAGAGCGCTGGATCATTGAGCCTCTTGGGTTTTCTGCTATGTTTCTTACTTAATGCTGGCCACCCATCAGAGAGCTGCATCTAACCAGATTTAACCATGAGTAAGAAATCAATAAATGTTGAACACTTAAGTCAAATTGAAAAAAGCTACTTTACTTTCCCATGCTCAGTGTCCCTTCCTTGATCCTGGGAACCATATCTTGCTCTTACGCAAAGAGTATTTCAGGACTATAGCCAAACATTAATGTTTCATTTACCGTGCTGATTCACATCCCACATTTAGGGGTGGTGAAATACCATGAAAATATACTGACAATCTCCATCGGAGTAAAAAAAAAGAAAAAAAAAAAAAGGCTAAAGTGAACCAAAGAAAGCAAACAATCTGAAAGAGAGCCTCAATCAATAGGGAATTAATCTTTAAAGATTTGAGGTTGATGTTTCAAGGACTTGTGAGAGATGAGAGTTGAGAGAGGTTTGAGAGTTTGAATCCTATCTCTAAGGTTTTGGGTTCAAGTCTTGGGCTGGCAATACTACGACTGAGGTGCCCATGAGCAAGGCACCAAACCCCCAACTGCCCCCCGGGCTCCACAGCATAAATGGCTGCCCACTGCTCTGGGTGTGTGTTCACTGCTGTGTGTGTGTGTGTGTGTGTTCACTGCTGTGTGTGTGTGTGCGTACTTTGGATGGGTTAAATGCATAGCACAAATTCTGAGAATGGGTCAACATACTTGGCTGTATGTCAGGTCACTTTCACATTCATGATAAAAAAAAAAAAGATAGAATATGCTTTATCATCTCATGAATATTCATAAGAACAGTTTTAATATATTATAATATTTACTTATTTGTGGTTATAGCTTTGAAGAGTACTAGTGATATATAACACAATGAACACGTTGCATCCACTTTTACAATTGATTATATTTATCATAGTTATAATGTATTTCTGATGCTACTTTACTTAAAGCTGTCTAAGACCACTTACATAAGTAGTAATAGTAATAATAATAACAACATTTGTTTATTTTTTTCTCTCAAACAGCCATAAGATCAGATATCAGATCAGATGAATGTGACATTTGCTTTGAACTATTTTTTTTTTCTTTGTAAATCAGTTTGAGTGTTGTGATGCTACCCTTTAGACAGCTGTTGATAAGTAACTCTGCAACTACACATCAGCTAGACGTCATTAGAGTATTAGTATGTCTGCCACTGTAAATGTATGCTAACACTTTATTTTGATGGTCAACCAACAGATAAACTGTGTCTTTGCAAGTACATCAACTTATTCTACGATACTAGATTCAGGCATTCTTAAGCATACTAATACTAAAGTTAATATTGAAGGGAATCATCAAAATAAAATGTAACCATATAAAAATGTTTCAGTTGGAGTATTAAGCTCATATAAATTAATTAATATTAGCTCCGCAGGAAACCCTCAAATAACACTCAACATCTAACCACTAACAAGCTGTAGTAAGATATTTAATAATGTCAAGATATGATACAGTCCATTATATTGTAAATGAAGTAGATTTAATATGGAATTCATTGTGTGTTATAAATAATCATACTCTTAAACGTATAACCACAAATATGCAAGTATTATGATGTATTATAATTGTCGTTATGATTATTCATGAGTTGATATCACATATAATACTTATATTATATTTATTTATTTATTTATTTATTTATATGCATGCATTCATCATAATGCCTTAAGAAAACTATTATAACGTATTATAAATATGGGCTTAATAGAAAGTGTGGCCAGATTGTTCATTAACTGTAGCTGTTGTAAACATTGTTTATGTAATCCGTTAAATATCGATGTTTCTTTTCTTTTTTTCATCCTTTGTTTTCTGACAGTGTCATAGCAATATATTTAATGTGTTTTATCTAAAGCCACTTAGAGTATTTTCCATGTAAGCACTGTCTACTCTTTCAGCTACAGGAACACATTAATGTTATACATTATTGGAAAAAGACTACAATTCCCAGACAGGAACCCTTCTGTCATCATTTACTCATTCTCATGTGGTTCCAAAATGACTTTTCTTTCTTCCATGAAACACAAAAGGTACTTTTTCAAAGAACATCCTGTTCTTCAAATGGTCATTTAAAGCTATCATATGTCCTCAAAAGTCCTAAAATGTTTCCCACAAGTCCTACAGACTAATTTTATTACCATTGGCTCAGTGTAAATACATTCCTCTATGTACATTTTTGCAAAACTCCTAAAACGTACCTATACATATATTCACTATATTCATTTAAGACTGTGCCATACATAATACTATGTTATGACAGCAGAACACTTTTAGCATAATGCATGATTTGGAATGATTTGGAATGCGGAATGTTCGGTTATGAATCCTGCTAAACAAAAGTCACAATAAAAGAGGTGACGCCTTGTATATGGAGGCTAAAATGGCATGGCTGCTTCAGCAAATGTGTATTTATCAGATCTGCTGTTGTTAACACTATCGGTTAGGTTTAGGGTAGGGTTTAATGGATGTGTTATGTTATTTTCAAACACAATAGAGCATTAACCTCCTGCAGTACGGCTTAATATTGGAAAACATTTCAATTAGTCTAGTTTATCTCATTAATAATGAATGTGTTGTTCAAGATTCACAAGAGACACAACAAGATTTAGCTGTTTCAACTACAGCTAAATATTCAGTACGCTAGAAGGTCATCTTGGTTATGTTTTTTAGGAAAAAATAAAAATAACTAAAAAATGTTGTTATAATTGTCTATGAACTAAAGTTGACAAAATTAAACATTAGTGTAGCTCTGTTCCAAATCTGAGTTAGCTCTCTCACTGTCTTCTGTATACATAGGCTGTGTACCTCAATATGCACAGTATATGGTAATATGCTTCTGCGGTTGCATCTATGCTAACTAAATTAGAAAATCAGTTGACTGATCTCAAACATTCTTCATAGGCTGATATCCTTTGACTTCTTTAATAGCCACTCAAACACACTAAAAAGAACTAACATCTCTATTGATTTTAGATTACAATTATTTGCACATCCCTATCAGTCTCCATGCTTTAGATTTACCACCCAATGAGCAGCACTGCTAAGATATGGAGTAATAGGGTACACCCAAACATACCTTGTTGAGTTGTTTTACTTGATAAAAATAAGTCAATTTGTATTTTAAAAGTACGTACACTATACACTGTTTATGTACAGTAACTGGTGAAAATTATTTTTGAGGTTCACTAAGTTCACTAATGTATCATAGTCTGTAGCAGTATTGAATGAAATTACATTATTTATGATAGCAATTCATTAAATAAAAAGATAAATGGGTGGAATTAATAAAAATAGCCTTTGTCAACAACATTGGCTGTTTGCACTTAAAATAAATAGATGCTGCCCCTTCATTGACCTTTTCACAATTCACTTTACTGTCCAGTAAGGCAGGTCACTTACCTGTTACCTGTCACTGTGTGTCAGTTTACAGTAAGCAGTCAACTTTACAGTATTATACATGAAAAGAAGTGTCAGTATTGCTTTCAATTAGAATTACAACAACTTTTTCTTTCGTCTGACATCTATGGACTGAAAAGAAGAAATGAAACGGAGAAGATTTCCAAATCCCTGAAATACGACCCATCAAAGTGTATATGATAATTGCATCCATATAGGAAACAGGACATTATAATTTATAATTTATAATTTGCGATTTGTATTAGTAATGTGTCGTTCTCGAATCTTTAATGTGACTCGGGAAGAACGAGTCGTCTAAGGGGGTTGATTTGTTAAGTCGCGTATGCGCAATATTCTATAGGTTCTGTTCCGCTAGTAGCAATTCGCCGGTCAGTCAATGCAGTCTTGAGCCGGAAAGATAATTGATCAGTTCATAGTTCAGGTCTATCGGGTTTTTGACTCGTTCCTTAATCACGTGACAGACCCATACTTTAAACCATTGCGGTATTGAGCCGGAAAGAGAATTGATTAGTTCATCTTTCGGGTCTTCAGGTTGTTCGTTCTTTTGTCACGACGTGACGTGAACAGCATTGGCTAGAGTAATTAGTTAATTTACAACCTTCCTTACAAATGGGTGCATAGTACTTATTATTTTTTATTATAATTATTGGTTATGCTTTAAATTTTGTCCATATGATGGCGAAATCACTTTGATGACTTTTTGGCATGTTTTTTTTTTTTTTTAAGTGGATTCTAATCTTCAAAAATGACCTTGTTGTATGATTTATTCTTTTTGAGTTCACCCTTCAGATTAGACTATAGAACTGTAGTGTTACTTGTTTAGGATACAAAATGTTATTTGCTTTTAATTTATGTCATTATGTCCTTTTTGAGCAATCTTCTTGTACATATATTAGACCAAAATGTCAAGTTTGCCTAGGAAAAGCAATTATTATACCAGCAAACTAAAAACTGGATTAAAAATGAACAAACTAGGCTATAAATAACTTGGTATTGTAGGCTTGGATTATTATATTATTATATAGCCTAGTGTTTATTTACTGATAGACAGTCAAAAAGTCAAATTCATCAATATTTTATTTATAATAGGGCTTTATTTATTTATAAAATAATAACAAACCACAGATCCTGAAGAAACAGTAACAAAAACACAGTGACAGGAGTGTCAGAAATAGCGTATGGGTCTGTCACGTGATTAAGGAATGACTCAACCCATAAGACTCATGAAATGAACTACCGTATTATTCGGACTATAAGTCGCACCTAAGTATAAGTTGCATCAGTCCGAAAATATGTCATGATGTGAAAAAAAACATATATAAGTCGCACTGGACTATAAGTTGCATTTAATTAGAACCAAGAACCAAGAGAAAACATTACCGTCTACAGCCGCGAGAGGGCCCTCTATGTTTTAAGTGTAGGCTACAGGAGCACTGAGCAGCATTAGAGCGCCCTCTCGCGGCTGTAGACGGTAATATTTTGTCTTGGTTCATGTCAAATTAATTTTGATAAATAAGTCGCACCTGAATAGGACCAGCCAAACTATGAAAAAAAGTGTGACTTATAGTCCGGAAAATATGGTAATCAATTCTCTTTCCAGCTCGGATTGCATTGGTATAGCCGGTATAAAGTATGGGTCTGTCACATGTTTAAGGAATGACTTGAACCCGAAGACTTGTCAGACAAGAGGTGAGGTGAGCTAATCACAGACTGAAGACCCAGATAAAAAAAGGAATTAATCTTTTCTGTTTCTTATAGCATTTTATTTTCGTATTGTTTGTAGTGTGATCAACGTTTGCGTAAGTACTGGATGTGCTGGGGAAGTAACACGTAACATTTTATTCACACTTTGCTAAAATGAACGAAATGACTTGAAAAAAGATTTTTTCATTTTGCTGAACGAGACTCAAAAGTCTGATTCGGTAAAATGATCCGAACTTCCCATCACTAATTTGTATAGCTCAGTTGATGGAGCATCACGTTATGACGATATGCAATCATGCGATCATAGGTTCGATCCTAGAGAACGCACATGCTCATAAAGTTTATATATGCACTCTAAATCATCATTTCTCTGTGGGTAAGTTTAGGGGGCGGGTTAGGTGTGGTCCATCATATGAATTAGTAAAATATGTATGAACCTAGTAAAATATGTATGAATTGTCATGAGATTGGGTTTGACCATTTAAATAGTCCACACATTCCATTTAAATAAACTTGTATTCTGATTGGTAATGAAAGTCATACATCATCATGACTACATACACAACACGGCACTGTTATTATTTTTTTAAAAAAAACTCATTTGTGGTTATGTTTTCTTTCATTGCTTTCAAACTGGATTCTAATTGACTTCATCGTGCAATGAATGCTTCTGGACTCTCAAGTTGTGTTTTTGTTAGTTTTTTGCAAAGTCAGACTGTGACATAGTTATCAGTTCTCCTATCGTCTGTCAGTCTCTCACAGTCACACATACAGCACAATGACATTATGTCAGAAAAAAATGGGATGTGTATTATATTGGATGCGTTCGTCTCTTAAAGTGACCGCGCCTAATTTAGCTACTGGCTGCTGTAATGTTAATCCAAGAAAATGAAAGAAAATCACTTACTGCTCTTGACTACTTTGTAGTTTTAACAGTCAAACCAAAAATTATTCAGACACCAGATATATTTTTTGATATATATCTGTAGATAGATAAACTCTAATAATGTGAGAAATGTTGAAGGTGTCTAAATAAATGTAGGTTTCATTGTATATTTCATTTTTACATTGAAGACTATCCAGTGCTTTTTTACATTTAATTATTTAGTTTCTGTACCTTGACACCTACAAACTTGAAAAAACCTTAAACATTGTGTAAATAGCACAAATAAATAAAAATAAATGAACATACAAATTAGACAATTTCAAACAGGGCCCACTGGTACAACCTTCACCGGGTCCCCGCTTGTGCAATGTGGAATTAGTTTACAGCTTTTTCAAGCAGTTTGTGATGCATTTTGGAAACAGGAGATGTAAATTTCTAATGCACAATCTAGCTTGATAAACCCCTTCTCAAAGACTTACTGTTTGTCAATTTTATTTGGGTAACACACATATTCTGAATGCCGTCGGAAGAATTTGAGTGAGCCATTTTAATCTAGATTAATCTAGATTAATTTCAAGATCACAGTGAGATTAATCTAGATTAAAAAATTTTATCTATGCCCACCTCTAATTAAAATATAATTATATTTTAAATGTGACGCAATTTTTTTTTTTCTACAATAGCAACAGTGTTTATCACAGCAAGACCACTTTAGCCTGTAAACTCAATAATATCTCTCTGGAAATAAATGTAAAAATATCAATGTCAATAAAAAATGCATAATATACCTGACATCAAAGTGCAGTGTGAAGGATATGCAAAACAAATGTAGCCTGTCATTTGTTTACATTGCAAAGGTGTTCGATTTTAGACAATAACAACTACAACAGTAATAATAATATGAACCACTATATTCCAGTGTATCAGTTTTTTTAATGTTTTGTATCAATATTTAAGGTGGACTTATTAATTAGGTGCAAGAGTAGTAGTGATGGTTAAAATAATAGATTAATGCTGAAATAGTAAATTGAGTCTCGTTCCTAGATGGACAGAGAGTGGAAAGTAATAGATCAAATGAGGAGATGGAGATAGAGGAAGAAAAAGAGTGAAATGTAGAGGCACAAGTGACAGAAAGAGATCAGGTAACAGCAAGCCAAGAGACAGAGGCTGGTGAGAAAGAGGAAAATGTAGAGGCACAGGTGTTTTCTATAGTTAGGGCCCGAGCACCGATGGTGTGAGGACCCTCTTGGAATTGCTCCGTTTATTATTATTATTATTAGGGCCCGAGCACCGATGGTGTGAGGACCCTCTTGGAATTGCTCCGTTTATTATTATTATTATTATTATTATTAGGGCCCGAGCACCGATGGTGTGAGGACCCTATTGGAATTGCTCCGTTTATTATTATTATTATTCCGCTTCTCCAAAATGAATCGCATTTTTGAGGGCCTAAACATGCTCAAAAAGTCACCAAATTTTGCACACGCCTCCGAACTGGCGAAAATTTACGTCTGATATGGGTTTCAGAAGTGGGCATGGTAAAATGGCTCGACAGCGCCACCTATGCACGTTCAGCGGTGTGCGCCTCGAGCTACATTTCACGTACATGTATGAAAATCGGTACACACATATAACACATCAATACCTACAAAAAAGACTCTTGGAGCAAAATTCTAAACCCAACAGGAAGTCGGTTATTTTTAATATTATTAGCAAATTTTGTGTCATTTTTGCCATTTCCATGCGTTGTATTTTAACGAACTCCTCCTAGAGATTTCTTCAAATCAACTCCAAATTTGGTATGCCTAATCTATAGGCCTTTGCGATGTTAAATTGCGAAGAATTTGAGTTTTCGTTGAAGGGCGTGTCCGTGGCGGCCTGGCGAATTTCGATGACTCGCCATGAAAAATGAAGTTGCTATAACTCAGACATACAATGTCCAATCCGCCTCAAACTTCACATGGTTGATAAGACTCTGGATCAGAATAGATTGACATGCCCATATGCAGTTATAGTCATAGCGCCACCTATTGGCAACAGGAAGTTTCATATTTTATGCTGCGAAGAACTACTCCTAGAAATTTTATGACATCAATGTATTTTTTGTGGTCAGTCTAATCTAAAGGCCTGTGCGATGTTAAGTTGTGAAGATCTTGAGTTTTCGTTAAAAGGCGTGTCCATGGCGCCGTCACGAAGTTCGATGTCTCGCCATGGGAATAAAAGATGTTATAACTCAGGCATAAAATGTCCGATCTTCCCCAAACTGCACATGTGTGATAAGAGTCCTGGCCTGAACACATCTGAAGGCCAAAATTCCATCAGGTGTGGCAAAATGGCTCGATAGCGCCACCTATACACTTTCAACAGAGTGCGCCTCGAGCTATGTTTCACGTACATGTACAAAAATCGGTATACACATGTAACACAGCAATACCTACAAAAAAGTCTCTTGGCACAAAATCCGAATCCCAACAGGAAGTCGGTTATTTAGAATTTTCTCTGCAAAATTGGCGTTGTTTTTGCCATTTTCAGGGGTTGTACTTTAACGAACTCCTCCTAGAGATTTATTCAAATCAACAACAAACTTGGTCAGTGTAATCTTAAGCCCTTTGCGATGTTAAATTGCGAAGATCTTTAGATTTCGTTAAAGGGCGTGTCCATGGCGGCCTGACAAATTTCGATGTTTCGCCATGAAAAAGGAAGTTGCTGTAACTCAGACATACAATGTCCAATCTGCCCCAAACTTCACATGTTAGATAAAACTTCTGCCCTTAACAGATCTACATGCCCACGTTCAGTTATAATCATAGCGCCACCTATTGGCAACAGGAAGTGACATGTTTTACGCTGCGACAAACTACTCCTATAATTTTTTTGAGATTAACATATATTTTGTGGTCAGTCTAATCTAAAGGCCTGTGCAATGTTAACTTTTGGAGATCTTGAGTTTTTGTTAAAGGGCGTTTCCATGGCGCCATGACAAAATTTGATGTCTTGCCACAGCAAGAGAAGTTGTTGTAACTCAAGCATAAAATGTTCAATCTTCCCCAAACTTCACATGTTTGATAAGAGTCCTGGCCTGAACACATCTGAAAGCCAATATTCCATTATAATGATAGCGCCACCTGCTGGCAACGGTAAGATTGGCACCTATATGGGATATACTTTGATATATTCCACTTATATTTTTGACATTAAATGCATTCTCTCACCTTTCACCTTTTTACTAAAGCAACTCGCTGGTGGTGAGCCCGGGTGCGAGGGCCCGTTCATCGCTGCTTGCAGCTTTAATTAGGGCCCGAGCACCGATGGTGTGAGGACCCTCTTGGAATTGCTCCGTTTATTATTATTATTATTATTATTATTATTATTATTATTATTCTTCTTCTCCAAAATGAATCGCATTTTTGAGGGCCTAAACCTGCTCGAAAAGTCATGAAACTTTGCACACACCTCAGAACTGGCGAAAATTTACGTCTGATATGGGTTTCAGAAGTGGGTGTGGCAAAATGGCTCAACAGCGCCACCTATACACGTTCAACGGTGTGCGCCTCGAGCTACGTTTCATGTACATGTATGAAAATCGGTATACACATGTAACTCTCCAATACCTACAAAAAAGTATCTTGGAGCAAAATCCGAAACCCAACAGGAAGTCGGTTATTACTAATATTATGAGCAAATTTTGTGTCATTTTTGTCATTTCCATGCATTGTATTTTAACGAACTCCTCCTAGAATTTCATTCAGATCAACACCAAATTTGGTATGCCTAATCTGAAGGCCTTTGCGATGTTAAATTGCGAAGCTTTTGAGTTTTCATTAATGGGCGTGTCCGTGGTGGCCTGACGAATTTCGATGATTCGCCATGAAACAGGAAGTTGCTATAACTCAGACATACAATGACCAATCTGCCCCAAACTTCACATGTTTGATGAGACTCCTGACCTGAACAGATTGATATGCCCATATTCAGTTATAGTCATAGCGCCACCTATTGGCAACAGGAAGTGACATATTTTACACTGCGATGAACTACTCCTAGAAATTTTATGACATCAATGTATTTTTTGTGGTCAGTCTAATCTAAAGGCCTGTGCGATGTTAAGTTGTGAAGATCTTGAGTTTTTGTTAAAAGGCGTGTCCATGGCGCTGTCACGAAGTTCGATATCTCGCCATGGGAATAAAAGATGTTATAACTCAGGCATAAAATGTCCGATCTTCCCCAAACTTCACATGTGTGATAAGAGTCCTGGCCTGAACACATCTGAAGGCCAAAATTCCATCAGGTGTGGCAAAATGGCTCGATAGCGCCACCTATACACTTTCAACAGAGTGCGCCTCGAGCTATGTTTCACGTACATGTACAAAAATCGGTATACACATGTAACACACCAATACCTACAAAAAAGTCTCTTGGTACGAAATCCGAATCTCAACAGGAAGTCAGTTATTTAGAATTTTCTCTGCAAAACTGGCGTTGTTTTTGCCATTTTCAGGGGTTGTACTTTAACGAACTCCTCCTAGAGATTTATTCAGATCAACACCAAACCTGGTCAGTGTAATCTTAAGCCCTTTGCGATGTAAAATTGCGAAGATCTTTAGATTTCGTTAAAGGGCGTGTCCATGGTGGCCTGACAAATTTCGATGTTTCGCCATGAAAAAGGAAGTTGCTGTAACTCAGACATACAATGTCCAATCTGCCCCAAACTTCACATGTTAGATAAAACTTCTGCCCTTAACAGATCTACATGCCCACATTCAGTTATAGTCATAGCGCCACCTATTGGCAACAGGAAGTGACATGTTTTACGCTGCGACAAACTACTCATATTATTTTTTGAGATTAACATATATTTTGTGGTCAGTCTAATCTAAATGCCTGTGCAATGTTAACTTTTGGAGATCTTGAGTTTTTGTTAAAGGGCGTTTCCATGGCGCCATGACAAAATTTGATATCTTGCCACAGCAAGAGAAGTTGTTGTAACTCAAGTATAAAATGTTCAGTCTTCCCCAAACTTCACATGTTCGATAAGAGTCCTGGCCTGAACACATCTGAAGGCCAATATTCCATTATAATGATAGCGCCACCTGCTGGCAACGGTAAGATTGGCACATATATGGGATATACTTTGATATATTCCACTTATATTTAGGACATTAAATGCATATTTCTCAACTTTCACCTTTTTACTAAAGCCACACGATGGCGGTGAGCCCGGGTGCGAGGGCCCGTTCATCGCTGCTTGCAGCTTTAATTAGGGCCCGAGCACCGATGGTGTGAGGACCCTATTGTATCTGCTCTGTTTATTATTATTATTCTTATTCTTCCGCTTCTCCAAAATGAATCGCATTTTTGAGGACTTAAACATGCTCAAAAAGTCATGAAACTTTGCACACGCGTAAAACCAGGTGAAAATTTTCGTCTGATATAGGATTCAGAAGAGGGTGTGGCAAAATGGCTCGACAGCGCCACCTATACGAAGAAAATCAACAGCCTTCGAGCTATGTTTCACGTACATGCACGAAAATTGGCACACATATGTAACACACCAATACCTACAAAAAAGACTCTTGGAGCAAAATTCTAAAACCAACAGGAAGTCGGTTATTTGTAATATTATGAGCAAATTTTTTGTAATTTTGGTCATTTCCATATGTTGTACTTTAACGAACTCCTCCTAGAGATTTCTTCAAATCAACACCAAATTTGGTATGCCTAATCTAAAGGCCTTTGCGATGTTAAATTGCGAAGATCTTGAGTTTTCGTTGAAGGGCGTGTCCGTGGCGGCCTGGCGAATTTCGATGATTCGCCATGAAAAATGAAGTTGCTATAACTCAGATATACAATGTCCAATCTGCCCCAAACTTCACATGTTTGATGAGACTCCAAACCTGAACAGATTGACATGCCCATATTCAGTTTTAGTCATGGCGCCACCTATTGGCAACAGGAAGTGACATATTTTACGCTGCGACAAACTACTCCTAGAAATTTTATGACATCAGTGTCTTTTTTGTAGTCAGTCTAATCTAAAGGCCTGTGCGATGTTCAGTTGTGAAGATCTTGAGTTTTCGTTAAAAGGCTTGTTCATGGCGCCGTGACGAAGTTCAATGTCTCGCCATGGGAATAAAAGATGTTATAACTCAGGCATAAAATGTCCGATCTTCCCCAAACTTCACATGTGTGATAAGAGTCCTGGCCTGAACAGATCTGCAGGCCAATATTCCACCGGGTGTGGCAGTATGGCTCTATAGCGCCACCTATACACTTTCAACGGAGTGCGCCTCGAGCTATGTTTCACGTACATGTACAAAAATTGGTACACACATGTAAACTCCAATACCTACAAAAAAGTCTCTTGGTACGAAATCCGGATCCCAACAGGAAGTCGGTTATTTTGAATTTTCCCTTCAAAATTGGTGTTGTTTTTGCCATTTTCAGGGGTTGTATTTTAACGAACTCCTCCTAGAGATTTATTCAGATCAACACCAAACTTGGTCAGTGTAATCTAAAGCCCTTTGCGATAATAAATTGCGAAGGACTTGAGGTTTCGTTAAAGGGCGGGTCCATGGCGGCCTGACAAATTTCGATGTTTCGCCATGAAAAAGGAAGTTGCTGTAACTCAGACATACAATGTCCAATCTGCCCCAAACTTCACATGTTGGATAAGACTCTTGACCTGAACAGATCTACATGCCAATATTCAGTTATAGTCATAGCGCCACCTATTGGCAACAGGAAGTTACATATTTTACACTGCGACAAACTACTCCTAGAAATTTTATGACATCAATGTCTTTTTTGTGGTCAGTCTAATCTAAAGACCTGTGTGATGTTTAGTTGTGAAGATCTTGAGTTTTTGTTAAAAGGTGTGTCCATGGCGCTGTGATGAAGTTCGATGTCTCGCCATGGGAATAAAAGATGTTATAACTCAGGCATAAAATGTCCGATCTTGCCCAAACTTCACTTGTGTGATAAGGGTCCTGGCCTAAACAGATCTGAAGGCCAATATTCCATCGAATGTGGCAAAATGGCTCGATAGCGCCACCTATACACTTTCAACAGAGTGTGTATACACTTTAAACGGAATGCGCCTCGAGCTATGTTTCACGTACATGTACAAAAATCGGTACACACATGTAACACACCAATATCTACGAAAAAGTCTCTTGGTACGAAATCCGAATCCCAACAGGAAGTCAGTTATTTCGAATTTTCTCTGCAAAATTAGTGTTGTTTTGGCCATTTTCAGGGGTTGGACTTTAACGAACTCCTCCTAGAGATTTATTCAGATCAACACCAAACTTGGTCAGTGTAATCTAAAGCCTTTTGCGATCTAAAATTGCGAAGATCTTGAGGTTTCGTTAAAGGGCGTGTCCATGGCGGCCTGACAAATTTCGATGTTTCGCCATGAAATGGGATGTTGTTGTAACTCAGGCATAAAATGTCCAATCCTCTCCAAACCTCACATGTTCGACAAAAGTCCTGCCCTGAACACATCTGAATGCCAATATTCCACTATAATGATAGCGCCACCTGCTGGCAACAGGAAGATTGGCACATGTATGGAATAAACATTGATATATTCTACTTATATTTATGAGTTTAAACGCATATTTCTCACCGTTCACCTATTAACTAAAGCCACTCGCTGCCGGTGAGCCCGGGTGCGAGGGCCCGTTCATCGCTGCTTGCAGCTTTAATTATTATTATTATTCTTCTTCTCCAAAATGAATCGCATTTTTGAGGGCCTAAACATGCTCGAAAAGTCATGAAACTTTGCACACACCTCAGAACTGGCGAAAATTTACGTCTGATATGGGTTTCAGAAGTGGGTGTGGCAAAATGGCTCAACAGCGCCACCTATACACGTTCAACGGTGTGCGCCTCGAGCTACGTTTCATGTACATGTATGAAAATCGGTATACACATGTAACTCTCCAATACCTACAAAAAAGTCTCTTGGAGCAAAATCCGAAACCCAACAGGAAGTCGGTTATTACTAATATTATGAGCAAATTTTGTGTCATTTTTGTCATTTCCATGCGTTGTATTTTAACGAACTCCTCCTAGAGATTAATTCAGATCAACACCAAATTTGGTATGCCTAATCTGAAGGCCTTTGCGATGTTAAATTGCGAAGCTTTTGAGTTTTCGTTAATGGGCGTGTCCGTGGTGGCCTGGCGAATTTCGATGATTCGCCATGAAACAGGAAGTTGCTATAACTCAGACATACAATGACCAATCTGCCCCAAACTTCACTTGTTTGATGAGACTCCTGACCTGAACAGATTGACATGCCCATATTCAGTTATAGTCATAGCGCCACCTATTGGCAACAGGAAGTGACATATTTTACACTGCGATGAACTACTCCTAGAAATTTTATGACATCAATGTATTTTTTGTGGTCAGTCTAATCTAAAGCCCTGTGCGATGTTAAGTTGTGAAGATCTTGAGTTTTCGTTAAAAGGCGTGTCCATGGCGCCGTCACGAAGTTCGATGTCTCGCCATGGGAATAAAAGATGTTATAACTCAGGCATAAAATGTCCGATCTTCCCCAAACTTCACATGTGTGATAAGAGTCCTGGCCTGAACACATCTGAAGGCCAAAATTCCATCAGGTGTGGCAAAATGGCTCGATAGCGCCACCTATACACTTTCAACAGAGTGCGCCTCGAGCTATGTTTCACGTACATGTACAAAAATCGGTATACACATGTAACACACCAATACCTACAAAAAAGTCTCTTGGTACGAAATCCGAATCCCAACAGGAAGTCGGTTATTTAGAATTTTCTCTGCAATATTGGCGTTGTTTTTGCCATTTTCAGGGGTTGTACTTTAACGAACTCCTCCTAGAGATTTATTCAGATCAACACCAAACCTGGTCAGTGTAATCTTAAGCCCTTTGCGATGTTAAATTGCGAAGATCTTTAGATTTCGTTAAAGGGCGTGTCCATGGTGGCCTGACAAATTTCGATGTTTCGCCATGAAAAAGGAAGTTGCTGTAACTCAGACATACAATGTCCAATCTGCCCCAAACTTCACATGTTAGATAAAACTTATGCCCTTAACAGATCTACATGCCCACATTCAGTTATAGTCATAGCGCCACCTATTGGCAACAGGACGTGACATGTTTTACGCTGCGACAAACTACTCCTATAATTTTTTTGAGATTAACATATATTTTGTGGTCAGTCTAATCTAAAGGCCTGTGCAATGTTAACTTTTGGAGATCTTGAGTTTTTGTTAAAGGGCGTTTCCATGGCGCCATGACAAAATTTAATGTCTTGCCACAGCAAGAGAAGTTGTTGTAACTCAAGCATAAAATGTTCAATCTTCCCCAAACTTCACATGTTCGATAAGAGTCCTGGCCTGAACACATCTGAAGCCCAATATTCCATTATAATGATAGCGCCACCTGCTGGCAACGGTAAGATTGGCACATATATGGGATATACTTTGATATATTCCACTTATATTTAGGACATTAAATGCATATTTCTCAACGTTCACCTTTTTACTAAAGCAACACGATGGCGGGGAGCCCGGGTGCGAGGGCCCGTTCATCGCTGCTTGCAGCTTTAATTAGGGCCCGAGCACCGATGGTGTGAGGACCCTCTTGGAATTGCTCCGTTTATTATTATTATTATTATTATTATTATTCTTCTTCTCTAAGATGAATCGCATTTTTGAGGGCCTAAACATGCTCGAAAAGTCATGAAACTTTGCACACACCTCAGAACTGGCGAAAATTTACGTCTGATATGGGTTTCAGAAGTGGGTGTGGCAAAATGGCTCAACAGCGCCACCTATACACGTTCAACGGTGTGCGCCTCGAGCTACGTTTCATGTACATGTATGAAAATCGCTATACACATGTAACTCTCCAATACCTACAAAAAAGTCTCTTGGAGCAAAATCCGAAACCCAACAGGAAGTCGGTTATTTCTAATATTATGAGCAAATTTTGTGTCATTTTTGTCATTTCCATGCGTTGTATTTTAACGAACTCCTCCTAGAGATTCATTCAGATCAACACCAAATTTGGTATGCCTAATCTAAAGGCCTTTGCGATGTTAAATTGCGAAGCTTTTGAGTTTTCGTTGAAGGGCCTGTGTGTGGCGGCCTGGCGAATTTCGATGATTCGCCATGAAACAGGAAGTTACTATAACTCAGACATACAATGACCAATCTGCCCCAAACTTCACATGTTTGATGAAACTCCTGTCCTGAACAGTTTGATATGACCATATTCGGTTATAGTCATAGCGCCACCTATTGGCAACAGGAAGTGACATATTTTACGCTGCGACAAACTACTCCTAGAAATTTTTGACATCAATGTCTTTTTTGTCGTCAGTCTAATCTAAAGGCCTGTACGATGTTAAGTTGTGAAGATCTTGAGTTTTCGTTAAAAGGCGTGTCCATGGCGCCGTCACGAAGTTCGATGTCTCGCCATGGGAATAAAAGATGTTATAACTCAGGCATAAAATGTCCGATCTTCCCCAAACTGCACATGTGTGATAAGAGTCCTGGCCTGAACACATCTGAAGGCCAAAATTCCATCAGGTGTGGCAAAATGGCTCGATAGCGCCACCTATACACATTCAACAGAGTGCGCCTCGAGCTATGTTTCACGTACATGTACAAAAATCGGTATACACATGTAACACAGCAATACCTACAAAAAAGTCTCTTGGCACAAAATCCGAATCCCAACAGGAAGTCGGTTATTTAGAATTTTCTCTGCAAAATTGGCGTTGTTTTTGCCATTTTCAGGGGTTGTACTTTAACGAACTCCTCCTAGAGATTTAGTCAGATCAACACCAAACCTGGTCAGTGTAATCTTAAGCCCTTTGCGATGTTAAATTGCGAAGATCTTTAGATTTCGTTAAAGGGCGTGTCCATGGCGGCCTGACAAATTTCGATGTTTCGCCATGAAAAAGGAAGTTGCTGTAACTCAGACATACAATGTCCAATCTGCCCCAAACTTCACATGTTAGATAAAACTTCTGCCCTTAACAGATCTACATGCCCACATTCAGTTATAGTCATAGCGCCACCTATTGGCAACAGGAAGTGAAATGTTTTACGCTGCGACAAACTACTCCTATAATTTTTTTGAGATTAACATATATTTTGTGGTCAGTCTAATCTAAAGGCCTGTGCAATGTTAACTTTTGGAGATCTTGAGTTTTTGTTAAAGGGCGTTTCCATGGCGCCATGACAAAATTTGATATCTTGCCACAGCAAGAGAAGTTGTTGTAACTCAAGCATAAAATGTTCAATCTTCCCCAAACTTCACATGTTTGATAAGAGTCCTGGCCTGAACACCTCTGAAGGCCAATATTCCATTATAATGATAGCGCCACCTGCTGGCAATGGTAAGATTGGCACATATATGGGATATACTTTGATATATTCCACTTATATTTAGGACATTAAATGCATATTTCTCAACGTTCACCTTTTTACTAAAGCCACACGATGGCGGTGCGCCCGGGTGCGAGGGCCCGTTCATCGCTGCTTGCAGCTTTAATTATTATTATTATTATTATTATTATTATTATTATTATTCTTCTTCTCCAAAATGAATCGCATTTTTGAGGGCCTAAACATGCTCGAAAAGTCATGAAACTTTGCACACACCTCAGAACTGGCGAAAATTTACGTCTGATATGGGTTTCAGAAGTGGGTGTGGCAAAATGGCTCAACAGCGCCACCTATACACGTTCAACGGTGTGCGCCTCGAGCTACGTTTCATGTACATGTATGAAAATCGGTATACACATGTAACTCTCCAATACCTACAAAAAAGTCTCTTGGAGCAAAATCCGAAACCCAACAGGAAGTCGGTTATTACTAATATTATGAGCAAATTTTGTGTCATTTTTGTCATTTCCATGCGTTGTATTTTAACGAACTCCTCCTAGAGATTCATTCAGATCAACACCAAATTTGGTATGCCTAATCTGAAGGCCTTTGCGATGTTAAATTGCGAAGCTTTTGAGTTTTCGTTAATGGGCGTGTCCATGGCGGCCTGGCGAATTTCGATGATTCGCCATGAAACAGGAAGTTGCTATAACTCAGACATACAATGACCAATCTGCCCCAAACTTCACATGTTTGATGAGTCTCCTGACCTGAACAGATTGACATGCCCATATTCAGTTATAGTCATAGCGCCACCTATTGGCAACAGGAAGTGACATATTTTACACTGCGATGAACTACTCCTATAAATTTTATGACATCAATGTATTTTTTGTGGTCAGTCTAATCTAAAGGCCTGTGCGATGTTAAGTTGTGAAGATCTTGAGTTTTCGTTAAAAGGCGTGTCCATGGCGCCGTCACGAAGTTCAATGTCTCGCCATGGGAATAAAAGATGTTATAACTCAGGCATAAAATGTCCGATCTTCCCCAAACTTCACATGTGTGATAAGAGTCCTGGCCTGAACACATATGAAGGCCAAAATTCCATCAGGTTTGGCAAAATGGCTCGATAGCGCCACCTATACACTTTCAACAGAGTGCGCCTCAAGCTATGTTTCACGTACATGTACAAAAATCGGTATACACATGTAACACACCAATACCTACAAAAAAGTCTCTTGGTACGAAATCCGAATCCCAACAGGAAGTCGGTTATTTAGAATTTTCTCTGCAAAATTGGCGTTGTTTTTGCCATTTTCAGGGGTTGTACTTTAACGAACTCCTCCTAGAGATTTATTCAGATCAACACCAAACCTGGTCAGTGTAATCTTAAGCCCTTTGCGATGTTAAATTGCGAAGATCTTTAGATTTCGTTAAAGGGTGTGTCCATGGCGGCCTGACAAATTTCGATGTTTCGCCATGAAAAAGGAAGTTGCTGTAACTCAGACATACAATGTCCAATCTGCCCCAAACTTCACATGTTAGATAAAACTTATGCCCTTAACAGATCTACATGCCCACATTCAGTTATAGTCATAGCGCCACCTATTGGCAACAGGAAGTGATATATTTTACGCTGTGACAAACTACTCCTAGAAATTTTTTGACATCAATGTCTTTTTTGTGGTCAGTCTAATCTAAAGGCCTGTGCAATGTTAACTTTGTAGATCTTGAGTTTTTGTTAAAGGGCGTTTCCATGGCGCCATGACAAAATTTGATGTCTTGCCACAGCAAGAGAAGTTGTTGTAACTCAAGCATAAAATGTTCAATCTTCCCCAAACTTCACATGTTTGATAAGAGTCCTGGCCTGAACACATCTGAAGGCCAATATTCTATTATAATGATAGCGCCACCTGCTGGCAACGGTAAGATTGGCACATATATGGGATATACTTTGATATATTCCACTTATATTTAGGACATTAAATGCATTTTTCTCAACGTTCACCTTTTTACTAAAGCCACACGATGGCGGTGAGCCCGGGTGCGAGGGCCCGTTCATCGCTGCTTGCAGCTTTAATTTTTATTATAACCACTGTTCTTAGTTATTCTGTAGAACAGAGAAGAAAAAGCCATCAGGTTGGGACAATTTAAGACATTTCAGTTTCTAATCCCAGAGCTATTATTATTTTAAACTTAAAAGTGTCTTCTCTATTGTTTCGTTTTCAAAACTGCATCAAAGCATTTGTAAAATATATTGCTGTATTGATATTTTGAGCAGCACCATTTAAAGCCTTGTTCCATGTGCCCCTTTCATACTTTGAGCACCTGCCCCTCCAAAGGTCTCTGCACGGCCCTGTTCAGAGGGAGTGTCAGCCACGTTAAAAAAGTAAACCGCTTAAGTCATTTGTGGATTAATGCGTATTGGTGACGCGAACCATTTAAAGCACAAACCCTTTAAAGTTTGAGCATATTGTTTGCAAACTGCAACTGATTAATTAATTAAAAACAAAGTAGTTGATATGCTGTGTTGTTTTTGTTGTTTAGTAGCAGTTATATGCAGTTATTAGCCGTGTCCACTGTATTTTTTGTTGGTTTTCATGAGACCCCCCTTGAAATGACCAGGACCCCCCATTGCCCCCAACCCCCCCCCCCCCCCCAATTAAAATTGTCTGGAGCCGCCACTGTTTCTGATTGGCCAATCTGCGTTATTTTTTTTATTTTTTTTGTGAATATAAGTGTCTTCTGGAAGTAGTGTAAGTAGGGAATTTTAATATTTAATTTGCATGATAAATTTTACATAATACACAACATTATTAATCTAAAAGGGCTAGTACCTTCAGTGTTTCTTCATCTAAAACCCTCCCCATCACAGTGTCTATACTATCACAGCTCTGAATAACCAATTTAATTTATCTGCACCATTTGATGTTGACACACCAGTTATGAGGGTTTTGGGCCATTAGATAAAGAGTGGATGCCTCTCCTGTCTTCAGAAAATGTTCTTTAGCAACTGCTGACTCATCTGAAAGTATAAGCACATTCTTTCTCAGCTTATATGCTCTGCTTGGGGGTTCTATATAGTCTTTACACTATTGAACCAGAGGACACATCTACACACTCGCGTGCACACACACACACACACACACACACACACACACACACACACACACACACACACACACACACACACACACACGCACACACACACACACACACACACTTTCATTTTGCCAGTGTTTTGGGGGACAATTTTACTCTGCATTTAATAGTAAGTTATAGTAGTAATAGTAATAGTAATAGTAAATAGTAAATAGTAATAATAGTAGTAATAGAAGGAATGACATTTATCAAAGTAATGATATAATTTTAAGTATTATAATTGTGATGTTATAAATAGCAACAAATACATAAAACATTAGTTCATGAAATAAGGATTTTGAAATATGGTCCTTCTTGAACATCGTAATGTTTCTTACACCCACAACATCAAATAAGGCACTGAACACTTGTGGGCAGTGTTTCCACTCACTATTTTTTCAAGATCAACAAAGCCTTGCTATATTAACCCTATGAAGCCTACTGTATAATAAATGACACACATTTTTAAGGCCACTGAATTTTCGACATACCTTCTGACATCTGATGGAAAGTTTATACATTTTAGCAAGTAAAAGGCCTTTTAAGGGTAATAAAAAATAAAATAAAATAAAATAACTTTCAGGTTGTAGCGGACATGTCTTTTTGCTGTGATGTAATATAAACCTTTATTTTGATGATTATATTTCAAGATATGCTCCTACTGGACTGAATTAAATTAGGTTTACTTGATTAGATAACGAGTGACAGCTGATATGATGCATTTGTGTAAGTAGTCTGTTTTGCTGTTACAAAGATCTCATTGATTTAGAAGCTACATGAATTGCATCTTACTTTTTGACAACAAATTGATGTTATATTGGCCATATATAAATATCAGCATCTAAACCAAGTTTATTTTAGCACCATATTATCTTACATGATACTGTATCAAAAACAAGCAAATAAGTAAATAAATAATATTGATCAAAATTTCAGTATTTAATTTGTCAGGCTTTAAAAGGGTTAAAATATAACCAATATTTTAAGTATTTATCCTCACATTCCATATGGATGGATATATATATATATATATATATATATATATATATATATATATATATATATATATATATATATATATATATATATTGTTACGAATGACTAACTAAAAGGTCTACTCAAAGACCTAATAAAAGTAACCCGTAACAATTAACAGGGATCCCTCTAGGAAAGATCCCTGGGGTCCCCGCTCTCATCCCCGTTAATCTCAACCACCACACAGGAATTAAAGGGTAGATAATAAATTTATTCAATTAAATAAACAAAAGAAACATCATAACTTCGGGAGGGGAAATATGCCAAAGTAAATTACAATAAACAAAACTAATTTTATATTCAAACTAACCTGAAAATCAAATAACAAATAAAACACAAATGCTTACCTCCCTGCCAACATAAACAGGAGAAAACGAACATAACAAACAGGCAGCCACCTCCCTACCAAGCGCCACTTAAACATGGAGGGGGAGCGAAACACCGGACATAAAGCAATATAACAATCATGCCACTATTTGAGTGAATGGTTGACAACAAATGTCTACAACAGCGATCTATCGCTAACACGGATCACACCGCAAGATCAACTATAAAAACGCCAGGAGAGCGGGGAGCCAACGTTTCTTCTTCTGAATTTTTTTTTTTATGGCGGTTGGCAAACCAGCTTATGGTGCATTACCGCCACCTACCAAACTGGAGTGTGGAGCTCAGACAAGCAAGGAAATGAAAAAAATAAAAATAAAATAATAATAATATTAAAAAAATAAAAAAATAAAAACTAAATTATCCCGTATAACCCTATGTCTTTAATAAATTTAATAATGGCTCTATACTTCTTCCATTGCTCAAAATTACATTCCAAAAAGCTTTGTATATTGTAAGTGTTAATGTCCAATTTTTCCATTTCTTGAATAAGCAATATTCTTTCATTTTCGTACTGTTGACATGAAAATAAAATATGCTCTATTGTCTCTGATTCATCAAAATTTCTACATTTACCTGTTGCATGCTTTCCTATTTTAAAAAGGGAATGATTTAGTCCAGAATGTCCAATTCTAAGACGTGAAATGATAATATCTTCCTTCCTGTTCTTATATACACTTCTTCCATTTCCTACAAGTTGTTGGATGCTATTAAGATGTCTGCCCTTGCTATCAACATCCCATGCTTCTTGCCATTTACTATGAGTGACTTCTTTCACTTTAGCCTGAACCTCTTTTTTACTAAGAGCCACTTGTATGTCAACATCTGCATGATTTAAAGCTTGCTTAGCTAGTTTGTCAGCCACTTCATTAGCCTCTACTCCCACATGAGCAGGGACCCACAGAAACATAATAAGACTAGTATTACTATTTCTCAATAAACTTGCTAGAATATCAAAAATAATATCTTGCCTAGTTGATTTTAGTCCACTTGCAAGGCTTGAAAGTGCTGCATAAGAATCAGAACAGATGACTGCTAACCTAGGTTTTACATCCTCCACCCAATGAAGTGCTACCAGAATGGCAATAAGTTCTGCTGTATACACCGATACATTATCAGTTAATCTTTTGCTGATATCACATTGAAATTTAGGGATATGCACTGCAGAAGCAGTTCTTCCAGAGGCAGGATCTTTAGAACCATCTGTGTATATGTGCAACCACGATGTATAGCTTTGATCTATATATTGCTGTGCAATAATGTTCTTGGGGATATCCTTGTCATTGTTAATTTGCGTTTGAATTTGAAAATCAACTAATGGTTTTGGGAATATCCATGGTGGAATATTAGATACAGACACTATTGGGCTAACTTCTAATCCATCAATACCAGCTTCTAATGCTTCCCTGTTAGCAGTCCATCCAAAGCTTTTAATAGTCTTATTCCCATGTTCCCAGCATTCTTTCAAAACTCCTTTTACTGGATGACTTTCCTTATGCCCTTTTATATTAACCCAGTAATTCATTCTAAGCTTATACCTTCGCAGGTAAAGAGGAGCTTCTCCAAGTTCTACCTGCAAGGCTGCAATGGGAGATGTTTTGAAGGCACCACAACAAATTCTTAGAGCTTGACTTTGTATAGTTTCAATCTTTTTAAGTAAGGTTTCAGATGCAAATCCATAGATAATACTTCCATAATCCAGGCTTGACCTGATTAATGTACAGTATATTCTTTTCAGTGATATTCTGCAAGCTCCCCATTCAACCCCTGATAAACATCGTAGTATATTAACTCCTGTTTTACACTTCTCTATTAACTTTTTAGCATGAGTAGCAAAAGTCAATCTTTGATCCATCCATACTCCAAGGTATTTAACTGCTGAAACTTGCTCCAGGTCCTGTTTGTATAATTTCAATTTAACAACTGGTATTCTTTTCTTTTTTGTAAAGCAAATAACTTGAGTTTTTGCTACTGACAACCTAAAGCCCCAGTTATTTGCCCAAGCTTCAACAGCTTCCACTGATTCTTGTAACTTTTTTGACACACAAATAATATTACGTCCTCTTTTCCAAATTGCCCCATCGTCTGCAAATAATGCCCTACCTATATCACCTTTAAGATTATTAAAAACATCATTTATCATTATATTAAATAACACTGGACTACAAACACTTCCTTGAGGTGTCCCATTATCTATCTTATATGTCTTGGAATACTCTACTCCTACCCTTACTTGTATTGTTCTTTCAAGAAGAAAGTCCATAATCCAGTTATACATTTTCCCTCCGATCCCCATGCATTTAAGTTTTATTAGAAGGCCCTCCTTCCAAAGCATATCATATGCCTTCTCAATGTCAAAAAGAACCCCAACCAGAACTTCTTTATTTACTTGAGCTTTTCTGATATCAGCTTCCAAGCTTAACACAGCATCCATTGTATTTCTCCCTTCCCGAAATCCACTTTGGTATGGTGACATAACTCCTTTACTTTCCAGAACATAGTTTAGCCTGTATATAATCAATTTCTCCATCAATTTACACAAATTGGAAGTCAAAGCAATTGGTCTATAACCAGTTGGGTTTGATTTATCTTTACCCGGTTTACCTATTTGAACAATTATTCCATGCTTCCAAGAGGGTGGAAGCTTTCCCTCATTCCAAATCCTATTAAACAGACATAAAATCATATTTAAAGATCTGTCAGTCAAATGCTTGATCATTATATAACACACATAGTCTTTTCCAGGAGATGTATGTTTAACTCCACCTAGAGCTCGTTTTAATTCATATAAAGTGAAATCTGCATCTAAAGCGTCTCCAGAAGGATTCCTTTTAATCATCACATCTGGGTGCTGATTCTTATTCTGCTCTCTAAGTCTTTTTGCTTCCTCTGATACATTATCATCACTATGAACTCTGACAAACACTTTAGCCAACATTTCAGCTTTTTCATTGTCGGTTACTGCTATTATTCCTTCATCATTTTTTAAAACTGGAAGAGTTTGACTTCTATATATTCCACCCATTTTTCTTATTGTCCCCCACACTTCACTTATATCAACATCATCTCCAATTGTACTACACCAATCTCTCCAGTATTTCTTTTTAGCAGCACGAACAGTCCTTCTGACCTCAGCTTGTGTTTTCTTATATTTAATAAAATCCTCAAATAAATAAGTTCTTTTAATTTGTCTAAATGCTTTATTTCTGTCCTGTACAGCTTTACTACACTGTTCTGTCCACCAGGGAACTGATTTCCTCTTTCTACTTTGTCCTTTTCTTCCTATTACAGTATCAGCTACATCATACAATACTTTGCAAATCCTATCATTAAATTCATCCACTTCCTCCATTGATTCTGGTTCTATTGCTGTAAGTCCTACCTCACTTAAAAAAGCATATGCTTCCCAATTAGCCTTTTTAAATCTCCATCCTGGAGCAGGCTTCAAATTTTGTTCTAACACACTCATCCCTACCTTACAAATGATAATATAATGATCACTTCCCATACTATTGTCTTCACACACATCCCATTCACAGCTCCTTGCTAATTCTTCTGACACCAGAATCTATAGCTGATCCAATTCCCCGAACTACATCAATTCTTGTGTTTCTACCATCATTTAAGCATACCAGTGCATGACTATCTATAATTTCTTCTATAACTTCCCCATTATGATCATCATTAATACTTCCCCATAATGTGTTATGTGCATTAAAATCCCCACACCAAATAACTTTATATCCTGATCTTGACCCAATAACCTTTTCTAAACCTTTATTTAATCTATCACAAGGATTGTAAAAATTAATAACTTGAATATTCTGTTTTTCTGCATATACATCAATAGCTACTACTTCATACTCTTCAAACTCATTAATGACTCTGTATTGTACCTGATTCTGAATAAAAGTGGCCACTCCACCCCCATTTCCTACTTTTCTATCTTTCCTAACTACACCATACCCTTGTATGACAAAATCTAAATGAGACTTTAACCAAGTTTCTTGAATGCATATTATATGTGGTTGAGCCAACGTTTCCTTCCGCCGGGTGGCTTAAATACTGCCGCGATCCTTCCAGTCACCAACCAGCTCAGTCCCAATCAGCGACACCTACAATCAATTAAAGAGACAGCGGGAGAGAGAGAGAGAGAGAGAGAGAGAGAGACAGGGAGACACAGACTGGAAGATAACCTACACACACACTGCGGATTACCCTGGCAACATGCGAATCTATTCGTAACAATATATATATATATATATAAATACATTTTAAAAAAACTCCACAGAGCTATCACATTCTTTTGTGAAGCAGAGCACATACTCACCTAACTCAAACTCCCCAAAGTAATTTAGATTTACCATTGATATTCAACTGTACAAAGTGATGTGTATCTATAAAGGTTTTACATATTACCCAATCACCAATAATCATTCTTTATGCTATTAATCCTTTTCAAAATGAAAGGAAAAGTGGAAAGTTATTTTCTTTTTTTTTTTCTTTTTTGTCAATCCACACTCTAATCCTCACCTGATCCTTCCAGCACATATGTTGGAGAGATCTTCACTCCCTCACTGAACCACTGAGGTGTTTATATCCCTAACAAACACAAACATGTTCTTCCTGAAATACCCCATGACTAATAACAATCTGTTGATGATGGTGTAATCATATCTGAATTATTAATAATCTGTTTTGACAGTTATGGAGATAAATATACATATATTCTGGTATATTCTCCATAACTGTCAAGACAAATTATTTATAATTAATAATTTGTTATATATATATATATCAATGTGATATCAGTGATACGCAGCATGCACAATAGAAGGAAATGGTCAGTAAAATCATAATTTTGAGTTACAATATCTATATCAGTAAGATTGATTCCATGCAATATAATTAAATCTAGTGTATGATTAAAATGATGAGTGGGCCCGATGACATTTAGCTTGACTCCAAAAGAGTTTATTAGGTCAGTAAACGCAAGTCCTAATGCATCATTTGTATTATCAACGTGAATATTAAAATCTCCGATGAAAAATCTGAGAGTAAATCTGCAAATTCTTTTAGGAATTCTGTATACGGCCCTGGTGGTCTATACACAGTAGCCAGAGCAAGAGATACATTAGATTTCTTTTGCCTATCTGACAGTGTAACATTTAACAGAAGTATTTCAAAAAAGTTGAACCTGTATCCTGTTTTCTGGGTAACATTGAGAATATCACTATATATTGGTGCAGCAGCACCACCACGACCAGTCTGACGAGGCTCATGCTTATAACAGTAGTTTGGTGGAGTAGACCAATATAATCATTTGGTTTTAGCCAGGTTTCAGCCAAGCATCAAAACTATTATCTGTGATCATTTCTGTAATGCATTAAAACTTCGTAATCATCGGGAAGAAGGAGGTGGGAACCAGCAGACAATCAAAATGAAAGCTTTAATAATAAAATAAACACAAAACAGACCAAAACACAAACTAAAATCCAGGCCTGGTCCTCTCTCGTCCTTCACTGTCGTCGCTCCTGTTTTATATTATTCCATCTCCTCCGTGGGACTCGAGATTGGTGGATCAAGCAGGTGTCGCTCATTTCTCAATCACTCCCGCCCCACTCATCACAATTTCCTTTACAATAACTGCTTTGGGTGTGAGTGATTTAATGTTTATGAGCCCAAACTTAAAAAAATAGTTTTTGTTCATTTATTTAAATTTTTTCTGGTTTAATGATGATAAGATTTATTTCTAGATCCTATATTCAATTTATATTTTGACCCTAATATTCGGGGAACAGACAGTCTGTGGGATATAGTCTTAACAGATTGGACAGGTCAAGTACTTCTATCATTTAAGCTGGTAGAACATAAGCCATCATGGCAGTTATTTGAGAATTGTCTTACTAGTCATATGGAGTGAAGCGTCCTGGAGATGTTCTTCGACAGGAGTTCTGCTCCGACTCTACTGGGGTGCAGGCCATCAGCGCGAAAAAAAAAAAAAAAAACTAGGATGCTCCCAGAAAAGATTCCAATTATTAACAAAAAGCAGATTCTGTTCTTTACACCATGACAATAAACATGAATTTAAAGCAAAAAGTCTACTGAACCTTTCGTGTTCTCGTCGATACGTGGGCAGTGGTCCTGACACCATGATCGTCGCCGCGGGCGTCGTGCTACGAACCGTCTCGATCAGGCTCCTGAAGACCCTCTTCAGTGTCTCCATCTTCCGCAACGTGGTGTTGTTAACGCTGTCATGAAGCATGACCACTCCAGGGCTCTCATCGTCCTTCAGGATCGCGGCTATCTACATAGAAACTTCGAGAATACAAGCACCAGGGAAACTTGTGAGTGTGCACTTTACCTTCAGCTAGCGTAGCACGGACGTGTTTGACAATGGAATCTACAAAGATCACAGTGTCGCGTTCCGTCTCGAGGAGGGGAGCAAGTGGTTCCGGGTGGAGATCTACAAGACCGGAGGGGGAGAAGTCGTGGCCAGAGGCACGTCCTCCGCTGTGGATGCACACAGGGTCTGTGCAGAGAAACTCAAGGAGTAGAAGTCATGGGACTGTTAGCAGCGCGCTGCATACTTTACTGAACTTGTGAGCGACAGGTTTTTAGCGTGGTTCTCTGCTCTCTCAGCTGGGCCTGGCTCACCCTCAGGTCGTGAATCTGCTTCTCCACGGCCTTCAGCTCCGAATGCAGCTTGAACTTGTCCTCACCTGCAATCAAAGGTAGACATAAATCTGCCATTAATGCAAGTAACAGCGAGTAAAACAATAGTAATGTTTGTGAATACAGTATTAGCAATGCGAGCGGGATTACCGGCAACCAAACTTGTGATGCTAATGGGCTATAAGCTAAATAGCGGGCACAGAAAATCAAAATAAAACTGTTGATAACAAGATGCTCTGATCGTTTTTGTTGTGCAATACAATAGAGGATATATTCACATATATTATATAAAATAGATTTTTAAGACAAAAAATAGTCTTTAAAAAATTGTGACGTATACGATTAATTTTGATCTATAATTTTACGAAAACAATGGCTTCTGATGACTGTTGAAATTATGTCAAAGCACAAGCTTTGTACTGTAATTCCACAAATTGATTTACAGCATATGACAAAAAAAAAAAAAGAATAAGAAGAAAATAAAAACAACGCCAGGACAAGAAATGAAAAAACGTGTTCCTTATGGAGTTTTAAACCTATATTTATTTAATACGTTTAAATTAGTTTAAAAATAAAAACATAATTGTAAAACTTAAAGTAGCAGCATATTGTGGGCCACATTTCCATTCATGATGGGTTGCATACATGCATATGCATGTTGAGAACCAATGGGATATTACTGCATCACTGAGTCACTGCACTGCAACCGAGACTCTTGTATTGGTTTCTAAATGTTCACTAGTCTAAACAATGCATCTTTATATATAACAGGTTAAAATGCTCCATTTGATGAATTAGTATTGCTATGATAAAAATAAAATGTGCATCTCTTTCCGATAAAATAAACCACAACTTTAACACAAAATTAACTGGACCAAGCACATAACTCTTTAAGTTAATAATGCATAATCTACAATGCCCATAATTTATATAAGGGAAGTACAATAGTTGTATGTGTGTCAAAAAGAATAAAAGCGATTTATGCAAGATGTGTTTTCAGTTTGTGAACGGTCTATTTAACTGGATTGAAAAAGACAAAAGGTTTTGTGAAATAGCACACACTACAGTACCACAACGGTTTAGGGAATTTGCCCAATAATCTTTTATGTGAGCAGTTAAAAATGTTAGTACAGCCCTTGATAAAAAAAAAAAAAAAAAGGCTTTCTGCATCTCACAGTGAACATCAACAAAGAAAAAACATGTTTGGCTTGTTTCCCCATCTTCAACTTGTCAGGATAAACTAATTACTGTTATTAAGTCCTCCACTGCAATTGTGATGAGGACTGTGAACGTTACAATGGGTCCGCTGAATAGATCTTGAAAGAATAGCAATAGCAACACTTAATGTTCTATTTATGTACACACAGTCACACACAATTTTATATACAGTACAGATCAAAAGTTTGGACACACCTTCTCATTCAAAGAGTTTGCTTTATTTTCATGACTATGAAAATTGTAGAGTCACACTGAAGGCATCAAAACTATGAATTAACACATGTGGAGTTATATTGTTGCCTTTTACACTGCCGGACGGAACACGGAGACAAGATAAATGAAATAAGGCTTTATTAAATCCAACACAGGGGAGATCCAACATGGAACACTGAGGAAGACACACGTAAGTGGTTTGTAGTAAGTAGACCCGACAAAACTGAACTGAAAAGGACAAGGTTTAAGTACCTGGGATAATGGGGAAACACAGGTGGATGGAATCACTAAATTAACAGGGACATGGAACACATGGGGAATGGAATAGACACACCTGGGAACTAATCAAACCAAACACGGGAGACGGAAACTGGGTCACAGGGGCAAAAACACACTAAAAGAGTCCAGGGGTGTAACATTACTTCCCCTCCCGGTAGGTGCGTACTCGCAACGTAGAAACAACAGAGGGAGGTGTGGGTGGGAACTTGGGAGGAGTTTCCGGTGGAGGACAGACTCCCAGGAGGGGGTAAGCAGACAGGGACCATGGAGGGAGGAGCCAGATGGTACACCAGAGACCAGCCAGGACGGAGATCCATGGTGGAGTCGACGGCGGGAGGAGCCATGGTGAAGGGGCCGACGACACCATGGGGCCGACAGGCGGAGACTGCACCGGTGAGTGAAGAGCCCAAGATGGAGCAGCACAGCCGCAGAGCCAGGTTGACGTCGAGGACCCGGAGGGCCTAGGTGGAGCAGAAGGCTCAGGCGACCAAGGGGGAGGCGGGGTCCTGGAAGACCGCTGTGGAGCCAGAGCGACTGAGAATGGAGTTGGAACCAAATGAAAAGAGGAGCCTGACATAGCCGGAGGGATGGAGTGACAAGGTGAAACTAGAGGAATGGAGTCCCAGGGTGGCAGATGGTCGACGACTGACCAAGGTGGAGCCGGAGGGACGAGGGAGCCCGGTGGAGCAGGTGGGATGCCAGGCCACGGTGGAGACTAGGGAGCTAAGAGCCAAGGCGGAGCCGCTGGGTCAAAGGACTGAGGAGGAGTCCAGGGCTCGGAGGCTGGAGGCGGAGACAGGGCCTTAACGTTCTAAGGCGGAGCTGGAGACTGGCAGTCCACCGGCGAACTATCGCCCCCAGATGGCGCAGACTGAGGGTGAGCTGCGGGACTGACTGGCACCAGCAGGGATGACGAGGAACTGGCTGGCCTAGGAGGAGGAGAGGGAGGAAAGACAGGAGGATCAGGGCTGGATGGAACCAGCGGCAGTGGAGCAGAGGGCCTGGCAGGTTTAGGAGGAGGTGGGAGAGGTAGGCTGAGAGGGAATACAGGAGACACAAACTTCAGTGCTGGGCGGAACCAGCAGAGACACAGAAGATTCAGAGCTGGGCAGAACCAGCGGGGACATAGGAAACTCAGGGCTGGGCGGAACCAGCGGAGAAACAGGAAAATTAGGGATTACCTCCATAGACCAGTCCAGCAGATCCATAAGTTGCTCCATGTTACCCGAGATCGGATACAGCTTACCCTCAGTTGCAGAAGTGTGGGCAAGGCTTTCCTCCACGCCCTCGATCTCCACTAAGACTCCCACGACACACGGTGTTGACGGCTCACACACCTGGTCAGTCACACTCTCGAGGTCATGCTTACTGTCTGTGAATGGCTCGGGCTCTGCGGCGGGCTCTGCGGTGGGCTCTGGCTCCTTGCGGCCTGATGGTGCTGGCGAGATCCTCCATGGGGCAGACAGTAAGAGGTGACCCATTTCTCGCCAGAGTCCACTCCACGAATGCGGCGAATTCCTCCCGAGGACCATCTTCGGGCGACAACGCTCTGCACTTGGAGTTCAGGCTGGCGTTATAGAAGGAGCAGAGCGCATGGTCCAGGTAGCTGGTGGCATTAGCTAGGAGGAATTCGGGGCTATAGAGGGGATCCAGCGACACCCTATGGAAAGAAAAGACTGTGAAAAAAAAAAGCAAAGCAAACCAAACACAGGAGACGGAAACTGGGTCACAGGGGCAAAAACACACTAAAAGAGTCCAGGGGTGTAACATATATATGGAATTATATACATAACAAAAAAGTGTGAAACAACTGAAAATATGTCATATTCTAGGTTCTTCAAAGTAGCCATCTTTTGCTTTGATTACTGCTTTGCACTCTCTTGACATTCTCTTGATGAGCTTCAAGAGGTAGTCACCTGAAATGGTCTTCCAACAGTCTTGAAGGAGTTCCCCGAGAGATGCTTAGCACTTGTTTGCCCTTTTGCCTTCTGTCTGCAGTCCAGCTCACCCTTAAACCATCTCGATTGGCTTCAGGTCTGGTGACTGTGGAGGCCAGGTCATCTTGCGCAGCACCCCATCACTCTCCTTCTTGGTCAAATAGCCCTTGATGCCTTCAGTGTGACTCTACAATTTTCATAGTCATGAAAATAAAGAAAACTCTTTGAATGAGAAGGTGTGTCCAAACTTTTGGTCTGTACTATATATATATATATATATATATATATATATATATATATATATATATATATATATATATATATATATATATATAGATGATGCCAACTATAAATCGGTGTACAAAACTATCAAATATTATATTTGTATTGTAAAATTATCCATACTGTAATCGTTGAAAACACAATACGTAATGTCTGCCTAACAAGTCTGTTGTTTCTACTTAACTGAATATGTTAATTTACAACATACTGTGACATGTATTACATTAAAGCAGTATATTACTGCCACATCTCAAGCTGATTATATACCACTTCCTAACTCTATTGTTGAAATAAGCATTTTCTGTAAAACTGCTTTAAATAAATAAATGTGAAAAGTGAAGAAAAAAAAGGTGCTTCAGATTATTAAAATGCTTTTCTAAGAACTGTTATCAGAAAAGGTTCTTTGGAGAACCAAATGATTGTAGAATCCAAGGTACTGTTTTCTTCGTTCAGTTACTGTGGGAGGAACCGGAGCAATGAATGAGTTGCAAAAAACAGCATCACAGGATCATATACGCCGGTATTTTGGCTCATTTCGAGCCGCAGTGGCTGTCAAGCACGTCTGAAAGTGAATTATGAATGAGTAACTTGTACATCTGTGCTGCTCGGGTCACAAAATGTTTCAGACCGTTCAGTCTTGGATTACAGGTAATAATGTTGTGAATAATGTTCTTTTTCATGTGTGTACTGATCATTTAGCTTCATGAGACCTCAATATAGCATAAGGAGCCACAGGTATTCATTTTATTTTCCCTGTATTTGATTTTTTGATTCCCAAGTGCCAGTAGCCTCTGGCTTGCATTTTATGAATCACCAAGTACCACAGTTTCAGGTAAAAAAATCTGTTTTGCTCAAGAAAAGAAAAATCACCTATATCTTGGAAGTACTGAGGGTGAGTAAATTATCAGCAAAGTTTAATTTTTGGGTCAACAAACCTTTTAATAATAACATATTTTAGTTTTTTTATCATTCTATACACTTAACTGTATTTTTAATATTATGTTATGAGTCATTTGGGGAATATATATATATATATATATATATATATATATATATATATATATATATATATATATATATATATATATATATATATATTGTGATTGAATGATATTGCTTATTCATGATTTGCACAGTTTATGTTCTGAATGTTCATCTACAGAGGTAAAATCAGTTTTATGAATCCACTGAATTCATAAAACCATCCTCATTTTAAATTAAAATGAAAAAGATATAGCTACTCATCTGGCTGATAGTCTGGCTGGCTGAAGTTGTCAATTTGGCACCAAGAACAAAAAACCTTTGTCATCTCATTGATGTATCTTAGTGACCCCCCCCACCCCCCACCTTCCAGCAGATCAGAATGTGAGAGGAAATCACAAACACACCTTCAATGCAAAACTTTGTTGCTTGCTCTTCATTTCATCATCTCAACTATGATGTGCACAAAGAGACATCCTGCATTGTGTTTTCAATTTGTGCATTTCACTC
The DNA here is from genome assembly GCF_003368295.1 of Carassius auratus. Lineage (NCBI taxonomy): Eukaryota > Metazoa > Chordata > Actinopteri > Cypriniformes > Cyprinidae > Carassius > Carassius auratus. Next base: position 9,580,085 of record NC_039283.1, read on the forward strand.
ACAATTGACTGAACAAGCATTTGCCAAGTAAAGCTGACACAACACTTTTTTCATTGAAACCACTCAGTTCACTTGATTGCATCATGTATTTGTTGGGTAACATGGACAAAAGACCATTGAGTAAAATTCAGAAAAGTAGAGAGAGAGAGAGAGAAAGAGAGGGAGAGAAAAGTAATTTGCTATTTGTATGTAAAACTTTTATGATCACGTCAGTCCTATGGGCATTTCTGATGTGTTATTTCTGTTCAGTTCCATGTAGTCAAACAATCGTGTACACACAATTATTTTGTTACATCACTATGTGTGTGTGTGTGTGTGTGTGTGTGTGTAAGGAAGCTAATAATTTAAGTAAATTAATATCTTAAGAGGGACAGAAAATAATCAGGATAAACAGCAAATGTTAACAGCTTCAGCCAAAAGGCAGTCAAATCAGCATCTCATCATAAACAGACAGAAAACTCATAAAGTGAGCATGATGTTCACAGCAGTGTTCCATTTAAGAGTATATTGTCCTTCAGACATTGTGTACATCTTTGAATTCTCAACTCAAGGTTAGGTTCCAATAAAGCTGTCGTAATACTGATGAAACACCTGATGAATATAGGTAGACTAAAATCATATTAAAAACACAGTTTACATGCCTAAAAAAAATGTAAAGAATGAATACAGTGCAAACTCTCTGGATGGATGCAGTCGTTAAATTCAACAGTAAAAGCTATCAGAAAATTATTTGATATTAATTACAGGAATGTCACTTACTTTTGCATTGGTGAACTAAACTTGTACTACTAAAGTATGCACATAAAAACCTTAACAAAGGGAATCAATAATTATATTGGTAAAGAAATAATTAAGGGGTGGCAAATTAATGTACAGTAGCTAATTTTTTTGCTACAACATCAGTTAGCACTGGGAGTCTTTATGATTATTACTTTGGTAATGCTAGGAAAATCATTAAAACTATTAAATAAAACAATTTGGAGACAGGCAAAATCAAACAGAAAAAAACTTTATAATCAAGCTTATTCTTTGTCTACATTTTCAGGGAGAGAAAAAAAGAAAAGAAAATGCACTCCCCCTATCCCCAATTTGGGATAAATAGATTAGAAGTGAGGAGTTGGGGTGGAGGAGGGATGCCGAAAAAACTGTCGTGGGACAGGAGGTAGGAAGACTGGATATATATATTCTTGTGTGCTATTTAAGATGATTAGCTAAACGAGATGCACCTGTGCCAAATTGGATGATTATCTGATCGTGCTTCTCCAGAACTTTGTTAATAAAACCACATTTCAAGTCAAGTCTGCTTTATTGTCAATTCTTCCAAATGTACAGTACATACATACAGAGAATTGAAACTGCGTTACTCTCAGACCCTTGGTGCATACAGATAACACTAACAGTAGAACATATAAATGCAGATAATAATATATAAAGTAAAATTATGCAAATAGGTAATGTAAAAAGAGACATAAGTAAAGCAGCACAAGGCACATGGCAGATAGAGTGAAAACCAGTGAAGTAAACAGTGCAGATCTAATGATTGTAGTGCAAAAGAGCTTATTCAGTCTGATTAAAGTGTCAAAAATCTCAGAGTGCAGTTCTTTATTTAAACTGAGGTAGTTGAATGAGGTCAGTTACCTGCTGAATGAGGTAGTGAGAAGACCAATGCTTTATAAAGTGTCTGGTGCAGGTCCCAGTGTGTTAGTGGCAGCTGGTGGGTGGGACTGAGGTTCAGAGTTTAGTGGTGCATGGGGAAAAATAAGGGGGGGGGGGGGGCAAGGTCAGGAGGGAGTTGATGCCTCTGTGCTTCTGAAGAATCTGGTGACAGGTGTGTGGGATCACCTGCGATGCAGAGGGCTTTGCGAGTGAGACGGTTTCCATAAATGTCTTGGAGGGAGGGGAGAGAGACACCAACGATTTTCTTAGCTGCTCTCTCTATGCATAGAAGTGGCTTGCGGCAGGATGCGATTCATGCGTCATACTACACAGTGTTGCAGCTAGTCAGGATGTTTGCGATGGTGCCTCTGTAAAAGGTGTACATGATGGGGGCTGGGGCTCTGTCTCTTCTCAATTTGCTGAGGGAGTAGAGACATGGCTATGTTTTCTTGGCCAGTGCTGCGGTGTTGCCGGCTGCAGTTATGCTTAGCTCCACAAATACATTGGGTAACACTTTAGAATAGGTAACACTTGTTAACTATTTACTACGAAATTTCTCTCAATAAATTTTTAATTTGCTGCTAATTAATAGTTAGTAAGGTAGTTGTTGGATTTAGGTATTGGGTAAGATTAGGGGTGTAGAATAAAGGCATTAATATGTTCTTAATTAGCACTAATACGTGGCTAATATTCTAGTAATATGCATGCTAATAAGAAACTAATAGGTGTTACCTTTTCTAAAGTGTTACCGTACATGGCATTCTTTTCTATTTGTAAAAATGAAACCGAGAAGAAAGACTAACAGTCGCACCCAGCAATTTACAAAATTCTCTCCAAAATTTGGAAACAAACTGAGGCCCCCTGTCAGAGACCACTTCCATCGGGAGGCCATGTAAGTGATAAACGTGATCTATGACAGCAACCGCTGTTTCTCTGGCAGAAGATAATTTAGGCAGAGGAATGAAATGAGGGTGGGAGACCCGAAACAAAATCTAATGAAATGTGGGACCAGGGTCTTGAAGAAACTTACAACAAGTCCAGCAGGGGGTCGATTGGAAGACCTCAAAACAGCACAGACAGAAAAGCAAATATAATTTGCCTTTAGGCAAGTCTATAGCACAGTCATAGGGATGGAGCAGCTAGAGACTTACTGAACACTCCCTTGAGGTCGAGGTACTCACGTGGTACTTTAGACAGGTCAGTGTGATCATCCTGAAACACAGAACAAGACACAGGAGAACATGCAGATAACAGACATGAAGCATGACAATATTCACTCCAGGACAAGACAGCATTTCTCCCCAGCCAGGGATGCCCCAAAACCACAGGGGCAGCAGGAGTGTCAGTCAAGAGAAAGTCAATGTTTTCAGAGTGTTGTCCAGAGGTGATGAGTCTTAATGAGACAGTGGCATGCGTGACGGAGGGTAAAGGCTGCCAATTAAGTGCCACAGTGGAGATGGGCTGAGAGAGCAACACCAAAGGTATTTCAAGTCTTTTAGAAACACCGATGTCTAAAAAATTACCCTTCGCTCCCGAATCCACTGAAGCTTCCCAATCAAAAGTTAGTGAATGCAATATCAGCCTTACCGGTAGATGGGTGACTGAAAAAGAGGATTTATTTAAAGGTCCTCCACCCATCAGTGAGTCTTAATGAGACAGTGGCATGCGTGACGGAGGGTAAAGGCTGACCATTAAGTGCCACCGTAGAGATGGTGGATTGGACGCAGGTGGTTGCTGTGAAGAAATGTTCTCTTGAACCGCTGAAACTGAGTGGTAAGTTCCGAAACCCGAGTGACCAGGGCTTGGACAGCATGACCCGTGGCCATCATCTGATCCCCCTGCCGCTACATGCGAGAGTTACTGCTGGTCAAAAAATCTCATAAATCTGCTGAGCTTGCTGGATCAATCCTGGTTAGTTCATTCTGTCACAATGATCGAGTCTCGCGATCCAAGCTTGAGGGCAAAATTTTTTTATTTGTACATATATGTATATAGTAAGCAATGAGAAAAGTAAGAAGACGATGGCATAAACTCCTTAGGAATAACGTCCAGACCGCTCAAGCTGCAGTAACTCTAACCCAGCTCAGGAATCCCAGGAGGGCGAGGAATAACCGTGAAAATACTAACCGGACGAGAACAGGAACAACAAGTAGATGGGAGAGACAGGACAAGAATTAACAAACCAATAACACGACCAGGATTGCCAGCCAAACATTAAAGGGGGGGTGAAATGCTTCACTCAATATCCTGTTAATCTTGAGTACATATAGAGTAGTACTGCATCCTTCATGAATCCAAAAAGTCTTTAGTTTTATTATATTCATAAGAGAAAGATAGTCTGTACCGATTTTTCCCGGAAAAACACGACCGGCTGGAGGCGTGACGTGTGGGCGGAGCTAAAGAATCACGAGCGCGAATAGGCTTTTGCGTTGAGAGGATGTGGAAGCTGTGACATTACCGTGAGGGAAAACCCATCATGGCTTACAATCAGATTCAGCCGTTTATTTATGATCCGGAATCAGATCCAGAGGCTGAAACTGAACAAAAGCAGCAGCAGCAACGACTCGCTCCGAGCGCAGCTCGAACGCGGGTCTCTGGCATGGGAGGCGGACGCACTAACAAGGAGGCAGAGATATTTTAAGCAGTTTTACTCACCGCCTGCGGGTCCAACACACGATCGTGACCCTTTTTCCCTGGGATTGCATCATCCTTAAGAAATAAACGATGAGCAAATCCATCGTCAAACTGGGCCTTGTGAACAAGCATCTTCAAAATGCAGGGAACAAACAAAAACACTTGCACAACTCCGTTGATGCTCTGTAAAAATAAACTCCATCCATTGGTCCCTTAATGCTGTTTTTTTTCGTTAATCTGTGCAGGGTTGTCTTGCCCTGGCAACCAAAAACACACTTTGTGACTTTTCGCAACGCTCTCGCTCTGATCAGTGAATCACTCTGATCAGTGAAATGTCTGTGCTGCTCAGCCTCGCTATACGGGAGCGCGCGCTCTTCCGGCAGAAGTGCCCTAGGACCCATATAAGGAAATTCCGCTCCATCTAACGTCACACAGAGCCATACTCGAAAAAAACTTTCCGAAACTTGTGACAAACCGGAAGGAGTATTTTGGGAACAAAAATACTCCTTCAAACGTACAACTTAATTTTTGAAACTTTGTCCATGTTTAGCATGGGAATCCAACTCTTTAACAGTGTAAAAAACTCAGTATGCATGAAATAGCATTTCACCCCCCACTTTAAAGCAGTGCAAATGAGTTGCAGCTGGCGCTTATAGACTGCAGCTGCGGTGCTAGTAAACAGACGCACACAATAAGACAGAGACGCAATATGAACCGTTTCACAGCCTGAATGCACTGTAAGTTGCTTTGGATAAACGCATCTGTTAAATGTAAGTACAGGTGCTGGTCATATAATTAGAATATCATCAAAAAGTTGATTTATTTCACTAATTCCATTGCACACAGACTGATATATTTTAAATGTTTATTTCTTTTAATTTTGATGATTATAACTGACAACTAAGGAAAATCCAGAATTCATTATCTCAGAAAATTAGAATATTACTTAAGACTCTGTAATTACTCAATACTTAGTTGTGGCTCCTTTTGTCTGAATTACTGCAGCAATGCGGCGTGGCATTGAGTCGATCAGTCTGTGGCACTGCTCAGGTGTTATGAGAGCCCAGGTTGCTCTGATAGTGGCCTTCAGCTCTTCTGCATTGTTGGGTCTGGCATATTGCATCTCCCTCTTCACATTAAATAAATAAACATTTGAAATATATCTGTCTGTATGTAATGAATGAATATAATATAATATAAAAGTTTCACTTTTTGAATAGAATTAGTGAAAAAAAACAGAAAAAAAAACAACTTTTTGATGATATTCTAATTATATGACCAGCACCTGTACATACAGAATATTTAATGTTTCCTTTCAAATTACTTTTGGTGCAGTAAACAATATTTTAGTAGTTTGTCTTCCTACTTTTTTCTTGCTCAAGACAGATACATCAATACTACTACTAATAATAACAATACATAAATTATAGTACATAATATCTGAATCTAATAAAATAATTATTACAATTGAACTATGAGCCGAAAAAAAAAAATCAAAAACCTTTTAATCATGATTTGAACCTATAATGTTGCCCCACCAAATATGAGTGTTTCTGTGGAAACCAAAAGAAAGAAAGAAAAAGGAAAAAAAGAAAAGAAAAGAAAAGTGAAGTTTATACTGGAAAATCCTGGTCTATACTGGAAAAGTGCTTGTGAATATATTTTCTGAAATGCACCCAACTACTCCACAGATTCAACCACTGAGCAGTAAGAATCATTCACACATTCACTGTTGGATGATCTACATAACAGTCATACTTAAATTTGGCACTGCTGTTTAATTCACTTACAGTCTGACATAAATCGGTAACTACAGAATGGCAGAATCAGTTTTCCACTTGTTAACTTATACAACTAGGTTACAATCTTACTCACACATTCTACAGTCATGTGTTCTAGGATGCACAGGTCACAAACTAATTTGAAAGTTAGTGTAAATATGGCTGTAATCTTAATCATTAAAGCATTATGTCCAAATTATAGACATGTTATCAGGTTTCACCTCTAACTTCTTAAGAGACTGAATGTGTTTCAGGCTGATGGCCTCATGGGAGGAAGGCTCATGAAGCTTTTGTTGCATTTGAACATTTTTCAGGGTTTGTTGTCACCGCACCCTCCAGGAAACCATCAGCGAGAAGCAGTAAATCAATACGATCGCCACAAGGGCAAATGACAACCTGTTTAGTTTAGCTGCCTGCTTCATTTCACAACATGTGGTCTGCTGCTCTAAACTAAAACCTGATTCAGGGGGACAAAAATATTCCTGCAGTAAATCAGATTCGGTTGCTAGGAGTCTAGGCTGGTTATGAGAACACTGCTGACCCTTCTATATAACCAGGTTTATAGGCAAGCACAATGTCTACCACATCATCAAAGAATAATTATAATAATAAAAAAAGGATTTATTTAAATATTGAAAGTTTTTTTTTTTTGAATGAGTAATTGAATAAATAAATAACTAAATAAATGATATTAGTTATGGGAAATTAGGAAGGTTATAGACTATGGAAGGCTGAGAGGGCCAAAAGTATTTAAATGTAATATGTGACATTTGAATGTGTCAACACACATTGCTTGTCTGCATTAACATGGCAATTTTAAATGCATTTCTTTTGTATGTGTAGACATGCACATTCTGGCCAAGTTAAGGAGGTTTTTGTCTCGTTTCTTTAGAACATATAAAGACTCAGGGCCCTATTTTAACGATAAATATATATATATATATATATATACAGTATTGTTCAAAATAATAGCAGTACAATGTGACTAACCAGAATAATCAAGGTTTTTCGTATATTTTTTTATTGCTACGTGGCAAACAAGTTACCAGTAGGTTCAGTAGATTCTCAGAAAACAAATGAGACCCAGCATTCATGATATGCACGCTCTTAAGGCTGTGCAATTGGGCAATTAGTTGAATTAGTTGAAAGGGGTGTGTTCAAAAAAATAGCAGTGTGGCATTCAATCACTGAGGTCATCAATTTTGTGAAGAAACAGGTGTGAATCAGGTGGCCCCTATTTAAGGATGAAGCCAACACTTGTTGAACATGCATTTGAAAGCTGAGGAAAATGGGTCGTTCAAGACATTGTTCAGAAGAACAGCGTACTTTGATTAAAAAGTTGATTAGAGAGGGGAAAACCTATAAAGAGGTGCAAAAAATGATAGGCTGTTCAGCTAAAATGATCTCCAATGCCTTAAAATGGAGAGCAAAACCAGAGAGACGTGGAAGAAAACGGAAGACAACCATCAAAATGGATAGAAGAATAACCAGAATGGCAAAGGCTCAGCCAATGATCACCTCCAGGATGATCAAAGACAGTCTGGAGTTACCTGTAAGTACTGTGACAGTTAGAAGACGTCTGTGTGAAGCTAATCTATTTTCAAGAATCCCCCGCAAAGTCCCTCTGTTAAAAAAAGGCATGTGCAGAAGAGGTTACAATTTGCCAAAGAACACATCAACTGGCCTAAAGAGAAATGGAGGAACATTTTGTGGACTGATGAGAGTAAAATTGTTCTTTTTGGGTCCAAGGGCCACAGGCAGTTTGTGAGACGACCCCCAAACTCTGAATTCAAGCCACAGTACACAGTGAAGACAGTGAAGCATGGAGGTGCAAGCATCATGATATGGGCATGTTTCTCCTACTATGGTGTTGGGCCTATTTATCGCATACCAGGGATCATGGATCAGTTTGCATATGTTAAAATACTTGAAGAGGTCATGTTGCCCTATGCTGAAGAGGACATGCCCTTGAAATGGTTGTTTCAACAAGACAATGACCCAAAACACACTAGTAAACGGGCAAAGTCTTGGTTCCAAACCAACAAAATTAATGTTATGGAGTGGCCAGCCCAATCTCCAGACCTTAATCCAATTGAGAACTTGTGGGGTGATATCAAAAATGCTGTTTCTGAAGCAAAACCAAGAAATGTGAATGAATTGTGGAATGTTGTTAAAGAATCATGGAGTGGAATAACAGCTGAGAGGTGCCACAAGTTGGGTGACTCCATGCCACACAGATGTCAAGCAGTTTTAAAAAACTGTGGTCATACAACTAAATATTAGTTTAGTGATTCACAGGATTGCTAAATCCCAGAAAAAAAAAAATGTTTGTACAAAATAGTTTTGAGTTTGTACAGTCAAAGGTAGACACTGCTATTTTTTTGAACACACCCCTTTCAACTAATTGCCCAATTGCACAGCCTTAAGAGCGTGCATATCATGAATGCTGGGTCTTGTTTGTTTTCTGACAATCTACTGAACCTACTGGTAACTTGTTTGCCACGTAGCAATAAAAAATATACTAAAAACCTTGATTATTCTGGTTAGTCACATTGTACTGCTATTATTTTGAACAATACTGTATATATATATATATATTTAATTAGCCTAAAAAAAAAAAAAATGCATTGCAAACCTTTCATTTTTAATATTTGCCATGTTTGTGTGCTGCTGTGCGTTAGTGATGCGCGGGTCGTCTCATAACCCGCGGGCCCCGGTTATTGCGGGGCTGGTCACTAAACACAAAATTTTTAAAAATCCATTTATGTTGCATGGAATTTAGTGGTGGAAATTTAGATTCTTTCAAGAGATTCACTGATTTTCAGTTCGTTCACCAGAATGATTTATTCACTGATTTGTTCAGTGACCATTTCTTCATATTACACAAAATACGCCAGCAGTTGGCGAAAAAGTCTTACGTGTTATGTCTTAAGTCAACGAACGTATTAACTGGTGACAAAAACTGATTTGGCTTTATTAAAGTGTGTGCATGATCGCATTAAATAAATAGTCTTAATTGTTCAGATTAACAAAGCACGAGGTTTTATGAGGGATTAAACGTGGAGTTATGTTCTGTATTCCAAATATGAAAACAACCATATGTGCACCAATAACTGCGCTTTGTATCTGCTGATTGCTGATCGAGATTTACATGCTTGGCCGACTGACCCTGTATACTCTCATTCATTTCATTCATGAAAGAGATGGGTAGCACTTTATTTTACAGTCCTGTTCCTCATGTACATACTATGTACTTATTATAGTAATTTCAATAACTATGTAATAACTAGGTACTAACCCTGAACCTACCCCTAAACCTAACCCTAACCCATGTAGTTACCTTGTGTTACCAGAACTTTCTTAGATATATACACTGTAAGTACACTATAAGTACATGTTAGTACACGTACTGTAAAATAAAGTGCAACCAAGAGATGTATCAGTTCATTCAACTCTTTCACCTATGAGAAGATTGTATTCGTTCACTACATTCAACAAGTCACATGCTCTGTCATATCTTGAGTAACTCTTTTTCACAGGAATGGATGAAACAGTTCACAGAGCTGTTCACGAGCTGCGCATGCGTTGCTAATAGTGCAGCGCTCGCGCACTGCTGTGGGAGGAACTTGCTGTGCGAAAAATCAGTCTTTTACTATCTATGGTCAGTGGATTACGTAAACGAGAGCGATTCGTTCACCTAAAAGATTTGTTCCCGAACGAACCCTCATAGTGCAATTATCTATAGCATAAATTGATAAGGTTACAATACGAAGGCCTAAGTAGCAACGTAACTTACGTCCCCAATGCGCGGTGCGGCTCAAGAAATTTTACTTTATTTGCGGGGCGGGCCGGGGCAGGCCAAATAATTTCATAAAAGCGGGACCCGCCGGTTGGAAAAAACCCCGACCCAAGCATCACTACTGTGCGTCCCTGTGTTTAATAAGCAGCGTGTGTTGCGGACCCGCCTATACTAACACGCTCTTTAAATAACAAACAAAAAATATTGCGCCAGACTTTAGACCATGTTTGAGTTGGTCTTAAAATAGCAACGCGGCTGAACACACCTCTTTTTTAGACCAACACGCCCATGGTCGCAAAATGAGCACAAATGCATTTGCTTATTAAACGACGTGGCGCTGGATGGGAAAATGCGAACGGAGCCAGACTGAACCTAGCAAACACACTTGCATTGCATTGTGCAGAGTGTATGATAGAGCCCACAGTGTTACCACGTTATGATGACAATTTTGAAAATGTCTCTAAACACGCACATTCTGGCCATGTTCGAATGTAGAACCTATAGATTTAATCACATATGTATCCTTTCTTTAGTTTATTGTGGCACTGTTTCACTGGTAGAGTAGATTAATTAATGTAACAAAAATTACATTGTTACTTTAAGACTTTTCTACCCGATAAAGAACATTGAACAAAATAACTATATAGGACATGACAAATCATGACATAAGATTGATATCATACACGATGTATTGACGCATCCTCCTTGTGAACAAATTTAATGTCTGATGTTTGTATATATGCATACAAGTGCTCCATTACAACATCCTTCATGAATAAACATGGAATCTAATGTGTTGTATTTGTATATACCAATGTATCATTGCATTACAAATGCAAAAATAGTCTAAAATACAGGTACTTTATTGATACTTTATATTTTTACATTTCAATTTCACATTTAAAAATGTTTGGCCCCATCTGCCTTCCATACAGGATGGCAATGTACTGTGTGATGTAGCTATAGAAAAAGCAGTTATATGCCCCTTAAATTCAGCATATTTATAAAAAAAAAAAAAAACACATTTTCTTAAATTGTATCATATGATATAGTTTAGCAATATCATAAAAGAAGGAGTGCTGTTATTTTTTCCCCCTAATATCTGTAAAATTGCAAATATTAATATTGATTTTATACAACTAAAATAAGCTAATATTGTTTTTATATACAATAGTCTTAATATTGTCTGTTCTTTTTGTTCTTGGTATTTGTGTTTCAAACAAAGTCATTGCTCATAACTGCTGAATAAATCTATATTTTTGAACGAATCAAGTGAGCTGATGACTCACTGACCCTGTCATAAAGACAGTCAGTGACGGTGCAAAATCAAATACTTCATCATTGCATAGTATGTGCAAATTCATAATTCAAAAAACAGGTGAAAAATGTCTGGATGACCTACTACTTCCACTGAGGCCACGGTTGAGGATTTATGAATGGCAGTGAGAGAGAGCAACTGTAGCTGATACTGTAGGTCACGTGACAATAACAACATGATGTATGTATTACTTGTGAAGGTGCATCCTGATTCGTGTACTTATGCGCTATTCTATGTTGTTTATTAGAATAAATAGTGTATAATGTATTTGGTGTGTTCACGCTAAAAATCCCAAAGACTTAACCAAAAAATCATTGTATATTATGATAGATAGACAGATAGATAGATAGATTAGTTTATATGCAATTATCTCAATAAAGATTATGTCCTAAATCCTAGATTATGGGAATTATTGAAATGCCTCTTAAAGAGAGTTGATAAGTGCTCTTTTGCTGAAATCTGCACATTTTAGGGTCTCTCTAGCAGTCCTTTAGACTAGAATCACTATGAACATAAGGAGGAGTTCATATTCTTCTTCTTTTTTGAGCTGCAGTCATAGACTAGCACATGGTCATGCAGAATATAAGCTTCATAAGTACTTAAGCAAACATGCTAGTAATATTCATGCTAATAGGCAACTAGTTAATGGTGAGAACTGGTCCCGCATAAGGCTTGTTCACTATACGTAAAACAGATTATACATATATATATATATATATATATATATATAAGGTTTGTAATGCCACAAAGATGAGTTAATAATGACAGAACTGTCATTTTGGTAAAACTGTTCCTTTAACTTATGGGGCTTGACAAAATTGTCCAAATTTCAGTGTGCTCAGGTAACTCTTAACTGCTGGCAATTTTCCTCTAGCCTTGCTTCAAGGGCCTTCATCTTATTACTTCCCCGCCAATGTATTGACCTGGCACATAAATAGTGCCCCCTACTCAGCCTTACCTTTAATGACCACATGCCACAATATAGGCTACAAAAAAACTGGAAATTGAACTTTGCATCTGATAGACAGCGAGTCATTCTGGGTGTATCTGTGTTTCAACTCCTTATGAGGTTGTTACCTCGAAAATACATTTATTTTCCATATATTAAAGAAATATATGAAAACAAAAAAAATATAAGAAAACACTATTGCATTGATTCCTCTGTATGCCACTCACAATTACATAAATATTAAGTTAAATGTGTTGAATTTTAAATAAGAGCTTCATTCAAAACACTAGTTATCGAAAATATAGACTGTATAATTAAAACGTGTTTTTAAGAACTATGTCAGGAAATGTTTTGCTGAAGGACAGTTGCATTGATAAAAACATTTTAGGTCTAAATTTGTTTGCTTCGATAGAGGATGCAATAGTGTTACCAAGGCTATGCTTATGAACTGTAAATGAGTAGTACATTGTCAAATTACTTTTAAGAGCTGAACTTCTGCTCTCAAAAACCTCCAAACTATTCAATCTCTCAGACCCTTTGCCAACATGAGATAAGATGAAGAATCCATGCAGTTGTGGCTAATCTCGAGTTTCCACCTGTTCTGCGGAGTAAAGGATTTCAATGCTGCCATTTTCTCTGTGTGTCATGATGTGGAAGTTTCTGTGTGGAAAAATACTGTTTCCTTATTTAGATATAAATTAAAGATTAACTTTTTATTATTAGACAGTTTACCCATAACCTGTGTGACACACATCATTTTGTTTTTCACGTGTCAGGTAAGCATGTTTGAGGTTCCCGTTTATCAGATTTGTTGTGTTTTTAAAATAATTATGTGCACTGATCAAAGTTTATAAGTGAATAAAAACCTTAATAAAATCCGTTGATTAAATTAAGTGACCATGTCTCTCCAGAAGACTTGGATTAAACAGTTGACTCATATGAATTTATTTTGAATTCATGAACTTGTTAAAGCTTCAAAGTTTTGGTGTAAGGATTTTCATTTCAGTGAAGGGATGGAAATATGTCAGGTATAAGGAGGAGCCAGGAAGAAAACAGGAGGATCCTGGGTGGATTAGATGGAGGGAGGAGCCATGGTGGATGAAGGGCTGACCAAAGGCTGTTCTGGGGACCGACCAATGGCAGCAGAGCAGGTGGCATAGAAGACCAAGGCAGAAATGGAGAGCCGATGAGCCAGGGTGACACGGAGGATCCGGAGGGCCAAGACGAAGCTGATAGCGCTGGCAACCGATGCAGAGGCGGGGATCCAGAAGGTCGAGGTGGGCTAAGGCGGAGCAGAGGGGCTACCAGACAACAGCAGTGGAGGAGGCAGGAATGGGTGGATGGGCGGGCATTTGTGATCCACTGTCCATGACGCTCTCACCCCATCCCGACCCCATATTTAAACTAAACAACTGCCTAACAACAAATTATGAGTTTGTTCAGGGAAAACCCTTAATTAATACTAAATATGTGTTCCCTATTCTAAAGTGTTACCAAAAAAAAAATAAAAAATAAAATGTTCTGCTGTTTTGAACCTCAGTTCAATTAAATTTAATTCAAGTTTATTTGCATAGCGCTTTTTACAATACAAATCCTTACAGAAAATTACGTTTCTACAATATTTAGTAGTAGCTTATACGTGGTGACTGTAAGTTTACGGTGTATGAAAAAATTAGTTTTTCAGAAAAAATGTATACAAGTCCTAGTCAGCCAGAAGATGAACATTATTAACATCAATTACTATATGATGCAGTCACACTTGTAGCAATATTTGTTTGTTCTGTTTGTTGATTCAGGGTTAGCATCATCTGGGGTCCTCTGAGGGATCAGCATCATCTCTTCTCAGGTGTTCTGGATCCAGACTGGAGCTTGTATAAATCCTAAAACAGATAAACAAATAGAGACATTATTAGCATAGCTGTTGTTCCAACAAAGTAAAACTAATAAGTTTAACCCAAGCTGAAGAATAAAAATGCGCATTTGATCAGATACAGCTCCAGTCACAATTTAAGAGATGCATTATTTGAGTGCTTGGCGAAAGGGATGCGTTTTTAATCTAGATTTAAACAGAGAGATTTTGTCTGAACCCCGAATATTATCAGGAAGGCTATTCCAGAGTTTGGGAGCCAAATTTGAAACATTTGAAAAATTTGTAACTGATACGGAACTTAATAGGTAGCCAGTGCAGAGACTATAAGATTGGGGTAATATGATCATATTTTCTTGACCTGATAAGGACTCTAGCTGCTGCATTTTGGACAACCTGTAGCTTGTTTATTGAAGATGCAGGACAACCACCTAGAAGTGCATTACAATAGTCCAGTCTAGAGGTCATAAATGCATGAACTAGCTTTTCTGCATCAGGAACAGGTAACATGTTTCGTAGCTGGCAATGTTTCTAAGATGGAAGAATGCAGTTTTTGTAACATGGGAAATATGATTTTCAAAAGACAAGTTGCTGTCTAATATAACACCCAGATTTTTGACTGTAGAGAAAGTAGCAGTGCATCCGTCTAGTTGAAAATTGTAATCTACAAGATTCTGTGTACTGTTTTTTTTTGGTCCAATAATTAATATCTCTGTCTTATCCAAATTGGATAAGAGAAAATTATTGGTCATCCAATCTTTTACATTTTTTTAACACACACTGTTAGCTTGGATAATTTAGAAGTTTCATCTGGTTTTGTTGAGATATATAGCTGAGTATCATCAGCATAACAGTGGAAACTAATCCCGTATTTTCTAATAATATTACCAAGTGGCAACATGTATATTAAAAATATAAAATCCTTGTGGCACTCCATATTTTACTGGTGATAAATGAGATGACTCCCCATTTAAATAAACAAAATGGTAGCAATCGGACAGGTAGGATCTAAACCATCTTAGAGCCTGCCCTTGAATACCTGTATAGGTTTGTAATCAATCTATGAGTATGTCATGATCTATGGTTTCAAATGCAGCACTAAGATAAAGTAAAACTAGTAATGAGATGCAGTCTTGATCTGACACAAGAAGCTGGTCATTTGTAATTTTAATATTTTTTTGCAGGAGGGAGCTCAATTGAACAGGCACAACTTTTTCAAAAATTGTAGACATAAATGGAAGATTTGAAACAGGCCTATAATTTGCCAGTTCACTAGGATCTAGTTTTGGTTTCTTAATAAGAGGCTTAATAACCGCCAGCTTAAATGATTTTGGGACGTGACCTAAAGATAAAGATGAGTTAAGAATATTGAGAAGCGGTTCTTCGGCTACAGGTAACAACTCTTTCAGCTATTTAGTGGGTACAGAATCTAATAAACATGTTGTTGGTTTAGATACAGTGATAAGTTTATTTAGCTCTTCCTGTCCTATAGTTGTAAAGCACTGCAATTTATCTTTGGGTGCGATGGATGAAACTGAAGTGTTAGACACTGTAGAATGTACATTCGCTATTGTATTTCTAATGTTATCTATTTTATCAGTGAAGAAATTCATAAAGTCATTACTATTAATTGTTGATGGAATATTTGAATCAGGTGGCGTCTGGTTATTTGTTAATTTAGCCATTGTGCTAAATAAAAACGTCTCGGTTACGTATGGTAACCCTCGTTCCCTGAAGGAGGGAACGGAGACGCCACGTCGGTGACCGATGAATGTGGGATATCGCTTCGATAGACCGATCTACTTCGAGTGTAAACTAAACGAGCCAATGCACATTGGCATGCAATTATTGCATCCAGCTGCCGCTGATCACTGCGTGAGTATAAGAGGGCAACAGGTGCAATGCATACCAGTTTTTCTCTGAGGAGCCGAGCCGGAAACCCGGCAGCTCAGCGGCAGTACAGCAACCATGGCGACGGGACGTTCCCTTTCAGTCGGTCACTCTCAACGCCACGTTGGTGACCGACGAATATGGGATCCCTATCAAAGCGCCATGGGTCCTGCCCATTCCAATGCTCTGTGCGAGCCGCCTGCACCCCTATTAGGTGTAGGCCAGGGCTCAGAACAAGTAGCTCCACTCACCGTTGTCAAAGCACTACCTCATTGGGTGAGATTGGATAACACTGGGAAAACGTACCCGGTCCGCTTGGAGCCAGGACGCTGCGGAAGCCCCATCCTTCCCGAAGGAGGTCTCGGAGGAAAATACACATATAGCATCCGTTTAGGAGTATACGGAGACATTTGAGGTGATTAAAACCCCGGGGAAACACAGGCTCTAAGGCTAAACACTGGACTATACACATATGAGTACCGCTTAGGTCTCAATATGGAATCCACCCTTCCATGGTTCTCACGGATTCATCATGAAGGTCTGGTGCCGGACGTTCCGCCACGTCCAGCTGCTTAGGGTGATGGAGGATCTCAACAGGGTCTACAGTATGGACACTCTGGAGTGGTTTAAGCAAGCCGACACTAACCGGGACCTCTCAGTGCCACTACCCGTTTGAGGTGAGAACACAGGAGGATACCGGCTCTACACGAAGGCTATAGAACCTAGCGAACGTGTTAGGGGTCGCCCAACCCGCAGCTCTACAAATATCTGTCAGCGAGGCGCCACAAACCAGCACCCAGGAGGATGCAACACTTCTAGTTGAGTGAGCTCGTAACCTGAACGGGCAGGGCACACCCTGAGCCTGATAAGCCAGGGTTATGGCATCCACAATCCAGTGGGCCATTCTCTGCTTAGAGGCGGCACTCCCCTTCTGCCGGCCTCCATAACAGACAAAGAGCTGGTCTGAGGTCCTGAAGCTTTGTGTCCAGTCTACGTAGCACCTTAATGCTCGGACGGGACAAAGCACAGCCAGGGCTGGGTCTGCCTCCTCCAGGGGCAGCGCTTGCAGGTTCACTTGGTCTTTGAAGGATGTAGTGGGAACCTTGGGCACGTAGCCAGGCCAGGGCCTCAGGACTACCTGGGAGTCAGCCGGCCTGAACTCTAGGCGCGAATCGTCGACTGAAAATGCATGCAGGTCCCCTACCCTCTTGATGGAGGCCAGTGCAAGCAGGAGGAGAGTTTTCAATGAAAGAAACTTTAGCTCGACTGAATGCAAAGGCTCGAATGGGCCCTGCTGTAGTGATTTAAGCACTAGAGACAGGTCCCAAGAGGGTATACAGAGGGGCAGGGATGGATTTAACCTCCTGGCCCCTCTAAGGAACCTGATGATGAGGTCATGCTTACCCAAATACTTCCCATTCACGGGGTCATGGTACGCAGCAATAGTGGCAACCTGGACTTTGAGGGTGGAGGTAGACAGCCTTCGCTCCAACCCTTGCTGCAGAAAGGATAGCACGACCGCAATCGGGCATCTTCGGGGGTCTTCTCGGCGAGAAGAACACCACTCAACGAACAGGTTCCACTTCGAGGCATAAGCGTGTCTCGTAGACGGTGCGCTTGCCGAAGTGATGGGTTAGGGATAGGTCACCTAGAACCTCTGCGTCCCATCCAGGACCAGACATGGAGTTTCCAAAGGTCTGGACGCGGGTGCCAAACGGTGCCCCGTCTCTGAGTCAGTAAATCCCTCCTCAGAGGAATCGACCAAGGAGGGGCTGTCGAGAGGAGCACTAGTTCGGGGAACCAGGTCTGAGTAGGCCAATATGGCGCTACTAGCAAGACTTGCTCCTCGTCCTCCCGGACTTTGCACAATGTCTGTGCGAGAAGGCTCACTGGGGGAAACGCATACTTGCGTAGGTCCCGCGGCCAGCTGAGTGCCAGTGCGTCCAGTGGGCCATTCTCTGCTTAGAGGCGGCACTCCCCTTCTGCCGGCCTCCATAACAGACAAAGAGCTGGTCTGAGGTCCTGAAGCTTTGTGTCCAGTCTACGTAGCACCTTAATGCTCGGACGGGACAAAGCACAGCCAGGGCTGGGTCTGCCTCCTCCAGGGGCAGCGCTTGCAGGTTCACTTGGTCTTTGAAGGATGTAGTGGGAACCTTGGGCACGTAGCCAGGCCAGGGCCTCAGGACTACCTGGGAGTCAGCCGGCCTGAACTCTAGGCGCGAATCGTCGACTGAAAATGCATGCAGGTCCCCTACCCTCTTGATGGAGGCCAGTGCAAGCAGGAGGAGAGTTTTCAATGAAAGAAACTTTAGCTCGACTGAATGCAAAGGCTCGAATGGGCCCTGCTGTAGTGATTTAAGCACTAGAGACAGGTCCCAAGAGGGTATACAGAGGGGCAGGGATGGATTTAACCTCCTGGCCCCTCTAAGGAACCTGATGATGAGGTCATGCTTACCCAAATACTTCCCATTCACGGGGTCATGGTACGCAGCAATAGTGGCAACCTGGACTTTGAGGGTGGAGGTAGACAGCCTTCGCTCCAACCCTTGCTGCAGAAAGGATAGCACGACCGCAATCGGGCATCTTCGGGGGTCTTCTCGGCGAGAAGAACACCACTCAACGAACAGGTTCCACTTCGAGGCATAAGCGTGTCTCGTAGACGGTGCGCTTGCCGAAGTGATGGGTTAGGGATAGGTCACCTAGAACCTCTGCGTCCCATCCAGGACCAGACATGGAGTTTCCAAAGGTCTGGACGCGGGTGCCAAACGGTGCCCCGTCTCTGAGTCAGTAAATCCCTCCTCAGAGGAATCGACCAAGGAGGGGCTGTCGAGAGGAGCACTAGTTCGGGGAACCAGGTCTGAGTAGGCCAATATGGCGCTACTAGCAAGACTTGCTCCTCGTCCTCCCGGACTTTGCACAATGTCTGTGCGAGAAGGCTCACTGGGGGAAACGCATACTTGCGTAGGTCCCGCGGCCAGCTGAGTGCCAGTGCGTCCGTGCCGAGAGTTCCCTTGGTCAGGGAGTAGAACACCTGGCAGTGAGGGGTCTCTGGAGCAGCAAACAGGTCTGCCTGAGTGGCTCTGAACTGCTTACAAATCAGCTGGACCGTCAGGGGATGGAGTCGCCATTCTCCCGGGAGCATTACTCGAGACAGCTCGTTGGCTGTACGACTGAGCAGGCCTAGAATGTGAACGGCACGAAGTGACCTCAGAACCTTCTGACTCCAGAGGAGGAGGTGGCGGGCGAGTTGCGAGATGCGACGAGTGCAGTCGCAGTGTTGTCCACTTGGACCAGCACATGCTTGCCTCGTTAGAGACCATTGTGACGGTTCAAGGCAAGGTGCGTTGCAAACAACTCTAGGCAATTGATGTGCCACTGCAGCTGCGGGACCGCCCAAACCCCTAAAACTGCATGCCCGTTGTACGTGGTCCCCCAGCCGGTGGTGGAGGCATCTGTGTAAACCACAGCATGCCTGGAGATCTGCTCTAGGGGCACCCCTGCCCAGAGAAATGCAAGATCTGACGACGGAGTGAGGGTTTGGCAACAGGCCGGTGTAACTTGGACCCGGTGAGTGCCGCGGTTCCACGCCCACCTCGGGACTCGGCCATAAAGCCAGTGCTGGAGCGGTCTCATATGTAATAGGCCAAGTGGTGTAAGTGCCGCCGCGGCCGCCATATGCCCCAGGAGCCTCTGAAAGAGTTTCAGTGGGACCGCTGTCCTGCTCTTCAACCTATTCAAGCAGGCTAGCACCGACCGCGCTCGTTCCTCTGTGAAGCGTACTGTCTGTTCGACCGAATCCAACTTCATACCGAGAAAACAGATCCTCTGCCACGGCGAGAGTGTGCTCTTTTCCCAGCTGACCTGAAGGCCCAACAGGCTCAGGTGCCGGAGCACCACATCCCTGTGCTCGCACAACTGATCTCGAGACTGTGCTAGTATCAGCCACCGTCTAAGTAGTTGAGAATGCGAACACTCTGCTCTCTGACAGGAACGAGAGCTGCCTCTGTGACTTTCGTGAAGAAACGGGGAGGCCGGTACAGCCCGATCATTGCCACCACTGTGACCCTCAAACCACTCGCACTACTGCCGGAAGTGGTTCTCGTCTGTCGGCCGCCAGAACGAGCCCCAGATGAACTGAATGTAGCGGAGCCTGGTTTGCAGCTCCGAGATGGTCATATTCCCGCAGTGAGAACATGACTCATCCACGAAAGCCACCTCAGTGTGCTCGACGCCCAGACACGTGAGGCAGCGATCGTGACCATCACCCGTTGCCAGGTAACGGCCGCACCAAGAAACGCACGGGTGAAACGGCATCCTCTAAGGACGATCCGTCGTCTTTACAAAGACGCACCCGTGAAGCTCTTTTAGAGAAATTTGCTCTTTAGGAAATGCTCTTTTAGTGCTGAGGCGCACAGGGGAATTGGCCGCTTGCAACACGACAGGGGTAGTGCAGCCTGAAGTGTGCAATCCACTCGACACAGGAACGACCGCCGCTGAAGCGCCGTCTCGCCAACACACGAAGCTTGCGAGAGCGTGCTGAACTCGTAGTTCACAGCAGACACAGTTGAGTAGAGCGATACTAACGCTTGGCTCCGAAGCGAAAAGCTGGTATGCATTGCACCTGCTGCCCTCTTTTACTCACCAAGTGATCAGCGGCAGCTGGATGCAATAATTGCATGCCAATGTGCATTGGCTCGTTTAGTTTACACTCGAAGTAGATTGGTCTATCGAAGCGATATCCCATATTCGTCGGTCACCGACGTGGCGTCGAGAGTGACCGACTGAAAGGGAACCTTGGATTGTTTTGGTTATTTTCTTTGAGTTTGTGGATAAGCTCAGCCCTGGCAGTTTTTAGAGCCTGTCTATAGCTGGACATACTGTTTTTCCATGCAATTAGTGTTGTCACGGTACCAAAACAGTACTGATACCAGTGAAAATCCACGGTTCTCGGTACCAATTTCGGTACCAAAGCAAAACACAAAAATATGCTAAAAAAAAAAACTTTTTATCACATTAAAATAAAACCAATGCCATTCTTTATACTTATTTGCAATTATGTTTACATTTTTTCTACAAGTAATATAATTATGAAGAAAAGCAAACAAGTTTTACCCATATTTAATTTGTCTTTTAATTAATGAAATTTAAACTTTTAATTTTTTTCAGAAATAAAGGGGATTTGCTATAAAAATTTAAACATGGAAAAAATATTGTGTGATTTATTTCTTTACAAAATATAGTTGTATTCATTTTTTGAACAGTAGTAGCACTGTCACATACATTCTACTAAATAATAGTAATATTTATTTATGTAAAAATGAACTTTTATTTTGACGGACTATTTTTATTTTGACACTGGTTTTACTCATATGAAACAGTAAAATGCTTTTGAAGTGACTCAGAACAGTTCTGGTGATGTTGTTTATGTATCTTTGTCCTCACTGAGATGGCAGATGCTGAAATTTCCACAAGCGCCATGCGCTTCAGTCTATGTAGTAAACTAACCCGTATGTCTCTGCCATTCATTCATTCACACAGAGACACGCAGAACACGGATTCATATTTCAACC
This sequence comes from Carassius auratus, assembly GCF_003368295.1. Taxonomy (NCBI): domain Eukaryota; kingdom Metazoa; phylum Chordata; class Actinopteri; order Cypriniformes; family Cyprinidae; genus Carassius; species Carassius auratus. Next base: position 9,601,549 of record NC_039283.1, read on the forward strand.
AACCTTTGCAGCTTAACATTTAAAGATAATGGTCCATAAGGAGATTTGATTTTATTAATTAATGTTAACTTTGACAAATTCCGTGACTGTCCATATTAAAATGTAAGTTTAATTTTCATGACTGGATTTTGAGATTCCGTCTGCGTTTTCTGCTTTGCGGAAATCAAAGCACTGTATGCATCAAGAACTGGGTTGACCAGGTCCTCGGTACCACCGGTACTTACAGAAACCTGGTACAGTCAAATTTTCATTTTTTTAGTACCGACTTGGTACCGAAGTACCGGGTCTTTTGACAACACTACATGCAATTCTAAAAAATTAAGTTTTTCTCCATTTGCGTTTAAGACTACGAGTTTCTTTCTTGAGAGAGTGACTATTAATGTTATACCATGGCACAGTACGTTTTTCTCTAACCTTTTTCAATTTGATGAGGGCAACAGCTTCTAATGTATTAGAGAAAAAAGTGCCCATGTTGCCAGTCATTTCATCTTGCTCATGTGTATTTTTGGGTACAAATAGCAGTTGAGATAGATCAGGCAGGTTATTTGTGAATCTGTATGGTGGCTGGAACAATAGTTCTGCCCAGATGGTAACGCTGAGACATATAGTTAATATCAGTGATACGCAGCATGCACGATACAAGGAAATGGTCTGTAACATCATCGCTTTGAGGTACGATATCTATATCAGTAAGATCGATTCCATACGATATAATTAAATCTAGTGTATGATTAAAACGATGAGTTGTCCTGGTGACATTTTGCTTGACTCCAAATAAGTTTATTAGGTCAGTAAACGCAAGTCCTAATGCATCATTTGTATTATCAATGTGAATATTAAAATCACCCATGATTAGCACTTTATCAACTGTAACCAGAAGGTCTGAGAGGAAATCTGCGAATTTTGTAAACCGCCCTGGTGGTCTATACACAGTGGCCAGAGCAAGAGATACAAAATATTTATTTTGCATGTCTGAAAGTGTAACATTAAGCAGAAGTATTTCGAATGAGTTAAACCTGTATCCTGTTTTCTGGGTAACATTCTGGTAACGTCTGACGGGGCTCATGCTTATAAAAGTAGTTTGGTGGAGTAAACTCATTTAGACCAAAATAATCATTTGGTTTTAGCCAGGTTTCAGTCAAGCAGAGTACATCAAAAATATTGTCTGTGATTATTTCATTTACAATAACTTCTTTGGGTGTGATTTAATATTTATGAGTCCAACATTTTTTTTTGTTCATTTACTTTACATTTTTCTGGTTTAATCATGATAAGAGTTTTTCTAGACCCTACATTAAATGTATATTTTATTATTTTGACCTCACTATTCGGGGAACAGACACAGTCTTAATAGATTGTACACCTTAATAGAAGTACTTTTATCATTTAAGCGGGTGGAACAAAAGTCATCATAATAGTCATTTGAGAATTGTCGAATCTTACTAGTCACATGGAGCTAAGTGTCCTGTAGATGTTGTCAGAGAGCAGCTCTGACTCTGCTTGGGGTGCAGGCAACCAGCATGACGCAGGACGCTCCCAGAAAAGATTCCAGTTATTAACAAATAGCAGTTTCTGTTCTTTACACCATGACAACAACCATTCATTTAAAGCAACAAGTCTACTAAATCTTTCGTGTCCTTGTCGATACGTGGGCAGTGGTCCTGACACGATGATCGCTGCTGCGTGTGCTGTGCTGCGAACCATCTCGATCAGGCTCCTGAAGTCCCTCTTCAGCGTCTTCGTCTGCCGTAGCGTGGTGTCGTTAACCCCGACGTGAAGCACGACCGCTCTGGGGCTCTCGTCGGCCTTCAGGGTCGCGGGTATCTGCGCAGAAACATTGAGAACACCAGCAACAGGGAAACAATGTGTGTGCAATTTACCTTCGGTTAGCGTAGCATGGACGTGTCAGATGATGGAGTCTCCACATTGCGTTGCGTCCTGTCTCGCGGAAGGAAGTGAAGCGGTTCCGGGTGGAGATCTTAAAGACTGGAGGGGGTGAAGTTGTCGCCTGGGGCCTGGATCGCGTCCTCTGCTGTGGGTGCACCCAGGCTCTGTGGTGTCCTGGCGCTGGAGTGAAGGACATCTGGGAAGATCGCATCATGGGTGCACCGGGACTGTGCAGAGAAAAACATGGAGTAGACTTGGTGGGACTGTTAGCAGCGCACTGTATACTTACCCTGGACTTGTGAGCATCAGCCTGGGATAATTCGAGCGCGGATCTCCGCTCTCTCAGCTGGGCCTGCGTCACCTCCAGGTGCCAATCTGTGCTACCCAAAATGAACCAACAAATATTTTTTTGTCAAATTTAGCTTCAAAAGCCCAGAGTGCCACTTCTGACCCCTGCATAGAGACACCTAGTGGATCAATATTGAACTCACAAGTGCCAGAGTGGTAGTAACAAGATGGCTTACCACATGCTGTTTTGTTGAGCTGGAAACCTACCAAAACAAAATCGTCTTCTCAGCAAACCAGCGGTTGGTAAAATTGTGTATTTTATGTTAATCTATTTAGTATTAGCTTGCAGAATGCCTAGAAGTAAGTTTTATATTGTTTTTGGTGAAATTAGTGACTCTGAGCTAGTTCAAAAAACGATGAGTCAAAAATGACCCTCTGGGTGTATGGGTTAAAAAAATGTCGGGTCAAAAATGACCCTTTGGTTCTTTGAGTGACTTTGATGGAAAATGGTGACTGTCCTGTATTTGGCTAATGCCTTGAAATAATTTCATTTGTATAATATATTTTAATAAGTAACCTTAGTAGTACAGGGCCACAGACTGATAAAGTCGATGTGCTGTGTGCCAGGACCTCAAAACTGAAATGCACTGTGAAAAATGCAAAAATGCTCTCTGCATCAACAATAAAAAAAGTTGTTTCAAAGACTACCACAATGTCTAGTGTTCCTTTCTCTAGCAGAACACATTTTTGGATAAGCAAAGACCCATGTTGTTAGTTTTTTTCAGTTGTGATTTTGGCCCTGTGTTCTTGTTTCCATTGGACAAAGTGTTTGTACATTTGGAATCCAGTTCTAACATGCAACAAATATAACAAAAAAACAACAACAACAAAAAAAACATTGTTAAATGTAGCTGAAAAAAAAGCCCAATGGGTCAAATTTGGCCCTAATCCTAAATTAGGGAATAAAGGGTTAAAATTGAAAAAGTGGATATTTTGGTGTTCAGTGAACTTGTAGCAGTAATTTAATGCATAGTTCATAATTTTGCAAAGAAGAAAAAGGTTCTTGGGTTCTCCAGGGTTAAAGCAAGTAACAGTGGGTAAAGTAATGGTAATGTGTGTGAATAGAGTATTAGCAATGCATGCGCATTTAGCAACAACCACGCTGCTGATGCTAAAGGATTATAAGCTAATAGTGGACCCGGGAGATCAAAATAAAACTAGCGATAACGAGGCGCTCTGATTGTTTTTGTTGTAGAATACGATAGAGGATATATTCACACATTATAGAAACGAAAGTGATGGTGTATAAAATAGATTTTTAAGATAAGAAAATAGTCAATAAAAAGAATAAAGTGACGGAGCTCAAAAGCAGTGCAAACGCCAACAACAAAACCTCTTGAGTAAAGAAAAAAAATTAAATAAAAATAACATCTTATAACAAAAATAACAAGTTAATAGTAGTAGATTCAAAATTAGCAAGTGAAATCAGGATGAACTGAAATGCGACTGCAGGAACAGTTAAGAATAGGAAACACATATTTACTATTTTTATTAAAAAAAAAATTCATATGATGCAATTTCAAGTTTTCCTTTCTCTCTGGAATGTTAAAAGCTGTTCGTGAATAGATAAGATCCCTAAAGTTGCAAAGACTAAAGTTTCAAACCCAAAGAGATATTCTTAATAAAAGTTTAATCCTGTTCACGTCTACGTCACAATGTGGGAAGATTTGCATAACTCCACCCGAATATTCACGCAAAGAAAGAAAGTATAACTTTGATTCTCGCTGATGCCACCGGCGCCATGTTGTGGAGACGCTGTTTCATTGTGAAAGAGAAAATACTTGGTTTGAACTTCCAAAAGAGGACACAACCAGAAATCAGTGGTTAAGTTGTATTTACAACACTGTTCCAGACAAATTTAACCTAAATATTCATATGTGTGCTGCACATGTTATGGAGGACTGTTTCATGATCCTGGGAAATAAAACTACAATGCCGGCGCTTCTTACACACAGTCTGTAAGTACGTTTACATATTTAAAGGTTTTGCTACTGACGATTCAAACGTGAGTTTTGAGAATTGTAGAGTAGCGATTGTTGTTTATCGTTTCTCAGATCACAGCTTCAGTAACTACTGCAAGTATACAAAAACCGTTATCATAAACATAATTGTTGTCTTTATTAAGGAAACCAAGACAAATACTGCATAGGAAAACACTTTTTTTTTTACACCTGCTTTATACCCATTTGAAACCACTCCTCTCGACCATCAACGAAATGTAGGCTAATGTAACATTTATTTATCAGTATTCAAAAGATTAAGAAAAGTCAATAAATATCCTGATATCCTGATATAATAATATATTGCTATTTTGCAGATCTGCACTCTTCTACTAGTGAGAATTAAAGCATTAGAGAGGCTTTTTGAGAGATAATGGTGTGGATGCTTGATGTGGATTCGGATTCATTAATTTAACCTGAAATTGAGCATTGATTTTTCATTAGCAATACCTCAATACAATGCCACTTACACTGATAAGCTGTACTTAAAAAGGAACGCAACAATAGTCTGTGTTTGTGAGCTGTGTGTTTGTGTGAAAAGCTAAAAGAAAAGACATCTGAAAAGAAAGCACAAATAGTGATTCCATCTTTTTCCTGTTCAGTCCTTAAAGAGTATTTTCAAAAGCACCATCAAGACTATGAGACTGTCACTGCCATCTTGTTTTATATTTCCTAACATGACATTGGTGGCATTACTTCCAAGCAGTCTCCAAATCAACACTGTCTCTGCCTGAGACCTGTGCAGAAAATGCAACGGTGCATTAGTTGTTCTGGAAAATAAGGAATAAATCACTTAAACAGCTCCTCATAAATAGCTGTAATTGTTTAACTGACCTCAGAACCATTTTCTCTCATTACGGGTAAAAAGGGGGAAATTGAAACAGTGGGCTTTTAACACAGGCTCTGCAATTGGTACAGTTGCAAATGAGTTTTGTTGCCAGGGCAACATAGTGCTAAAAATCAGGCTTTATTATGCTGCCATCATTGACCCAGCCCACACTGAACGTTGAACACACACACACACACACTCCATTTCCCCCTTTGTCTCCCTCTAAAATTAACAAGGTCAAAACTGTGTTGCCAGTGTCATCGCATCCCATTCGCAGAAAAAAAAGCTTCTCATGCTTTATTCCTTTGTTCTTATTGTGCAGACTAACGTTGTATCTCATTCAGCTGTGCCATTCTGACTCCCTTTATACACTGAACCTGAGCTCAAAGAGAGAGAGAGTGTTTGTGTGAGATGCTGTGACTGAAGCATTCTTCCAACTAACTTGAAAGCTGCAGTGTGTAATTTCTGTAGCACCAAACTAAACTGCAACTTGATCGTACATACCTAAGAGGTCTAATGTACCTGGAGACGGCTGTCTATACAATTTTTAAGCACAATTTGTAAATTATTCAAAAATTGTATTTTCTATTCTACATATTTATGGATTATACCAAAATTCACCAAAACTGCATGTATGGGAACACAGTTTTAAGGGGGAAAAATATTTTTGTCCAGATGCAAAACCTTGATCCTGTGGCCTGAGTGCCTTGACTACACTGTTATCTAAATTGGCTTAACCAGTGGCAAATAATGGCAAATAACAGTTTGCACTATAATGGTGGACAAGGGGTATATGAAACCTTATTATTTGAACTCTGCAAGTGTGGATATCATATGCCGCAGCTTTAAATGTCGACAAGAAAACAACAATTTAAGGTTTAGGAATTCAGTGTGTTAAAATTAGTGAAATGCAAGTCCTTCACTACATATCAGTGGCCTGACACATTCACCATGGCACACTGCCAATCCCTTCTGGAAATTGTAAACTGCAGGGTTTCACGCATGTAGAAATCCTTTTAAACAAACATGCAAGCCAGCCAAACATCCACTGCCTAGCAGGATAATAAGAAACATTAGAGTGACAGAGAAAATTGGAGAGGACATTATTAATTATGCCACCCTCAGGCAGGCTGGGGAAGCATTTCGAAGCTCTTCCACACTAGAAAGTCTCGCTTGCACCCTAATTTGATGTGGCATCCGGTTGGGGCTTCCTCATGGAGCCACATCAGCCGCAGGTTCGACCCAGGGCAGGATGAATTTGCACCCAGAATGAAGGCTTTCTAACCCAGTCATGATTGGACTCCATTCCTAGCAGCAAAGACATTAAAGAGGACTAAAGAAGTGCTAGTCCCAGTGTGAAAAAAAGAGGGTCTAATAGGTCAAACCTTTGCTCACGGCAATTCTTCATAAGAAACACAGCATCAATGTTCAAAAGTCATGACAGCACCCATAGGTTATTGGGAAGGGATAGAAAGGAGAAAAAAAAAATATTTGCAAAAGCTTGGTTTTATTTTTCGGGAGAGTAAAGAAAAAGCTATGATCAAGAAATGAACACACACCAAAGAGCATAAACTGGCTTAATAAAAAATAGATAAATAAAATAAATACACAAAAACTTTTTGCTTGTAAGTGCAGGCAGAAACTGCAAAATCATACATAAGTTGAGGTGTAACAATGACACTGACTTTCATTGATATTCATGTTTCAAATCGAGATGATTTATTTTTTCTACAAAACCAATGTGGATTTACATTTTTGGTGAAATTTCACTGAAATCCTTGTTTCTTATAGGCCCTATTATTTCATTTATTTTATTATTTAATTACTTATTTGTACTTGTTTTACTACATTGATTGAATTACTTAAAAAAAAAAAAAAAATGTATATTATAATATAAAATAAAATAAGTTGAAGTACGAAATTGACTAAAAGTAAAATCTATATAATATAATTATAATTATATAAAAAGCATGAAGCATTACTAAAATTAACAAAAAAGTAAAGTAAAAAGTAAAAACAAAACTGAAAATATAAAAAATAATAGCTAATAATTGTCCATAAAGTTTGTGACATTATCTGTCCATTGTGTCATCAAACGTTGTGATGAAGGTATGAGAAAGCAATGAGGTGTTGACTAGAACAGTTTGCTGCCAATACAGTACATTTTTTACCATAGACTGTGTGTTACACCCTTTTAGGGTGACTTACAGTAATTTGCCAGTCTCTACCATGGTGAAGCCTCTGTTTACAGTCACACATAGCATAATATACAGTTGTTGTTTTTATTTTATTTATTTAATTTTTTTAATCCAAACTGATCTGTTCTCATGCTTTCGATCAAAACCTGTTCTCTTGCTTTCATTAAAGTTATGCACATTTTCAGTCTACATAGTAACATTATCAAATCACGTTTGGTTTGATCACTGACAAGCAAATGCAATATTTCATTATTATTATTATTAATTATATATTGCATTATATTATTGGCATTCAGTTTTTATGGCAGACACGATGAAAGTTAATTTTGGATGCTGAGGAATGCACTGTTTAATGTAATTCATGTGTACTAGTGATGTGCGGGTCGGGTTTTTTCCAACCCGCTGGTCCCGCTTTTATGAAATTATTTGGCCTGCCCCAGCCCGCCCCGCAAATAAAGTAACATTTATTGACCCGCCCCCCACATCGGGGACATCACGGAAGTTACGTTGCTACTTAGACCGTATCATAACCTTATCAATATAGGCTATAGGTAATTGCACTATGAGGGTTCGTTTGTGAGCAAATCTTTTAGGTGAACAAATCGTTCTCGTTTACGTAATCCCACTATAGACAGTAAAAGACTAATTTCTTGTTCACTGAAGTTCCTCCACAGCAGCGTGTGAACGCGGCGCTATTAGTAGCGCATGCACAGCTCGTGAACAGCTCTGTGAACTGTTTCATCCTGGCAAAAAGAGTTCCTCAAGTTCATGAATGAAATGAATGAGAGTGTACAGGGTCAATCGGCCAAGCATGTAAATCTTGATCAGCAATCAGCAGATACAAAGTGCAGTTATTGGTGCACATACGCTTGTTTTCATATTTGCAATACAGAACATAACTCCACGTTTAATCCCCGATAAAACCTCGTTCTTTTTTAATCTGAACAATTTATTTAGACTATTTATTTAATGCGATCATTCACACACTTTAATAAAGCCAAATCAGTTTTTGTCACAAGTAAATACGTTTGTTGACTTAAGACAACACATAAGACACTCTTTTTCGCCAACTGCTTAAGCAAGATGTTGAGACTACATTAAAACACTAAGAAATTCATATTTCACATTTTATTTACACAGCATCCCAAGGCTAAGGTACAGATCTCTCTCTCTTTTTTTTGCCAAAAAATCAAAAGCCTCAAGTGTAAAGATGGACAGTGCTGCTGAGTGTTTCATTTTAGTTCTTATGTGACACATCTTGTCAATGTGCAGTAGCCACCTGGAGGGCGAAGAGTACACATGACATGCCTAACTAGCAGCAGGTTGCAATTAATTGAGACTCTACCCTTATTATTTTGCTCATTTGCTGAAAATGGTTGTCAGCTTATTGCTAATGAGCTGCCAAGGTCATTGCTAAACAGCACTTGAAATGAAATGCTCAGGGACAAGCAATCCAGCTGTCTTTTGTTGGCTGGGAAAAGTCATTTTTGTAATCGTCAGTGGTTTTATCACGTATCATGGATAGTACATATTTTATGTACAGTTCATTAAGAACTAAACAGTCAGTCATTACTCTCAAAAGCACTTTAAAGATTGCACATCAATGAATTTCAAACACGATATCTAATTAGACTGGTTTTAATAAGGTAAATGATGAATTACCTCTATATGGGTCTATGTTACCTTCATGTTACATTCCAAAATCTGGTAAGCTCCGTAAAATGACATGATGTTTATGGTTGATTGTTCCAAACAAAGAGAAGCATAATAAGTATGCTGCCTGCTAAGATATCAATTTACCCACTACTGTCATATGTGTACATGATTTCTTATATTATGTTTTTTATTAATATGTTGCTCATGATATCGGTTAGGTCTGGTTAAATTATATCCTTATCGTTCGTTATCACCCTTGGTGTGCATGGGCCTATAGGGAAGTCTCACAGTCTCACAGCTTTGTGGAGTGCTTTTAACGAAGCTGTAACCTATGGAATTTAAATCCGTCACTTGTGAGGTTTTGTATCAGCTGTGGCTGTAAAAGTTGACATAAACCAAAAAGCTCAACTAGGAGCTTCGGTTTATATGTGGTATATGTCAATAGTATTGTTATCTTCAACATGAAGAACAGTAAAACCTCAAAGTTATTTCCTATATTAGCTCCCAATTATGAGGAATCATTCATTCAAGTATATCTGGCAGGCTTATTTCATTCTGACCTGAGAATCTTATGCAAGGCCATTGAAAAGAACTAAGACATTATGAAATGAAACTTTACTGAATCAAACCAATATATTTTACAATACCATTCCTAGAATACCACTGTTATTTCTGCAGTCCAGCACCTTATTGTAAAGAACTGTTTCAAACGATGATTGTTAAGCTGGTTGTGTGTAATGGAGTGAACAAAGCTCACCAATCTGTCACACACTTGGCTTTGAGCTGTCAAACAGAGAACGAGTGGTTACACTCCTCCTCATTGTTAAAAGAACTGTTCTCCTCTCAAAGCCCAGCCTCATTATGTCCAGCAAGTGCATTAGACACTCTTTCTAAAAGATACCTTGCCGAGACTCTGCCAACCCTCAAACTCGAAAGAACCGATGCATTTCACATTTACTGTGAAGGAATTGCTGAAAAGAACCACTGGTGGATTTTTCTTCAGGCCCCTATTATTTTTGATAAATGTGAACGATATTATCATCCTGGACGAGTAAACAAAGCTGATTTATGAGTGTTTGCTGCTTCTTTATGTTTAATTACCCAAACCCTGTGAACCTTAATTTTTATGTTACTCCATAATGAATTGTCTGTGCACTGGAGGGATATCTGTGGTTTAAAAGTGGGGCATTATGTCATTAACATGTAAGGATCACTAATCTTTATTGTGTAAAAGATAATGTATTACATGGGTCATTTTATAACCAAACCATAATTGCACTTCAAGATAAATAATAAATAATGTATCACACCTCACAGTTATAAATACTAGAGCCTAGCCCGCTACCCTTAACTGCACTTACTAGTCATGCATCACTTGAAAGCTCTGATATAGGAGAGTTGTTACTTTCCACTTTAAGGAAATAAGCATTTATTAAGACCTTACAAATCCATAAAAAATGTGCTGTTTCTCACTGCATGATGGATCATCCTTTAGTGTACCACCACTCGGATGCATTCACATGGGTTTTTAATGTAAATGTATGTTATCTTCTGTTATCTTCTATAACGCTTTGAATTATGAATACCTAGGTTAGTTGTGTAATCTAAAAGGAATTGCAATTAGTAACTATGTCATGTCTTGGCAAATTGTTGGTGAATTCATATGATTTGACACACAGAACTCATAAAATAGTTTTGCCTTTTCATTAGAATGGATTGAAAATGTTTATTTGTATTTCATCCAAAGGCCAATCCCCAGAGCTATATATGGTATGTATTGAATATATAATGGATTCGCATTAGGGGCTATGTACCCTTTCTATGTTGTTCAGATCCCGGTTTCTTACCTTGGGTCCCACTCAAGGTGCATGTTGTCTGTCTTAGATGGCTTTCTTGACCAAGGGATCTGGAGAGGTCATCTTCTCAATTGGCACATCAATTTCCTCAGAATGATGGCTATTTTTGAATCCTGAAATACCTCCAGCAGTTAAAGGGCTACCATTTCCTAGTGTGGGTGGACAACAATGTGGTAGCCACTTACATAAATTGCCAAAGCAGACTGCATTTGCTAGTGCAGCAAGTTTTTCTTTAGGCACAGGACAAGTTCCTGTCCCTCAGGGCGATTTATATTCTGGGGCATATGAATGTGAGGCTTCTGATTCTGAAGATTTTTATTATATTTTTTTACTTTTTTGCCCTCATGGCTATTACAGTACAGACAATTGGGGATTTTCAGGTTATGTCAGTCTTGCTATACTGCTTAGACTTTGCCCCTGTGCTTACCATGCTATTTTTCACCCTAATTATCTTCCTAAAATTCCATTCTCAAC